>NC_063363.1:23735980-23760323 GCF_021869965.1 Rhincodon typus | reverse complement strand
GCACCTTGTTGTCTTCAATTGAATAGTTTTTGTCTCGAAATTTATCTTCCTGAAACAAGTGTGCTATACCTTCCTACACAAAATAAACACATTGAATATTATGTACCTGCACATTTATTAAATTTGATAAGTTTTCTGTTCACTTTAAATCCACTGTTGGAGACTAAAAAACACTCTAGACGCTAGAATCCAAGGTAGACAAACAGGAGGCCGGATTCATCCCTCTCATCAACCAATCAGGTTGCACCTACCACCAGTGTCCACCTATCACCACTATTCCACCTCCACCCCTCTTTATCTGCAGCTCCCCCTAACCCCACAGCCGGTTCTGAAGAAGGGTAATAGCCAAAACGTTGATTGCTTCTTTCCACCAGATGCTTCCTGGCCTGCTGTGTTCTTCCAGCCTCCTGTTTGTCTACCTTAAATCCACTGTTACTTACTTATCCCTCTGACCATTACAAGGGAATTCCCTTTGTATTCAATGAGCACACTCAATGCAATAAATACGATCTGTTATTGAATTAAAGAAATTTCTTTTGCCCTTAATCTTCCAAATGTGATACATGATGTCACATAGAGTACATGTCTTTTATGTCAATCACAGGCAATGGTGTTTACATGGCAACAAAAAGTGATTGAAAAGTTTGAAAAATTGGTAAATCATTAAATGTGAGATTGGTCACTATTGCATATATTATAAATCATTTAACTTTCTTCAGGATATTTTAATGCCGCTTCACTTATTTTTGCTTTGATCCAATTGCCAGAGACATTTGAATCTTTTAACAACAGACTAGAAAATCGCTGAAACTGCCTTGAACATTTCACATACATATTTACTGGTCTGATCTCTTCCTTAAGTTTCCGTTAAGGGTGCAATGCAAAAGTTTTAGCATTAAAGGCTAACCAAAGCAGAAGATGTGTATAGATGCAAGTTATTGTAATAGTTTTCATGTTTTAAAATTGAAATTGGAGTTCATGCCTCAAGTGCTCGAAGTAGTCAGCAGGCTTAGCAGCATCTGTTGAGAGAGAAACAGACACGGCATTTCAAGTCACAGACTTTTCATCAGATCTTAAAAAGTTTATACACCAAGATTCTTCAATGAACTTTTTTTTTAAAAAAAGCACCATTTAAAATGTCATCAAAACTTCTGTTCTCATTTTAAGAACATCCATATTGAAGGAAAACTGTCATGCAATCTGAAAACATGGCATACCACCTTCAGTACTGTCCACTCTCACTCCTGATCTGTCTGTTGGCATTTCCACAGGGGCCTTTTCTTGTGTTCCCCAGGCCTCTGGCTGTTACACTCAGAAGCCTAATTATATTATCTAAATTTTAGTCCTTTATACGCATAGGTCCTCATTGTAATGCTAAGGTATCATTAATGGAATACATACTTTACACAATCTGTTTGTTGAGAAAGGGTATTGAGAGGTCTTACAACTAATTCTTCAAGGCTGTCATGCAGGTTTCTCCAAAACCAGAAAATGCTTTTCAAGGCTCACCAAGATCTACTGGCTCATTGTCAGCTTTTCTCTGGGCCCACCTTCCCCTTACTCCAAACAACTGAAATACCCCCTACCATTGCCACTCTCATTCCAGCGAGAGAGGAGAGTGTTGATTCTGCAAGTTCATTTTTGTGGTTTAAAAGAAAGTGAATGTCAAACAAAAACATGGCTTTGGCATTCTGATAAAGGCTCAATGGCAAGGGTGTGACCTCACTTTCGCTGCCCGTATGAATACCATCCAAATGAGAATCACTTTGTCAGAGTCACATTGGACAAAATCTTTGGGAACAGCTACTCTAATCTGTCATCAAACTTCTCCTGATGCCCAATCTACTGTAGTTTGTTTTTGTACCATTCATAAACAAGAGGTGAAAGAGGAATCCAAAATTATCAAAATGATCAGTTTAGCCAACTAATTTTCAAAAAGGACATTTGTTTTGGAAGGTAACATTTTATTTTCAGAGTTCCCAGGCAAGATGAGAGTAAATATCCTGAACAGTTTTGGCGTGACTGTTGAAAAAGGAACATTGAGGCACATTTTTCATGCAAGTCACTCCATCATAGTCCATTCCTGAGCTACGTCTGCTGAAACACTACTTAGCTCATCACATAGCTCACATTTTTAAAAAATATTTGATCATGGAAAGTCAGTGTTGCTGGCTAGACCAGCATTTCTTGCTCAGGCTTCATTGTTGTTTAGAGTCAAACCCCACATTGCTGTGAGTCTAGCGTCACATGTAAGGATGGAAGATTTCCTTCCCTAAAGGACATGAGTGAACCAGATGGGTTTTTATGAAAATCGGCAGAAGTTACATGGTGACCAATTGAATTGCACTTTATTCCATGGTGAAATTCTAATCCATGTCCCTACAGCATTAACCTGGAGTCCTGGATTATTAATCAAATAACATTGTGTAATTGTGGAGTATAAATGGCTTAGCTAGGTAAAAGTCAATAACCGAGCAATATACAGCAAACTCTCTGCTTCAGTCTGTACTGAATTCACTAACTTTACCTGGACAGTAACACAGACACTACGATTGTTATCTATGCCCTGGCTCCTCATTACACAGTAGCACCTGTTGGAAGTGCATGTATATGGGTGTCAGAGCAGGCTTGAATCAAGCTTGGCTGTAATAATCACTGCAATAAAACTGCCAACACTTGGCAAACTCAGTGACATAAAAACCAAAGGTGGGGCTTATGCAAATGGAGCCTATCAAAGATTCAAAACTTTAAGGAGAAGCAATAAGACAAGCAGAAATATTGCAGATCTAAAAGTATTAAATTTAATAAAATCAATCACACAACAAAAACTTTGGTTTTAATTAATTCCTTGCCTATTCACTTTAAAATATGAATAAATAAAAGTTTGATTTTCATGCCCTTTGAAACTGAGATGAGGAGGAATTTATTCTTTAAGAGGGTTGAGAACCTTTGGAACTGTGGGGAGAGCTGTGAGGGCAGAGTCCATATGTATAAGTCCGAAATAGATAGATTCTCGATCAGGAGAGGAATCAAGAAAAATGGGAAAAGGGCAGGAAAGTAGACATGAGGAATGTCAGATCAACTGTGATCCCATTGAACGGCGGAGCAGCTCAAGGGGCCGAATGCCCTACTCCTGTTCCTATTTATTATGGTCTTACATCGTAGCTTTGGTACATTGTACAGAACTATAAATGTACGCCACTTTATTATTATAGAGCAAATGTCCTTGACTTGATGTACATAGGTAGGGACCAAAAAGATGCATTTGAAATGATATCTGCAGCCATGCTGTAGAACAATTGATAGCCTCCCTTCCATTGACTTGCCACTTCCTTCTAATAAATAATTAGAGAGTCAGCCTCATGTGGAGGCTAAGCTTTCAAATATCAGCAAGGTAATCCTGACAATACTAAACCATTACCAATTCCTTTTTCTGCAAATAAAATGCCATTTTCATGGTTACTATGATCATCGAATAATTACCCTGATCACCTTTCACTTGTGATATTGATCATTTTAGATCGTATAGTACAAGAATATTATACCATCTAATGTCCAACATCTTAAAATGTTACTAATGTGAGGATTTGAGTAGTCCTCAGTCCCTCAGAGCCGCCAAAGTTTAGTTACTGTTAGTAAGCTCTCACATCTAGTGCACCGAGAGAATTTTGCAGATTGGAATGTACTCGTCTGTCTTAGGAATGATGGTATGTGGGAATGGTCCTATTGTATAATATTACTGGACCAATTATCCAGAAGCATAGATTAATGATCTGGAGGTGAGTGTTCAAATCCCACTGTCAGCCAGGAGAACTTAAGTATAATTAATTAACAAATCTGGAATTTATAAAAAAAAAGCTATGTCAGTAATAATGATCATGAAATGACTGGTTGTTGTAAAAACTCATTCCATTGACAAATGGCCTTCTTGGAAGAATGGCCGACATTTGACTCTTGGTTCATGGCAACATAATTTATTCTGAATCTGTACTTTCAGAAGGTCAGGCAAGTCACTCATTTGTACTAAATGGCTACACAAAATAAAAACAAAACACCATGGGTGTAATACCCCACATGGAACGCCAAGGTTCAGAAAGGAAACTCACTACCACATTAAGGACAAGTGAGGATGAACAATAAATGCTGGCTTTATAGAGACACCTAGATCCCAAGAGTACTGGAGAAAAATATAAATATCCAGAATTTTGAAAACTGTTTTTCTGCAACAAAATATGCTGTTGACATTATAATATGTACAAGATGCTCTGTTTCTAACATTGTTGGTATCCATTGGGTTTGATAAAGCTCGTGTCATGAAACTCAGTTTGATTTCATCATGTTTTATTTTTCTGTGTGTGTGTTAGTTTGTGTAATTGATGAATCTGTGTTTTTATACAAAAACAGTATGTACAGATACTAACACTGGAAATTTGTGAAACTCTGAACATAATGTCTTGACAAATATGCAATAAAAAATTTTCTTATTCTGTTGGTGTGTTAACTTCAATCAGGAACTTGCCAAGAACAAAAACAAAAAAAATACAAAAAATGTTGAAAACACACAGCACATCAGGAAGTAACTGTGGAGTGAGAGAAAGTATTAACATTTCAGTTTTGTGATCTTTTATCAGAGCTAAAGATTTTCGCAATGAAGTGTTTTTAATTAAATAGAGAGACAGGCAAAGGCTGGAAAGTGCAGGCAGGAAATACAGCATTTAGAGGAAGTTCTGTGATAATGTGAGGAACAACAATAATCAGATGACAAAGGGGAAGATGGTGGAAGGCAGTGATAGTGAGACAATTGTAGAAGTTCAACTCCATCTCAGACAAAACAGCCCACTTCATCTGCACTCCATCTGCTACCTTCAACATTCATTCCCTCCAACACTGATGCATAATGGCAGCTGTATGTCCCAAAGACAAGGTGCACTGGAATAACTCACTGGATTCTTTCAAAAGCACCTTGTAGACCTACAGCCTATGCCATGAAGTGGGACAAGGGCAGCATGTATGGGAACACGACCATGACAGGTTTTCTTCCAAGCCACACTCCATTCCGACTTAGAACTAACTCACAATTCACTGGTAGGGAAGTGATGGTTCAGTGATACTGTCACAGGACATCTAGAACCTCAGGCTAATTTTCAGGGGACAAAAACAGAAATTGCTGGATAAATTCAACAAGTCTGGTAGCATCTGTGGAGAGAAAACAGAGTGAACATTCAAGGCCAGTTGTTCATTAGAGTTTTTGAAATGTTCACTCTGTTTTCTCCCCACAGATGCTGCGAGACCTGCTGAGTTTCACCAGCAATTTTTGTATTTTGTTTCCAATCTCTACCATCCCACAGTTCTTCTGTTTAGTTTTCAGGAGACATGGGTTTGAATTCCCCTATGGCAGGTTGTGAAATTTGAATTTGATTGTAAAAAATCTAAAACAAAGCGCCTAATGGCAATCATGTAATCACTATCAAAGATTGAAAAATTCCGGTTGTCTCACTAATGCCTTTTCGGGAGCCGAATCTGCTATCTTCATCTGCTCTGGCTGACATAAGAGGCCAGACTGACAAGAATGTGCAAGGGTTAAAGAGTCATCAAGCATGGAAACAGACTCTCCATTCCAACTCATCCATGCCAACCAAATTTTCCAGACTAGACTAATTCCATTTACCGCCACTTAGTTCATATCCCCCTCAACCTTTCCAATTTTGTACCTGTTCAAGTATTCTTTAAACATTATACTGTTCCTGCATCTACCAGTTTCTCTGGCAGTTCATTTTACATACAAACCAGTCTCTGTGTGAAAAAGTTGCCCCGCATGTCCCTTTTAAATCTTTTTCCTCTCACGTTAAAAATATGGTGGATCAGCAATAATGCTGGCCTACCCAGTGAGACTCACATCCTGCAAATAAACTATCTCTGGGTCAAAATCCAGGACCTGCCTTCCCAACAGCAGTGTCATTATATAGACCCCAGGTGGATGCAGCTGTTGAAGGATCTGCCTCCCTACACTTCTCATGGGCAATAATGGATGAGCAACAAATGTTACTTTATCAACAAAACACGCATCACATTAAAAAAATTAAAAACAATGCAGTCAGAGGAAATGTAGATGGCCATGTCACAACGACAGAAGAGGCGGGAATCGAGAATACGCTAAAGGGGAAAGAAAGCCTCGGCATACAATGGAAAGTAGGTAGATGAATGCCAAGTTTGCAGATTGTTTTGTTGCCTGTTCACTAATAAGGGACGGTTACCCTAGAGACCAGCCAATACTTGCTCTCCCAGAGGCACTGTAGCATGTTCCAAAATGACCACTATCTGCTCTCCAAGGACAAATGGAACAAAATTGTCAAATTATTTGTTAAGACCAGCAGATGTAAAATACCAAGCAGAATATTAAAGTTCTGTTTGCAAAGCATAGATGAAGTTTCATTTAAACACTAAGAAGAAAAAGGTAAAATTGTAGATATGCTGAAGACTTAAAGTAGCTCACACTTTTAAAAATGGAGGGACATATTTGGGGATGGATACTTTCATTATCAATGTTTCTTTATTCAGAATAAATCAATTTCAATGCCAAACAATTTTATCTAATTGGATCAGCAACTATTAGCCACTTTATTTCTCCGACACTGCGTAATTTTATTGTACTCTGCAATGTTAAAAAGCTGTACAGGAAAGTATGCTGATAACATACATGTTTGACTGGATACCAAAAGAAATAGTTAATAGCTACACTGCACCAAAAAGGAATCTCATTTGGGGAGAGGGGATGTTCAGTTGACAACTCAATGACCAATGTTTTGCCTGAAGTTTATAATATTATCATAGCACTTTTGGTCAGCTTCTAATCATCTGTTTTCCTGTATTTTTCTCATCCATCTTAGAGTAAAACGCTTGCACAAAAATATGTTGGTTTTGTTCATTTTGTGGGTTAATTCCACTTGGTATTTAGTTTTTCCATTTTCACTTCACTATGAGTTTTGTGATCAGCATCTAAAGCTGCTCTTCCATGTTCCTTCTAAGTATGATTGATGACTGGCCATCTGTTGGATAGACTTTGAAATGAAAGTATCTATTATTGCATGTGTAGATGATAATCTAACTAATGTAACAGATGCACCTCATCTTTCCTTTACTGCTTGAGGGAAATATTGCCATTATTTATGCTTTTTTCTATCTGAAGGTTGTTGAATCCATTTATTTTTCCATTCCAATCATATTCCATAGATCATTCCACAGATAGTCAGCTTCTGAATAGCAATGGAATTATTAAGGTCATTATATGGTTGTGTGCAGCAATCTCTTATTGCTGAAGACTTACTTTGTATTTATTTTCATTCTCCATCATCACAGCAAGATCTTTTTTAATATTGTTGTCCCTGTATGGCTGCTAGGCACGCAGTCAGCCATTGTGTTTTGTTTTCATGTTGGCAGTAAAAAAAAAAGTTGCCAGTCTCTGTCCCTGCATAAAATGAAAAACAAGTTTGCTCACAGATCTTTTTGTACCTTTTTATTTCTTATTATTCAAGCGTGTAATTAAACTATGCAAAAATATGTGATATGAAAGAAGCATTTTCATCACAGGATATTGGTCATACTGGAATGGCAACAAAATGGGCATAGGAAAAGGGTATTACTGTTGAATGCAAGTATTATTTAGAAGTCAAATTCAACAGGAATAATACCCTGTCTGTTGAAAACGATTACAGACTGAATCGAGGTGTCTTAGTGCATTTCTTGTTCTCTGCGCTATAATTCAAACAAAACAAGTATTTTTAGAATGTAAATTTTTTCCCTTGCAGCCTTTTCTGTCTAATATACTGCAGGGTCCCATCCTTTGTGCTTCATTCTGTAGTGTTTTTGTACTGCACCAGGAAAGTTTATGCATTACACTCACAGGCTTAAAGGTTTTTTTTTTGGATTATACTTCAGTATTCACCAGTTATTGCTGGAAAAATATAAGTAGCGAGTTCTTAATGTAGAAAGTTAGTGTTTGGGGTCTTGGTTGTATCAGTTGCAAATAAAGAGTTTAAGGGAAATCTTACTGCAGATTCTCTGTCAAGAATAATAGTTGACCAAGTTGCAAGGCAAAGCTTAACACACTTATATCTGAGGTGGAAGCATATCCTTGAATAACAGCAAGGGCCCTCCTACTCTCTGGAGAAAGTCAGAGAGATTAGGGCAGTTGAAAGACACAGAAAACATTCGGATCGGGACATATTCCCAGGCTAGCTGACCCGCATATATTCAGAGTGATTTAGGCTAAAGGGATATTATGAGCAATGGGCACAGCTGACAACAAGTGATGATCTTCTAATGACCAATGACAGATTTGTGATCCCGAGAACTACGAAAGAAGATATTCTCCAAAAGGTCCATGTCGATCATCTGCCATAAAACAATGCAGAGCAAGGGCAGAACAATCAGTAAGGTGCTCGGAAACGTCAAAAGCCACAGAAGAGCTTATTTTGACGTGTCTCACTTGTGCCATCAATTGACACCTACTGAATCTTTGTGATCATCAAACATTCTATCTAGACCTTGGCTAGGTCTGGGTTTAGATCAATTTGATTTCAATGGGAAGATTTTCCTCATAGTAGGAAGACTACTACTCTTGCTGGTTTGCAATCGACAGACTCCATCCCACCACTACAGATGAAGTAAATTTAAAAGCTTTTAAGTGCATTTTTCCACACATTTTTTTGGATGGAGTAGTTTCAGATATTGGTCAATAGTTCATAAATGAACATTTCAGAAAATTCGCTGAAGAATACAGATTTCTTCCTGTGACCAGTTCATTACTCCATCCATAAGCTAAGGGAGAAAATTAAAGAGGGATAAAAACAATTAAGCTGCTTCTGATAAAGAACAACAACATAGACTTGGCCTTCCTGATAAAGTGTTACAGTTGCAGCATGTTGGAGTTCCTGAATGTCATTTTGATAAAGGATAACAAATATATTCAGAAAATAATTAAAGTTCAAGCAGCTTTGGTTCACAGTTTGAGTTGAGGTTGAACTTTGGACACTAAAATGCATTACAGAGGGAGGAAGTTGTATGGGTTATTTGTGTTTGGTGCAATCATGCCTATTATGGTGGAAACCCCTGATTTGGTAAGTATGCAGGAACAAGAGTGTATGACTGTGAGCGATGCATATAAGGAGACCCAAAGGGAAGGAGCACAAAATTTCAACCTTTGCAATTGTCCAACTGGTTTGAGGTTCTTTTGTCTTATTTTTTTGAGAGTGGTGCTGAAGTGTGGATGAGTTAACTGACGATTGCATTGAGAGACAGGAAGCCATTTGAGTGGGAGGAGCAAGGAAAAAGGGAGCAGTTGTAGGTGATAGATAAATTGAGGAGGATTGACACTGTTGTCTATAACAAAGCGAGCAAGTCCAGATTCCTGTGTTGCCAGCCTGTTATCAGTGTTTACTTGTCCAGGGTTTGAGAGGAACATGCAATAAGAGCAGGAGGAACCAGTCATGTGGCCCAATGTCACAAAAATAACAAAGATCAATGTTTTGCATCATTAGTGAATGGGAATTGGGAGGGAGATGTAGAGATGTTTGGGGAGGCAGTGGCATAGTAGTGATGCCACTGGACTACAAATCCAGAACCCCAGGCTAACCCAATGGAGACATGGGTTCAAATCCCAACATGGCAGATGGTGAAATTTGAATTTACTAAAAATTTGGAATGATAAGCTAGCCTAATCATTTCTACGTAACCGTAGTTGATTCTTGTAAAAGCTGACCTGTTTTTCTAATGTCTTTTTGGGAAGGAATTCTGCCATCTTTGTCTGGTGTGGCCTGGCCTTCATATAATTCCAAAGTCACATCAATAGGGTTATTTCTTAACTGCCCTGGCGGTAATTAAAGACAGGTAATAAATGTTGGCCTAGCCTGCAATGCCCACATCCCATTAATGAAAAAGACAAAGCAGAGGGTTAATATTTATTCAAAAGACATTATCTATGTGATGATATGAGCTTCAGGCTGGGCAGAAAGGCAGTTTAATGAAATGGAGTAAACATGTTATCATGGCCGTGCTTGTACTGGTAGTAAGAGGAATCTAGTTCAGCCTCACGCCAAAATACTTAAACAGTTGCTTAATTCCCTAAAAGTGACCAGTAGAAAGTGACCTAAAAGTAAAAGTGACATTACATTCCTGTAGACCACCCTGTTCTCTTTCCACGTTGCAAAAAATCGACAGGGTCAGAAAACAGAGGTTGGCTAAAATGGCATACAACATTGGTACTTGGTTTGTTTTTCCATCTCCCATGCAACCCATCCTGTGGACAAAAATCCAGTTCTGTGTTTCATAAAGTTTGATAAGTTTATTTTTTAAATTTTACAATCAGTGCTGTACTAGCACACTCACAGTTCAAAGCTCAATTTTACATTTTAAGCTAATATTTAATTCAACTATCTCAAACATTCACATTTGAACATAAATCTTTTATCTATTTTCTCCACTGTAAGAAGATTCAACTAATACATTGTTTCTTTTTATTGGCAATGTATTTATTCTGCTTGAGCATCAAATTACCACTATTTATACTGAGATACTTGCATACCAATATAAAGCAGAGCAAAACAGCCTTCAGATGCTGAAAGCATTAGCTTATTTATTTTTAGTGTTTCATTATGTTACAGGAAGCAAAACATCAGTGTTGTCATGTAGATTCCTGAAACATGAGATACCATCGACAACAATGCCTGGCCTTGAGAGATATATGTAGTCACACACGAAAAGGAGAACGGTAGAAAAATAAGTGAACTCAAAAAGCAACTTTTAACAAAGAGTGCGGCTTCTCTCTTTCTAAGAGGTCTGAACATATTGCTTGTGAAGTTTTCAAGAAAAGTTCAACTTTGGGAGCCAAAATTCTGCACTCAACTATTGTTAAAGACATTTCTAAAAGCACCTTAAAGCAGGAGGTGTCGGTAAGATCATCATTGGCATCTGCCTAGAAACTGGACTAAGAACTATTTTAAGACTTGAACCAGAAGTTAGAATATTGCAAAAGGCTGTATATATTACAATTTTGTCATGAATTTGTATCTGTTTTGCTGAAGATGCCACTGTTGACTACTGCATTCTACAGATAAATAACTGACCTGAGCACAACTGGACTGAAACTAAAGCTTAATGATGGCAATGTGATTCCTGTTCTGTTGGGAACTGAGAAACCAATGCTTATCTTCAAAATTCATCATTATTGAACTTGGTGAGAACCGGAGACTGTGGACTGCTCAACATTTGCCTCCTCTACCAGTTACATTCCTGATGTCCCAAGCTGTCCAGCTGGATCACCCATGGTTGGTCTTCCTTTACCTCTGTAGTTTTACACAAACATGCAGTGTGCTGCTTTTCAATGGAATACAAAAGTGGTGGGAGGTGGTGAAACACAGTCCTCGCAATTGAACAGAAGGAGAAGGCTTGATGCATAGATGGAACAGAGGGTTTCTGTCAAAAGAATGAACTAAATCCAGGAAACACTTTTCCCACCTGGTTCAGTAGTCATCAGGAGATTAATCTTCCATTCCAGGAGGTTCCCAGGTATTCTGTATTGTTTCCAGACAACCCAAGGATATACCAGGAACATAACCGGTTTAGTATGAAAGGAGCATAGTGTTACAGAAACTTGTAAATCAAAGGAGAAAATTAAAACAGTATTTGGACAGAGGGAAGGCAGGGTGAAGTCAAGTAGAGAAGGGAATGTAGGAGGAGGATTGAGGTGGGAGTTCCTGATGTTAGTGGCGGCATTCACAAACATTTTTTTAAAAATTAGTGGATATATATATTCTATTTATTTTAATTTAGTTCCGTTTTCAATTTTTTTTATTCATTCACAGGTTTTGGACATTGCTAGCTAGGCCAGCATTTATTGTCCATGGCTTACTACCCAGAGGGTAAGAGTCAACCACATTGCTATAAGTCTGGAGGCAAATGTAGACCAGACCAGGGGAGGACAGTAGTTTCCTTTCCTAAGGACATTACTGAACCAGAATGTGTTTTTGCGACAATTGTCAACAGTTTCATGGCCAACATTAGGCATAGATTTAACATGCCCTGTATTTATATAGAACTGGCTGCAAGGAGCAATTGCGATACCAAAATTTACCAAGGGGGAATGGACTGTGATATTAGCAATTTGGGAGCAGCATCATGGGTGACGGGATGAGCTAGTTTTGTGGGCTAGAGAAAATGAACAATGGAAATTCAGCACCGATGACAGAACTGATGAATTTCTGCAGAGAACTGTTGCTGAGAGAAGTAAAGTGGATACAATTGAAGCAGAACAGTTAATACTTACAATAATATGACTTAAACAACATGTTTTCTTGTCTGAGCACACATTTGTGTTCTAAGTTACTGTGTGTTTGGATCTTGACCAATGTAATTGGGTTGAGTGTATTTTTGTGAAGTTGAGTAGAGTGCTTGTGGATTTGGAAGCCGGAGGTTAGAATTTGGTGTTTATAAAATTCTGCGGGGGTCGGGGAGGAAGCTTTGCATCGTCACTTCAATAGATGGTGTGCTTTTTCTATGCTTAGTGATTTAAAATAGACATCTGTGAGCAGCAGCTTGAAAATGTGCAAGTACAAAGAGCACCCAAATTGAAACACTTATATCAAAGGCCTTTCAGTTAGTAGGCCAAGCAGCAGTTTTTACCAAGACAACAAGTTTTGAATTTAGCCAACCAATTTGAATCAGGCACTTAGATACCAAAAGCCAATTAAATTTAAATCCGATGGTTTTGGCAACTTCGGACCAATCCTATTGTAAGAAACTGATATGTCATCAGATGTGTAAAAGAAAGGGGCAGTTGGTCAAAGACAGCGGAGTTAACTGCCATTCGCCAGAGCTAACAGCCCTTAGCTCTCAAGAGAGTATCACTGGCTCCCACAGCCTCCTCTATGTTTTGGAGAAAGAACCATCTAAATGCCAATGGCACAACTAGTTAATGTCCCCAATAGAAAAATCAATAGAGAAGGCATTCCTGACAGAAGAGTCAACAGGGAAGGCACTGAGCATTTCAGGAGCCATGTAACCTGGTTGTAATTTTGAGAGAATAAATTCAACATTTTTTATATAAGTGGGACTTGTATTTATTGGAAGAGCATGCCATTAGAATCTTGCTTTATCCAGGAATAGTTAGTAGCTAGAAGGGATTTATTCTGTTTGTTAATAGTTCAGTTAATTTGTTCACTGTTAGAGTTACATAAATAAATTGCTACTTATTGATTTTAAAATGAATGTCAAGGATTTATTTTATTTAACCACTAGAAGTTTCTAAAAAGCAATTTACACCAATTTTCACACTCCTTTTACAGATTATGAGGTGAGGTGCTCCTCTTTGTGTATTTGAGATTTAGTTCTCAGAGACGGCGGGGGGGTGGGTGGTCAGCATCTGCTTTATAACAGTATCAAACAAAGACATGAACCTTGCACATGGATTTTCAGAGGGAGTAAGCACACAAACGAGAGGAGACATCAGTTACAAGTTTTGTTTTGTAATTTCATAGGGAGAGGAAATAGAAATTACATTAAGACTAAACTATTCAGGTTTGTCAAACTTGGTGAAGGAAACAAGCAATTCCTCTGAAGCGGTTTACTTATCTCGAGTATTAAGCATATTAATGAGCTCTCTCTTGCGGGGACTGCTTTTTTTAATCCCTCAGAGCTGAGAACAATCAGATCTAACTAATCAGTCAGCCTCCGATAATGAATGAGATTCTTTGTGTAATGCATTTAATTATCTCCTGATATACAAAGTTCAAACAGGGAACAATCTTCATTGCCATTGAACATCGCATTGAAAGGCAATTTTCCTGCTTCCTAATCAAGAATAGCTGTCTGTTAAATCTGTATTTATGTATTTAAATCTAAACTCTGTCAATAATCCAGGATGGACAGCATGAAGCAGACAGTTACTGTGTTCAAATGGTTTGCCACAATTCTTTGTCTTCCTAGTGATTTGTTTATGATAGGGTTTGCAAATAACTAATTCAAAATGAATTCAGTTACAGCAAAAGGCAGTGATCAATGTGCAGTGTCTTGGAGACCCCACGGGAAAAGAAGAGGGTTGATCCAGTTGGGTGGTTCCTAGCAGATTGTCAAAGTCATTTACCAGAATGCCTCATCTCCAGCACCAAAATGTAGCTCAGCTGATAGTGAGAAGGGCACTCCCTGTGAGATCCTTCATGCGCACCTGATCCTCTCCGTCATCACCCACTGCTGTAGTGGGAAAGAAACTGTTTCACATCTCCTTCTGGAATGTGCCTATGCAAACAAGGCCTAGAGCGAGATGCAGTAGTTTTTGTCAAGGTTCATACTGAGCAGCTCCATGATGCAAAACTCTGTGCTCTGTGGGTTGATCTACTGGACGCGTACCGAGAAGAGCATCGATTGTGCCTGGAGGACCATCAACTTGGTGAAAGACGCTCTGTGATCTGTTCGAAACTTGTTGGTCTTCCCGTGCAAAGAGTTAACCTTAACCGAGTGTTGCAGACTGGCGCATTCCAAGGTCCAGGACTACGTGCTGAGGGACGCAATAAAGCTTGGGGCAACTGCTGCCAAGACACAGTGGGGAAAGACCACACTCTAAGGTCTTTCTGCCAAAGTATAGAGAGAGTCCATTCAGCCACCAGACTCCCTCTTTGCCTCAAATGTATGCAAATAGTGTCCTGCATGAGTAGGAAATGCTTTTGGTTTTGCAACTGTAAGAAATGTGAAATTCTAATTTTTGTTGCTTCTTGATATGCAGGGGCTGTATGGAACTGCTTTAATACCTGTGTATATGCATTTTTTTTTCATGAATACAGTATATTTTTGCAATTAAAATGTAGTAATACTTCAAACAATTCATGCTTTCAAATATGAAAATATCTTTGCTGTCAGATGTGAAAACTATGGCTATCTTAAACATGCATCAAAGTATACCATTCCATTTCACTGTGATATCAGAATTCTCAAAATCAACTGATATATCTGAATATGACTTGGTCTTTACAGAACTGTGAATGCCAACGAATAAACAATGCAATGTATTAGACAAACTTACGTGAGAAATTTCTGTCTCGGAAAGACACCACTTAAGCCATGTAAAATTCATTTGATCCCAGTCACCCATATCCTTTGTTGCTGGTTGCTATTTTGACAAAACATGGCAATGTGTTGTCTTACAATGTTACATTCACCAAAGGTTTTGTGAATTGCTTGCCAGGAAAAAATGAAAAAAACTTGTCAAATGTTAGACTGCCAGTTTTTATCTTGACCCCCTATCTGAAATCTCAAGTGCTTCTCTAGATTTATTCCAAACAACACCGTTCTTTGATAGCTTCCACAAACTAATGGATGTTTATATCTGTATCCAGATGAGCGCACCATCATGGAAAAATATTGTTTACCATGGAAATACCAAAATAACTCACCAGATATTATCTGAAAAATCAAACATCTTCAATTAAATTAAATGGTTCAACCATCAGCATCATTATGTAGATTAAGCGAGTTAAACCTTTTGGTCAAAAGCTTAGTTTGCAAAGCCTTTTCTGAGAAATTAGCGACTTACCCTCCAAATCTATCAAATATGGTACTTCCTTTCTGAGTGAAAAACAAGCAATATGTTTGCCAACAAGGAAGATTATTCCCTGATGAGTGTAGACCAGAAATTCAGCTACAGTTCTTGTCATAGGTTATGAACTTCATACTGACTTAGCTGTTGTTGTCCTCAATTGAGTCATAGAGTCATACAGCACAGAAACAGACTCTTTATTCCAAATCATTTAGGCTGACCAGGTTTCCCAAACTAAACTGGTCCCATTTGCCTACATTTGGCCCATATCCCTCTAAACCTTTCCTATTCATATACCTGTCCAAATATCTTTTAAATGTTGTAACTTTACCTGCATCTACCACTTCCCCTGGCAGCTCATTCCATGTACACAGCACTTTTTGAAAAAAATGCCCCTCAGGTCCCTTTCAAATCTTTTCCCTCCCACCTTAAACTTATGCCCTCTAGTTTTGAGCTCCTCTACTCTCAGGAAAAGACCTTTGCTATTCATCGGTATCTATGCTTCCTAATGATTTTATAAACCTCTATAAGGCCACCTCTCACCTTGCATTATCTAAATTAGACTCCATCTGCTATTCCTGGGCCTGGCTGATCAAGATCCTGTTGTATTCTTAGATAACCTTCTTCATTGTCTGCAATGCCACCAATCTTGGTGTTATCTGCAAATTTACCAACCAAGCTTCCAATTTTCTAATCCTGATTTTTTATATAAATGATGAACATCAGTGATCCCTGCGGCACACTGCTGGTCACAGGCCTCCAGTCTGAAAAACAACCCTCTACCACCAGCCTCTACCCCCTGCAATCAAGCCAGTTTTGTATCCAATTGGTTAGGTCTCCCTGTAATCAATTGCACCTAGCAGGTCCGGCTTGCAGCATTGTCAATAATGTTTTCTTGAGGAAGGGTTCAGAAAGTCAACAGGAATTTGCAACATAAACAGAATATTTAATGAAATATTGCACATTGGCCTTATTATAAAGTAGGAACTTTTGTTGATTCTGTATGTAAAACATGAAAAAACACAGAAATGTAAAGTCATATATTCAAAATACCTGCAAAGGAACATGAGATCATTGTGCTCACTTTTTCTTAACTCAGTAATCTTATGAATGCATGAAATTTTGAGACTGTTTTGCTGCTTATATTACTCTATGTAGGGCAGTAAATCCCCATCTGACAAAACAAAGTACCAGTCAGATCAAGGCAAATCAACAGAACAATAGTGTGCTGACAGCTCATGTGCTACCATCATCCTTGATGAACTGAGACAAAGTGTTTCTTGGAAATATTGATTGTGATTCTTTTGGCTTTAAAATGATGGGGTCAGCATGTTTCTCTTCATATGATGTGTGACAGCTGATGAGAGTACTGATGACAGCAAAAATAGTTTCAAGAGAGAGGATAGTTTTCTGACATACAGTACTTGGTTTTGTATATTGCATCATGGATCAAAATCTTAAGGAATAAATAAACTTACTAAAACATTTGGACCAAACTTCACTGAAAAAAAAGTCAAGCACCCGATTGTCGACTCCATTCTTATTGCTCAAATGGTTCAAAAACCTATAGCGATGAAGAGATGCCCCAGAATTGTAAATTGCAAATAAGTTGCTGCTCAGTTTGCATTGCCTGACCATTACGTTCGTAAAGATATAGTCTCTGTTTCATGAAAGTTGTTGCATTTATACATTGTCTAATAGTCTAGTCATAGAATTTTAGAATAAATAGAATAATTATTCCTTTAAAGTTGTGATATTATTTGTGATGGCTGAATAATACCTCACCAAAATTTGAGGTCTTAATCCTTCATGTACTGCTTGTTCTCTCATTGCAACTGTGTTGTTTTGTACTGAGTAAAATCTAAGGACATCTTCACAAGGAGAGGGTTGTGGTCTGTTGTAACCATTGACACCAGAACACATTTTAAATCCTGCTCAAACACAGAAATTGCTGGAAAATCTCAATAAATCTGGCAGCATCTTTGGTGAGAAATCAGAGTTAATGTTTTGGGTCCAGTGAGGAGGTTCTGAGGAAGGGTCACTGGACTTGGAATGTTAACTCGGATTTCTCCGCACAGATACTGCCAGACCTGCAGTGTTTTTCCAGCAATTTCTGTTTTTGTTTCTAATTTCTAGCATCTACAGTTCTTTTAGTTTTTAAATCTTAGAATTGTGCCAGCCATGCAACATTAACTCTCTTTCCTTCAATCCTTCCACATCTCCCAAATGAGAAATGTTGGGATTAGGTACCATAGCCAAAGGACATTTTTCACTAAATTTGTGCTAGCAATTATTGTAGACCAGGAAAAAATGCAGTATTGTCTTGGGATTTGTAATAGATATGAATTTTCAGAACTCCCTGTGACTGTAGCCTCATTGGGTCCCCAATGCTTCCAGATCCTGTTATAATTTTCACACCTATCCACATGCATTGACACTTGTTTTGCACATTTCCCACCTCCTCAGCCCCACTCAACTCCTTTTTCAGGTGTGAGATGAATCTGGTTTAAATGGGCCCTGGCCAAATACTGAACCCTTTGTGAGACATGCCTGCCCTCTCTGAATGTGTTCCCACTTAATATAAGATGAATATGGGGTCTCCTCAGCAAGTTTCAGCTCGAGCAACTCTTGAATTACCTGAGTTGACCTCAGTACCCTGGCACAGATTAGAAATATCAGCTAAATCATGATGCAGTAGCCCTTGTTGACAAATGTATATACTAGTGAAATTAGCCTATAGCAAGAGATTGGGAGAAACTGGGGAGAACATCAAATCCATGGAGTGAGATGAGAAATCTTACTGTGATGGAAAGGTCACTGCCTTTTATTATATTTGCAATACGTTTTCCTGAGAGATGAATAGTTTAATACACAAAACTCTATAAAGTATGGAGAGGAATTGTCAAACTACAGACAAAAATAAGAAACTATTTTAATTAATCTTGCAACCTTGTCAAAGATAAATTATCTATTAATTTCATTCTACGAAGACTATTATTTCCTATACATCAGCACTCTATGTAGGACCTCTTTTTAAAATGTATTGATAGAAAGACTGTTGAATACAGGATGCTGGGAAAAGGAAACTATTACTGGTTGTTGATAACAGCACAGATTTTATAGTTTGTGGATAACAAATGATGCTCACCACATATTACAATTACTCATAGGCATTTCATCAGCTTTTACACAGCAGTGTACTGTCACGGATGGAATTCCTCCTAACCCAATAGAGGCAGTGACAGGAAAGGTGTTCCCATTTGGACCAGGAGGAGGAAAATGCAGGAATAAGCAACACCTCCCAACTACTTGCAGTTTTCCCAAAGACAGACATGTCACAGTGACAGCAATTAATAAGCACATAATCATGATTTTGCAGCAGTACAGCAAGTTTGCTGTGGACATGCGGCCTCCCCACTATGTCTGCACTCCATCAAGTGAGAGTGACACAAAGGGACATGAAAGCTGTTACAGTTGAAGAACAATAGAATGTTTCTGACAGAAAATAGCAGGGCTACTGTTCCAGCTTTGACATGGAGAATAACATTTTTGGAGACATGTTTCTCTGACCATCATCATTCTGATGATATCTCAGACACTCTGATTCTGATGACAACTTGAGAATTTCCCTGCCACATCTGCTGCTTGGGATCTCCCACATCATACATTGAGGGCTCCCACTCTCCTTGGCAATAAGCTGCACTTTCTTTTGTGTCAGGCTCTGGGACTATCCTAGTAACTAGGCACGTACAAAGCTCAAATTATTCCTTCATAACAGTAAGCACTTGGAGCCTCACCATTAACCTTACAACAAAACCATAGCCATTAAATTGTCCACCATGGTTCCTCAAAAGTGTTAGTATGCAATATGATGGTGATAAAGCTTTAATAGTGGAATTATAGATCTGCATTTCAGTACTTCAGTTCATGTCATTTACGTAAAGATGATCTTTGGTGAATATGTGTTAACAACTCTTAAACATAAGGGGAAAGTTTCTTCTGGCCATTCATCCTAAACGTGAAGTCAAATATAAAGTAACCTATTCATCAACAAAGTGACCAGATTGTTTGCAACAGGCATTTTTCATTCTGCCCATTTTCACTTTTCACTGGAAGAGAGGACAGCAACTAAGGGGGAGGGTGCAATGCCAACATTGCGATTGGTTCAAGGTATTTAAAAACGTACATGTTGCAAAATTAGACAGATATTCTTGAAGCTTTTCATCTTGCCCTCTTCAAGGAAATTTGGAGAAATATCAATGTAAAACAACCTTTTATATATTGGATATGAAGGGAGATGTTCAAGCCTAGGGCATCCCCTTTGGTCCCGAAAAGTGTCCAGTCTACATTGGAATACCCTTTAAATGAAACGTATCTCAATGGCTTTAGTAGCAGATGAACCTTGCTGTTTCCTGCTATGATTACGTGGTAACAAATTGAGTGATATTCACTACTAACAGAATGCTGCCATCAAGCCAAAAACAGTTTGTTCTCTCACACAAAAGATACCTGCTGCAAATTCAATGGACTGAACGGCTTCCCCCTGCATTGTAACAATTCTGTGATTCTGAGGGATTTTCTCCAAAGTTATTCCCAATAAAATCATGGTGTCTGAATGCATGTTTATGACACCTTAAATATAATCAGAAGATTTCCCCTGAGCATCACTTCTACCATAATTGTTCTCTTTTAGTCTGCATCTCTGACTTTGCTGAAAACAGTGAGCCTGGCATCAGTGGTGGGAAGCTGTGGAAGATACTGAGAGAAAGGATGTATTCACATTTGGAAGCAAATGCACTTAATCGTGATAGGCAGCATGGGTTTGTGCATGGAAGATCATGTCTCACCAATTTGATTGAATTTTTTTGAGGTGGTGACAAGAATTATTGATGACAGAAGGGCATTGGATGTTGTCTACATGGACTTTAGTAAGGGATTTGATAAGGTACCTCATGGCCGGCCAGTACAGAAGGTAGAATCTCATAGGATCCGGGGTGTGCTGGCTAAATGGATACAGAACTGGCTTGTTCAAAGAAGACAGAGTAGTGGTGGAAGACTGATTTTTGGAATAGAGCTCAGTAACTAGTGGTGTTCCGCAGGGATCAGTGCTGGGACCTTTGTTGTTTCTAATATATATAGATGATCTGGAGGAAAATGTAGGTGGTCCGATTAATAAATTTGCAGATGACACCAAAATTGGCGGAGTTGCAGATAGTGAGTTGGATTGTCAAAGGATACAATGGGATAAGAACAGATTGCAGATTTGGGCAAGGAAATGGCAATAGGAGTTTAATCCAGATAAATGTGAGGTGATGCATTTTGGAAGATCAAATTCAGGTGTTAATTATACAATAATTTTTAGAATTCTTAGAAGCATTGA
This sequence comes from Rhincodon typus, assembly GCF_021869965.1. Lineage (NCBI taxonomy): Eukaryota > Metazoa > Chordata > Chondrichthyes > Orectolobiformes > Rhincodontidae > Rhincodon > Rhincodon typus. Next base: position 23,739,363 of record NC_063363.1, on the reverse strand, counting down.
CATACAGAGGGATCTGGGTATACAGGTCCACAGATCCCTGAAAGTGGCAACAGGTGGATGGGGTAGTCAGGAAGGCATAAAACATGCTTGTCTCCATCAGCTGGGGCATCTAATATAAAAGTTGACAAGTTATGTTACAGCTTTAGAAAACTTTAGTAGGGCTACATTTGGAATATTGCGTGCAGTTCTGGTCGCCACACTACCAGAAGGACATAGATAGTTTGGGGAGGGTGCAGAGAAGGATACCAGGATGTTGCCTAGTCTGGAGGGTTTTAGTTATGAGAGGTTGGATAAACTTGAATTGTTTTCACTGGAAAGACAGAGGTTTGAGAGGTGACCTGATAGATGTCTACAAAATTATGAGAGGCATAGATAAGGTGGATAGACAGAGGCTTTTTCCCATGGCAGAGGTTCAAGGTGAGAGGAGAAATGTTTAGGAGAGAACTGTGGGTAATATTTTTCACACAGAGGGTGATAGTTGTCTGGAATGCACTGCCAGTAGAAGTGGTAGAAGCAGGCACATTAGCCATGCTTAAGATGTATCTCGATAGACACATGAATGTGAGGCAAACAGAGGGATAGACACCAAACATGGGCAATAAGTAGTGGGTCTAAATAAGGATTAATAATTGATGCAGTCTTGGTGGGCTAAAGGGCACGTTCCTGTGCTATATTGTAAGGTATTGTATTGTATATAATAATTAGACAAATTCCTCTTGCTGTGGAAGCAGACTGAATTCAATAATAAACACAATCAGCCCAGTAAAATGCTCTGAAAATACTCTTTAACTAAAAAAAATTTCAAAAAAATGCCTCAGGAATTCTTTAAGGAGATTTTTTTCTTATGCCATTCTATGAAACTATTATCAAGTTGTTAAATCTTTTTATTAACACTAAGTTAAACAAGACTCACATTATAATCAGCAGAAATTGGCCTTCTCCTCTTCCACTTCTAGTGTTTTCTTCACTTTGTATGTGATTCCAACACTGGTGTCTTCTTTTAAGACAATATAATTATCTATTCCTCAATTCAAAGATGATATCTATAATCGAGTCAAGTTTTTTCTGCCATGGGTCTTTATGTGACTGAACTGGTTGATTGTAATCCCCACAGAACCTTTTGGATACGCCGTGCCATGTGCGCCATAGTAATTGGATACAGTGTACAGGAATTGCTTCCTTTTCTGTCCTCCTCTGCCACTACTCTGCTTAACTGTGGTGTTGGAACTCAAAGTGTGAAGCAGCTTAATGGATGAGTTGCCACCATTTTGAATGATTGGTAGTAAGCTCCTCCTAGTCATTATCTCAAGGCTGCTGTGCTTCAAAGAAAGCTTCAAAAATGTTTCTTTGTCCCCATTTGTGTGTTGAGAAAACAGGACTGTGTAGAGAAGATGCTTTTTGGTCATGTGGACACACAGTGCCTGGTCCATAATATAATGGATCAGACCAGGACACCCCCAGCCCCAAAAGTATATTAGGGTGACAGCCTAGACCCTAACTTTTACATTTTTTTAAAAGGTAAGTACAGGTAATTCTCCTATAATGCGATAGTTGTGTTCTTGCATGACCTTGAGCTATAAAAAATCGTGCTATAGTAAATCGCCACAGAAAACCTTGTTATAGGGAAATTGCTATCGAAAATCGCTATACCTGTACAACAGAAAGTTTGTTATCCAAACAGCATCCACTATTCATCAATCGTGTTACAGCCCATTCGTGTTAACAAAACATGCGTTTTAGCAGAACTACCTGTATAAGGTACTGCGTTCCAGATATGATTTGATTGGTCCACCCCTAAGCTTTAATCAAGACACACTTTATTCTTACAAAAAGTTAAAATACAACAAAAAGAACAATTGGCATAACTTTACTCTGTTGAAATACTTAACAAGATATTGTACTATATTATCAATGATCATCAACTATTCCAATATAGGTAGCATCCCATAAACACATCCTTGGCAAAGGCAGTTCAGTAATGTAGTTATTGTTTTCATGTGGTCTCCAGCGCAGAAGAAAGAGAGTCTTAAAGAAACAATCTTTCCCTTTTGATTTTTAAGGGACGTCTCTCTATCTAAGATTTCATTCTAGCAGCAGCTCTAGCTCTAGCTTCCAGTCAAGCTTCCAGCTCTAGCAGCCAGCAAAAACCAACTAACTGAAAGCAAAACTATAGCCTTTCTGTGTCTGTGTGAGCATGACCCCACCCACTCATGATTCTTTTGTCTGAAAAAAAACACCAAGGGAGAACTCAATCAGAGATAGTAAGAACTGCTGATGCTGGAGTCAGAGATAACACAGTGTGGAGCTGGAGGATCACAGCAGGCCAGGCAGTATCGGGGACCCTTCCTGACCCGAAATGTCAACTTTCCTGCTCCTCTGATGCTGTCTGGCCTGCTGTGCTCCTCCAGCTCCACACTGTGTTATTTAGGGAGAACTCAAAGCTGTTTATCAACTCTCTGTCTGAAGAAGATTTTTCAGCACCACTGTGATAACACCTTGTACAAGAGAAAGAGCACAGAACACATCTCTTAAAGGCACAGTATCATTACAATTGAAGTTGATTTGCCGGAGTATCTTTTTTTTCCCCTGAATGCTTCTGAAACTAGTTTCAAGAAAGACACTAGCATTTGTTTGATGGTGCTTCCACTGAATGTGGAGCTGTGGTGGAGGCATGACTGATGAACTAGTGCTCCAGGTCTTTACTGCAGTACAGAATTAGAGTGATGACATTTGGTTTGTACAGAAGGACCTTTGCTCAGGCCTTGTTGATACTGCTATAGTTTGTGGAAGGCAGTGCTAATGTAGCTGAGCCATTTTGAGTAAGCTGGCTGCCAAGGTATGGGATGTGCTCACCACGTTCGAGAGTTCCTTCTTCAACAAATGAGAGGAGCAATATTTGACTGACCAGGTGTGAATGAATATTTGAATTTTATTCTGCCCACACAAGGACAGACTGAGGCTTTTGTGTAAAGAGTTGAAGAGATTGAGTGTGGATTGTAAAAGTGGTTCAGTGAGGACAACAACACAGCAGCCAAAGGGTAAATGGGTATGTCGGTGCTGGTCAGTTTAGTTTTGACATGGAGGTGACTAAGAGTTTTCTATCCAGGTAGTATCCAATATTCACAGCAGAGAATGGCTAGATTGTAAACAGTATGGGGCTATAACACAGCCTTTCTTAACATTTTCAAGGCAATTGCTTCAGATCTCTCATTCAAGACAGCTATAGTCATATCACCATAAAACACTTACTGGTTGTACATAGATTTTCAAAGCCAATCTTTCTGTTTTGGGGGGGGGGGCGGGGGGACAATGATGAATTTCTAAACATTAATGAGGGTCCCCTGTCCCCTGTCCCCTGTCCCCTGTCCCCTGTCCCCTGTCCC
>NC_063363.1:23659283-23735970 GCF_021869965.1 Rhincodon typus | reverse complement strand
TCCCCTGTCCCCTGTCCCCTGTCCCCTGTCCCCTGTCCCCTGTCCCCACATGTGCACAATACACTCACTGTGACCAGCCAGCTCAGAGTCTGTCACCTGAGCTGAGGAGATCCCAATCTCCCGGTTATATTGGTCAGCACGGGCTTTCCTGATTGGTCCAGGTTAACAACCCCAATCAATGACCTTATAGTCAACGAGGTCAACCTGGTTCGAATCACTGCAGTCAGTTTTGCAGCCAAGTGTATTTCAAAATCTCTTAGCATAGTGAGCACGGTTATTCACGTCAGATTACTTTACCCCCACTTCTGGCTGAGGATGGAGCGGAATACAGCCACTCCAGGATAGATGACCATTAGACTGTAAGAAATAGGAACAGAACTAGGCGATTCGTCTCCTCAAGCCTGCTCTGCCATGCAATAGGATCATGTCTGATCCCAAATTTCTCATATCAACTTTCCTGCCCTTTCCCCATAACCCTTGATACTCCTATTGATCATGAATCTTTCTGTCTCAACCTTAAATATACACGAGGCCTCTGCTCCCATAGCGCTGTGTGGTAAAGAGTTCCAAAGATTCACAACCCTCTGAGAGAGGAAAATCCTCTTCACCTCAGTCTTAAAGTGGCACCTTTTTATGCAGAGACTGTGCCCAATGAGGAACCGTTCCACCTGAGTAACATCACTGAAGCAGCATTGGATCCTAGCATGGCAGTTTGTGATTGGCATAAATGAATTAATGCATTTTTCAACTAATGCTAATGAAATTCTTACATGTTCCTTGTAGATTTTCCTTCCACTTTATAATTAGATTTAGTCTGCCTGGTATATAAACCCAAGTAATCCCTGGGTACAGTTATTTCCATTCTATGTCAGGCTTTGATAAACGCGAGGTACACAAGTTTAAGAAAAACTTGAATGCTAGCTATTTAAAAACATGTTGTGGTGTTTGAAAAGTAGCTGAAGTTTAATTGTGAAGTCTAAATCACTGTGACAGTTTAATACTCAATCGCGTTTTATTATCAGATTAAAGATCTGTGAGAAAGTACTGTTGGACATTAAAGAAGACGATTTACCTTGTAAATGTGCTCTCAATACATGAAGTTAATAGTCTGCTGTTCTGCACATTTTCTGTTTATAAATCTAATACTTAAGTTTATGAGCTCATAAATTCAGTGGAAAAGGTGTAGCCTTGTGTACACTCGGGCTGATTAAACTCCCTGTTTTATACATGTTTTTGGCTTCTACCCTACATTATTTAGTTGACCATGATTGCAGGGCTGAACCTCTTCACCTTCACTTCATTTGTTACCGAGGCAGCAAGAGTTATCACCCTAATCAATGAGTGACACTCCTGGCTGTTAGTTACTGCTGACTTTGCAAATGTTTGTGTGAATTATCTCCTATAATTCATGGTGGACTCTTCATAATGAGCCTGTTTGATGTGTAACTATTGACCTGTCACCCATCACTGGCTATCATGGGGTTCAAGTCAATTCTTCTGAAAAAATTGTGCTCAGGTTTTTCACTTCTCCCATTCCCCATCAAGATAATGATTCTTAATATTGTCAAGGTAAAGCATGTGAACATGTCTGAGTGTGAGATTGTAAGATGTACTTGACTCTGAAAATATTTGTATCTTTTTACAGATGAGCTCATTGATTGTCTCAGTAAGTAAAGAATCGGATCATTCTGTGCCCATGAATAACTTTCTTTTGGTCTGATTTTTGTTCATAACATATATCTATAGCTGAGAAATAGCTGAACCTTGTGTGCATAGATGCAAAATCACTCAGAATGTTCGCTTTATTTCCCCAAAGTGAAAAGAACAACTTTGCTGATTATGAATGAATAACAGATTTGAGTGTTTTTGTTCAAAATATGACGTTAAAGATGTAGATATTAGTCTGTAACTGGTTTAACATACTTGTAGGAATTACTTAATCCGAATATATTGGATTCTTTTGTCAAGGAAGTTGGGAGTAGGAAGATTAGAGAAAAAATGTCAATCTACATTCTGTAATGTTAATTGTTAGGAACACATTGGTTTCATCCCTGCTTCATTGAACCCCTGTAGTGGACAGCAATCCCCACTACCCTATTAAGGAAACAAAGTCCTTGTGGTTACTTAATTGAAGAAAGAACAATTTGCATTTATATTGAATCTTTAACGTAGGCAAAGTGTCCCAAAGCACTTCACAGAGGTTTAACCAAATTAAAATAGATTCCAAGCCAATGAAGGAGGCATAAGAAGGCATGATTAACAAGCTTGATCAAAGATTATAAGAGATTTTAGGTAAAAGAAAATCCAAAGCATAATGACTACTAGAACTGATGTTGCAATCCCCAAAAGTGGGAAAAAATTGGGGAAATCAATAGATTAGATTCACAGGAATTTAGGTTTGGGTAAAAAGAGTTGTAGGGAATGTTACTCAGACAGAAAGGGGCAAGGTTATCAATTGATTTTTAAAAATGGATGAAACTTATAAATTGCAAGATTTGCAAATCTGGACTCCAATAAAACTCATGAATCGGAGGGAGTGAAGTAAACATGGTGAAGGTTGGGGTAAAGGGGATAGATATTTGGATGAACTGAACTTTATGAAGATTGAATATTTGTAGTTCATCCAAATAACATTAGGCTGAGGGTGACAATATCACAATGGTAGCAGTAGATGAACATTGTAATTGAGAGCATGCAGGATTGAAAGTTCAGCTTAGAGCTAGATGGAATAGTGAAGTTGTATACTGTCAGTTCAGTTCGAGACAATAGTCACTGAAATTTGTACTGGTTATAGTGGGGTCCAAAAGCAATCAGGTTGGTTGCCTGTTAACTTTAAGGGAAGGAAATGGTAGCTTATCCAAAATGAGATGGGCACTTTGACAACTTAAATTTTGTGATATGACTGATGGAGGTGTGGATGGATAGAGCTGCTTTTTAAATCTTTATTTCTGAATGAGATGTGGGCATCACTGGCAAGGCTGGCATTTGTTGCAGATCTCTAGCTGCCCTTGAACTAATTTACCTCAAGGCTATTTCAGAGGGCAGGTAAATGTCAGTCACATTGCTATGGGCTTGGAAGTCATGTTGGCCGGACGAGGTAAGGATGGCAGATTTCCTTCTCTCAAGGACATTAGTGAAGCAGTTTATTTTAAACAACCACCATTACATGGTTGCCAGCAGGATAGCTTTTAATTCCAGATTTTCGTGAGCTTAATCTTCACCATCTGCCATACTGGGATTCAGACCCATGTATCAAATCATAAACCTGGGGTTACTAGTTCAGTGATTTAATCACTACACCACTTCCTTCCTCTGATTTGTCTGTATACATGTGCAAGCTGTCACTATACTTGTGCAAACTGTCCCATGTCTATGGATCACAACTCTGAGGGCTAACAAGCATATATGGAGGAAAGGGTTATCTAGGATACAACATTGAAGTTTCCTGGGGTAAGGGTGGGAAAAATAATCATTGCTGGATGTGCTCTGACTGGTAAAATATGAATGTGAATTTGGGAAATCCCAATGAACAACAGCAAAGTGGCCTTAGAGAAGGATGTGATTGAGAACTTTGTCAAAACCTGTGAAGAATGAAGAGCCAGAATACAACAATGTCACAGTTATAGTCCATGTCATTTGTAGCATTGAGTAAGTTTCAGTTCAAAACATTATTTCAGTTCATTCCTGATTGGAGAGCTTCATACAGAGTGTTAGAGAAAATATAAACATCTATTTTAAAGTCAAGAGTGGATTCATGGACTTTGGAGAGGAGTAGGCATAGGACGTTTATAATGATGTCATATTTAATGATGGAGAGGTCAAATGCTGTTTCTAAGGATGAGTTGATGACAACACTTTTGAAAGTGAAAGGAACATTTAGCCTATGAGGTGGCAAAGATACTGAAAGGGAAGGTGGGGTTGTGTGTAGGGCGGGGAGCATTTGGTAGATCACATGAACATGATGTGCTTGGAGATTAACTTAAAAAAAAAACAAATTTATAAAGCTGCTTTTATAACCATGGAAATCCCATATAACTTATAAAATGAAGTATCCTTTTAAGTGGAGTCACTGTTGTCATATAGGAGACAGAGTAGCAATGCAAAGCAATTGTCCACAAACAGCAATATGATGATGACAAGATAATCTGTTTATTTTGAATGATGTTGATAGACAGATACATATTAGCCAGTACAAGGGGATAATCTCCCTGATTGTTTCTTATGGAGGCGTTGGATCTTTGATGTCCACCCGAGAGAGCAGATAAGACTTCAAAGCACCTCTGACATGGACAACGCTCCCTTGTAATATCGTACGTTACCCCCTCAGTACAGTATTAATTGTAAGCCTACTGCTTTGTATTCAAGTCTCTGGAGCTAACACCACAGCCTTCTCATTCAAAGAATTACAGAATCCCTACAGTATGGAAGCAGGCCATTCGGCTCATTGGGTCCACACTGACTCTCTGATAAGCATCCCACCCAGACCCACCCCCATACCATATCCCCATAACCCAGCATTTCCCATGGCTAATCCACCTAACCTTCTCAGCCCTGGACACTTTGAGCAATTTAGCATTGCCAATCCAGCTAACCTGCACACCTTTGGACTGTGGGAGGAAGCTGGAGCACCTGGAGGAAACCCACAGAGACACAGGGAGAATATGCAAATTCCACACAGACATTCACCCCGGGTAGGAATTGAATCTGGGTACCTGGTGCTGTGAAGTAACTGTGCTAACCACTAGCACTGGAAGAAGTCAGTGCTCAGAGCTGAACAGGCTGTAATTCCAAAACTTCTGAAAGAAACCTGTCTAGTGATTGCTTAACAGAAGCCTCAATGGTTGACTAAAAGCAACATCTTCGCATCTCAAAGCAGTTATTAGTGCATGCAAACAGATATTGATTAGTTGTTTGCAATAGAGGTGTACCATTCCTCCCAGATTTCACTTTTCACTTTATGTTAATCCAAGCATTCATCAGATTGTAAAAATGGAATGCTTTAACAGATAAGAAACTGCAAAGTGAAGTGTTATTCATTTTGCCAGTGACACATGGACACCTAATACATGTTTGTTCCTGAATTCACAATGGATCACTTTCCAGTTACAGTCTAGTGGTTGTGATTGTCATGGACTGTTGTCATAAATACTATTGCATTAAAAGTTGAAGACATCACTGTCAAAATCTTATTCTTTCAGTCTGTGAAGGATGAATGGTTTCAACTCAATATCTTGACAGCATGATAATCATCCCACACACTGCTGCTAATCGTAAACAGAGTGTAGCAAGTTGAGTTTCACACACCTAAAAATTGGGGATAATTCTCTGGAGAGCCAAACACCAGTAACTGTGCGCAGAGCTACCATTCTTTGTGTGAATAGCTCTCACACTCCAGTAGGTTCTGAATAGCAAAAACTCTGCTAAAATTAATGACAAGAGCCAGAACATACACTGTAGGAAAATGGTATTTGACACAATTCTTTAGTGTTTATGCTGGAGGAGCAAAAAGATGACAATTTCAATGAAATAGAGTATTTGAAAAATGTTTTTTTTATTTCCCTTTAGTCCATTCTCCCTCAATTAGTTTGATTTACTCAGTCATATTCAGTGTGGAGAAAATTCAATTAAAAGAAAATGGATGAATAGAGGTTTAGACAAACCTCAGCCTACTAAATGAAATTTAAATCAATTCACTGAAGTTGAGCGTTAGATTTACAATAAACAAGCAGTAAACAGCAGTTGATATTGGTTTAAGTGAAGAACATATATTCGGCCTTATGACCTTGACATCATGGAGGAAGTAAACTGTGCCATGTTTTCATTGTGGTATATCTGGACTTCCAAAAGACACTTGATCAAGTTCCATGTCGAAGACTACCATATAAGATCAAGGCTTCAGGGATTGTGTATAATTCTTGGAAGTAATTTTAAAAATAGCTAAAGGCTAGAAGAAAATTGAACATTTGATACACATGTTATAAACTGGTTAGTTTTGAAAATGATACCAAAATAAGAGGACCTGGGGAATTTAGCAAGACAGCTCAGAAATTATTGAAGGAGTGCTGAGTCTCACTTTTACAGTTCTGGTTTTATTTAACAGTAAAGTGTGTTGTACCCTCAGTCAGATTATTCATTGTTGTGCCTCTGGTAGTGACTGATTGCAACAACAAAACAAAAAAATGTTTCTAATATTTATTTTCTTTCTTCATGCACAGATATGCTCTTGCCTTACAAATTGTTTTGTTGTGGCAAGTCTGGATAAACGTAGTTACACAAAATATATTCTTTACATTGGCTTTGACTACAGGTTAGCAATCTGAATATCTAGAAGATCCTTCCAGTCAGAAATAATTACTTCAAGCAACACAATTTTAATGGTCAAATGCCAATAATGAAAAACAAGACAGCAACACATTTCAATAAAATTTTAAAGGATTTAACTAAAAATGTTGATTAGTGAATGATAATTTCTCACAATATTATTTTTTTTAAATGAAGAAGTAACTTGACTATAATCAGTTAAGATTGGGAACCATACATGCCCTTAATAGGATGCAGATTCCCACCCTGGATGATGAATACAAGGCAACACTTAATCCTCACCCAGTGTCAAACACTTTTGAGCAAATGTGGTTAATTAGTTCATCCCCCAACACCCCACCCCAACTTCTTTTGTTTTCCATCAGTGTGGGTCTTGAAATCAAATGCAGCACCCCGTGCACTTCAAAGCAAATAAAAACTAACTTCACAGAAAAAAATAGAAACGGGGAGTTTTCGGACTGATATAAATCATCAGGATTGTGATTAGTTGTCTTGTTCCTTTGATTGATGAATGCAAGAAAATAATAAAAGTCCTTACTGGAAAATGTGACCCATGTAGACACTCATTAACCAGATTTGCCAATAAAATTCATTGCAAATGTTGGAAAATAACTTGTGAGAGAACTTGACTAACCCATCAGAAAATATCATAGTTAAATGCGCAGCTCATAAGACTACCTGATTTTTGTTCTTGTATTGACCTGCACTGCAGAAAATATCTTCAACATAGTTATTTTTCTAATCTTCTTCCACATCACATTGCCTTACTTAATTTTCACAACTGTCACATGATGTCTGTATCGTTGAATGCTCAATTGTTTAATCTCTTGCAAGTCCTTTAAGTGCGACGTACCAACACAATACAATCAATATCTATCAGAAGGAATAGAACAGCACACAAAGTAAAGCATGAATAATTAAAACTTATGCAATGATTTTTATCAGTTGTTTTCAACCATTCTCTATTTCTTAAAGTAAGTTCACTTCTGCATTGCTTTTGGAATACTGTGTTTAAGTTCTTCCCTGCGACCGCAACATGCTTGATCCGCCAATGGGTGAGTGGAGCAAAATTGATCTTTGATGGTAGGCTTGGTAAACTAATAACTGATCCAACTAGGTCACTGTGACTCCAAGGCACTCTGGTCCATCCTAGCTTTCAGGGTTTCTCTCTCTGATAAATAGAATTTTCCTACTTGTTTTAAAGAACACTGCAAGACAGGAACCTAAAAAGATGGCTGATCCGAGCTGGATGAAATGTCAAAGTACTCTATGTGAATAAGCTGTATGAATTGAGTTGATTATAACCTAGTGGTATCTTTATGCTGTGGAGATTTCTAAGCCTGGCCATGTATTGTTCATGTATATTGAGTTTTTTTTCTTTCGGGAGGAAAATGGACATTCAACATCAGACAAAATTGAAATACTCCCATTTGGATTTCTTTGTTTGATTTGGAGACTCTTAATATTGATGATGAGTTTCTGGGTATACCATACTGTGGCAGACTAAAGAAAGACTTTTTTTCATAATTCTGTATTGCAATCTGTTGGGTAATCTATGTTTCTGCCTACTTAATAGTTTCTCTTGAGTCTTGTTTGTGATTTCTGTGTTTGGCCTTGACATTTTCTTGCCAATGTAAAGTTGTTTCAAGTTCTCATCAATTCAGGTCTGATAAGCCATCTCCAAATTTTTATTCTACGCTTTTTTCTTCTAACATAGTGATTATGTTCTGTGAAATTCTCACCAGCCTCCTACTGCCCTTGGTTCAGTCTCTGCTGAATGCCAAGTCAAATGCCTTCATTGACAGAAACAAAACACAGAAATCACTGGAGAAACTCAGCATGTCTGTCAGCATCTGTGAGAGAAAGTAGAGTCAGTTTTTTGAGTCCAGTGACCCTTTTACAGAACATTTTATTGACAGTATCTGCTGGCTGATGCTTGTGTTCGTGTCTAGATCATGATCAGGATGTTGCATCATATAATGCTTCTGGTCTGGAAGAGGTCTGACTGTATTAAGTAAGGCATTTAAAGAGGCCCTATTAACATTATTAAGTCTTCACCACACAGAGATTGCTTTTGATAAAAATCCAGGGAAAGCACAGCCTGATCCCAAAAAGATTGCCAACATTTCTCACAGTGTCTACCTGCATTCTCCAATGGGAACAACCTGGGTGACCCACCACAAAGCTAACAAAGGCACTGCATGCTGTAAAAGCTTGGACTGTATGGACACTGAATGTACTGTAATGTGAAATTCATCTTGTGGCCAGTTGGTAAGAATTTCAAGGCAGGCCACTGCAGACTGTTCTCGAAACATAGACATTGCTAAATGTCTTTACTGTGGCAGCAAAATCCTTGTATCATTTGGTACAGTCTCACTGGGGAATGAACTTTATGATCACAAAAGTAGCACAGAGTCAGATTCACTTAAACACATTTAGTTTTTTTTTAGAATTGGTTACATTAACTAAAATTGCACTTGAAGTAAGTGGATGTCATTTCAAATGAATGACACTTGACAGGTCTTACACACCTCTTCCTGCTTCTCAAAAAAACCTCTTTAATGGAAGAGTGAATGTGCACACTTTAAAAGGTTTGAGAACCTTGAAGTGAATTATAATTTGAAGTTAAGTAAAATGGATTAATGAGTTTGCACGAATAAGCATTTTTATCCTCCCATCATTAAAACTGCACTCAGCTACCATCAGAAGTGACAGTGTCAGTTTATTAAGCGAATATCATTAATAAATCATACCATTGGAGTGCAGTTACTTATTGTTCTTTTCATAGTAATTTCAGTTGTATAATAATGAAGATGTTAATGTTTCACACATATTCTTCAGAAGAGTTAAGTGCAATCTTTGAGATGTCAGTAAGCTGGAAAATACATGTATTAGTTTAAAGAAGAACGTGTCAAATTGAAATGATTTCCCTCACCTTCCAATAAAATTAGCTGTTTGCACATTTCTACAGACATGTTTACAGTTAGGGGGCAAATATTCAATTTCCTTGATTTAATCTTGAATTTATATATTTTGTCTGCAATTTAGTGTGAAAGTAGTTTCACAGATTGATGTACCCAAAACTCTGAAATTTCTTGATATAAATTCACCAGACAGGTTTTTCTTAAGTCACAGTCCTTTCATAACCAAAGTAGAGAGAAAAAGAAATCTTTTAAAATCAAATTAGAATGATTAATTTTTCAAGTGAACTATCATACAATAAACATATGTAGTTCTGTATAGTTTTCCTCCCACTGTATTTAAAGGGATGATGCTCACGTTAAAATACTTAGGAAGTATTGGTTTTGTTGGAAACAAAGGGCCAACAGGACAATTTTTTTTCACAATGAAGTCACATGACCGGAAGATGCAACTTGACCACATTAATAAATTTTTTTTTATGAATGTTGAAACAAAAATGATTTCTCAAGTTCATCAGCATGAAAAACCACAGCTTACAAACAGTTATTATTTCTAACATTCCTTAAATATGTACTTCAAAGTGTCAACCAATTTCACAGAACCTGGGAGTAAAAACAGAACGGCTACAGTATAAATAAAGGTCATTTTTCCCATTAGGTTGGCACTGCGTTCCTTTGAATAAGGGACAACTGTTGTGATTCCAGCTGATGGTGATATTAGACAGGTCAAATCCAATTATGAAACCTGACTTGTTAGATCGTAAGCTTAATTTTTCCATTTGGTTCCCATGGTAATTAGTCACTGAACAGATACACATGAGACTTCAAAGTTATTTAATACAAGGGCACAAATTTATTACACAATACAAAGAAAAAAAACAAATAAAGCTTTCTGTGTGTGTGTATATAAGCTCCATTCTATTTTCTCAGCAATATCCTTTGTAGATACTCAATCCCACAGAAATATCAATCTATTTCAACATTTTAGTTCCTTACAGAACTGACTCTTTTCTCTTTTTTTCTCAAGAGAATAAAAGTAGTTCTCTTGAACTACTGAGACCATTTTAAAACTTATTTGCAAGTCTTCCTACATGAATTTTTTGGCCTAAATATCTTCTAAGATTGAACAACTTGAAAACTTGCAAACAAACTCTTTCAGATTGGAGGTTTCACAAATTAAAACCGTTCTACTAGGATGAAACTCTCCTCTGGCCAAAAATAAACTTGATTCTTCTACATTGAGGCCAATACCAATCGAAACTTAACTTTCTGTAAACTCAGCATTATAAACATTCCATCCATTAACACTGTAAGTGCCTTGCTAGATATTTCACTGGATCACATGCCTCCTTGGATTACTTCAAGTGATATTCTCACATCTTCAAAATAAAGTTATCTTTACATAACTGAAACCACGCATTAGTTGCAATTTTAAAATTCCAAATTCCCAAATTATGATAATATATAATATAAGCCTTTCATCACATCAATCTGCACTCACCCGAAGCTTCCAAAAAAGTTTGGTGACATTTGCCTTTACAGTTTCTTGCATGATGATAAGCTGCTCTCTCCCCTCCTGCTTGCTGAGTTAATACCAAAATGGTGGGATGTGGCCCTTAAATGGGCATTAATTACCCAGTTAAGAGCATCAGTTGGTGGGGGTTGGATAAAGGCCGTCATTCCAAATTTCTAGCATTACCCTCATCCTCAAACTTCTGTGCAGCTGCTTTTAAAAATTATTTAAGGAATCAATTTCCACCATCTTTTCTGTGGAAATGAAGATATTTCTCATTTTCCTTCTTGATTTTTTTCCACGATTTTCAATCCATGATCTCTATCTGATGCCCACTTGCCAGAAGGAGTATTTTTACCTTATTCGCTCTGAAAAAATCTCTTATTGTCTTGAAAAGCACCCATTAGATTACTACTTAACGTTTTCTGTTGTAAAAAGAATAGTCCTAATTTTCCCACCATTTGCTCACACGTGAAATTTCTCATCCGTGGTAGCATTCTGGTGAACCTCCTTTGTACCCTTTTCTGAAGTGTCATATCCATAATGTTCCAACTGAGGCCTAAGCATGAAAGCTGTATGGCTTGAATATGATCTCTTCGCTTTCATACTCTATTCATTTTTTTCAAAAACGTTGTAACCCACACATTTTTTAATACTATATTATCAATTTGTCCTTCTACCTTTTAAGATTCTGGGGTTTATCATTGGCCAAAACCTCAACTGGACTCATCAAATAAACACAGTGGCTCTAAGAGCAGGTCAGAAGCTAGGAATACTATGGCGAGTGACTCACATCCTGACCTCCCAGAACCTGTGCATCATCTACAGGGCACAAGTAAAGAGTGTTATGAAATACTCTCCACTTGCCTGGATGGGTGCAGCTCCAAGAACACTCAAGAAGGAAGCTTGACATCATCCAGGACAAAGCAGTCCGCTTAATTGGCACTACATCCACAAGCATCGACCCTCAGTAGCAGCAATATGTACAATCTACAAGATGTTCTGCAGAAATTCACCAAAGACCCTCAAACAGCATCTTCCAAACCCACAATTACTTCTATGGAGAAGGGCAAGGGCAGTAGGGAACACCACCATCACCTTCAAGTTCCCCTCTAAGCCACTCACCATCTTGACTCGGAAATATATCGCTGTTCCTTCACTGTCGAAATCCTGGAATTCCCTCCCTAATGGCATTGTGGGTCAACCACAGCAGGAGGACTGCAGCAGTTCAAGAAGGCAGTTCACCACCACCTTCTCAAGGGCAACTAGGGATAGGCAACAAATGCTGACCAGCCAGCAACGCCCACATCCCACAAAATGAGTGGAAAAAAATTTGTGATAGCGACACCGAGCTCTCATTCCTTATTGGTACTTTTCAAGTTATTTATCCATTTATAGCACATTACCTTGATATCACTAGAATCATTCCAAAATTGAACATTACTTCTTTGACGTATTGATAGCAGGCCATGGAAAACAAAATTGAATTGAAGCAAACATTTGTATTTGATACAAAAGAAACACAGGAAGTGCTGGAGAATCTCAGCAGGTCTGGCAGCATCTATACAGAGAGAAACAGAATTAATGTTTCGAGTCCAGTATATTCAGAACTTGAAATTGATGTTCCTGTTTTATTTCTCTCATTAAAAAAAAGCTCCAGTTGTGTGGGATATATCAATATAAAGACAATGCTGTATCTAAAATTAGAAACCCTATCACAAAATTATAATTCCGTAACCATCTTGGGATTCCGTCTCCAAATGCAGAAATGGGACAGCAAGGAAATAATCCTGTCTTTGCTGATGTTAAGAAGTCACTCTTCATTGGGACATCAGAACACTGAAGTGCTCCATGTATAGTACATCAATGTACATACCCGTTGAGACATCGTGCTCGAAGCAAATAAATTTTAAAATAATGAAAACCACTGATGTGACACAGCCACTTGGCCTTTTGTCTGGGTTTCATCCTATGAACTCTGTCTAATATTACAAGAAATAAAAAGAAGCAATTAGCTATGTATTGTTTAGAAAGTTGATATTTCCCTCCTGCTCCCATTGTCGTGGTTCCCTAAACCATAGCGCCTCAGGGTTTGGTATTGTATTTGTACAATTGCTATCAAGCTACCGGATCTCAGTTGGACAGTTGGCAGGAGTTCAATAATGTTGGCAGAGAGGAAAAGAAAATCAAAGAGATTTTTGAGCCCAACCAACAGATATGGAAATAAGAAAGTGCTGCTGTGATTTGTCCTGTAGTCTGGTCCTTTGCCAATACTTGTTGCTTAAGTAATTAGGAAAATGTAGTTGAGTGAAGAACTTGAAAGCTTTAGAGGAAATTAAACAAGTAATTGATTAATGCCTTCATGAGAAGAGAAAGGGGATTAAAAAAAATGCATATTTCAGGTTTTACTGTGGAATTGATCTTGAATACAGTATAAAGCTTTCTTTTTTTCTGCCAATTGAACTGTTGCTCCCTCCAAAGCCTTATGTTCCTCAGTTTTGTTTCCCGTGATGAACACTGAACAATTATGTGAACATGAGCTGAACTGACAAAGGAACTGGTTTATGATTCCATCTCTGTCATACTAATTGTGTCTCTTTTTGACAAAATCAGAGATTCCACCCATTTCAATGTGAAAGATTTTAATCTGATGTGCAGAGAAGAATTCTAGGATTTTTCTTAAAATACTTTAATATTCCAGGTAAGAATTTGATGTGATGGTTCTATAGTCATCATAAAAGTAAACAGATCCTGAAGCCTGATGATGTCATTTAGAAATGAAACACTGACTCAGATGTAAATAAATATAACAGTCAATTTTCGACTATGTCTATCAATATTGGCAAAATGAATCTCTTCCCTGATTCAGAAGAGCGTGGGCTCAAGTACAACGCCATTGCATTTCAGTGCACTTCTGAGGGAATTTGACACTGTGTGTGTTTCGTTGAAGCTGAAATATTCAGCATTTTAAGTCATTTGACATTTCGATCAGTGTAAGAGATGTCATGGCACTTCTCAAAGAGCAGCAAGGAGTTCTGAAGAAGGGTCACTGGACTTGAACCACTAACTCTATTCTCTCCTCACAGATGCTGCCATGCCTGCTGAGTTTCTCCAGCAATTTCTGTTTTTGTTTCAGATTTCTAGCATCAGCAGTTCTTTGTTTTAAGTAACGGAGTTCTTGCCAGTGTTATGCCCTGCTAACATTTATCCATCGATCGACACTACAAAGAGCAGATTAGCGATCATTCTCACATTACTGTTTGTGATCTTCGTTATGTATGAACTGGTAGCCATGTTCCCTTAAATTAAAACAGTGATATCATCTCAAATGTGCTAAATTTGGTAATAAAATATTTTGGACTTCCATAGGCAGGCAAATGCTAGTTCTCCAAAGTTAAGACAATGTTTCAAAACAAAAGAAAATAATTCTGTTTCGGCTAGTTGGTTCAGAAATTTTTAACCTGAAATGTTACTTGTGTTGATGAGTTAAATTGTAATCCAAAGATTTTTATTCAACTGACTTATTAGAATTACCCAAAGTTCTCACAGGAATATGATGAAACAACAATATTAGGTAATATTGAAAGTGGTTAAGGCTCAGTCAGAGCAAGTGTGTTTATGGCATGTTTTAAAAGACGTGGAGATACATCGAGAGGAAATTCCAGAGCTTAGGGCCTAAACAATGAAAGTAACAGTGGTGGATGAATTAAAATCAGGAACGCACAAAAGGCCAGATTAGAAAGCTTGGAGGTATGTAAAGATGGAAGAGGTTACAGAGATGCAGAGGGGCAAGGCTTGCAAACAAGGATGAATGTTGTAAAATCAAGGCATAGTCAGACTAGAAGCCAATGTTTGTCAGTGAGCACTGTGTTGATGGGTGCACATGAGTTGGGCAGGAGAAAGGCACCAGAGTTTTAGATGCACAGATTTCTTTTTATGAAAGATAAAGGTGAACCATGGATATAGAGTCCTAGTCATAAAGCTATACAGCATGGACACAGATGTTTCAGTCCAACTCGTCCATGCTGACCAGATATCCTAAATTAAAATAGTCCCATTTGCCAGCATTTGGCCCATATCCCTCTAAACCCTTCCTGTTCATGTGCCCATTCAGATACCTTATAAATATTAGAATTGTATCAGCCTCCACCACTTCCTCTGGCAGCCCATTCCACACACGCACCGCCCCCTGCATGAAAAATTTGCCCCTTAGATCCCTTTTAAATCTTCCCCTCTCACCTTAAACCTATGCCCTCATGTTTTGGACTCCATTACCTTGGGGAAAAGACCTTGGATATTCACCCTATCTATGCCCCTCATGACACTATGAACTTCTAAAAGATCATTGGTCAGTCTCCAACGCTCCAAGGAAAAGTATCCCCAGCCTATTCAGCCCCTCCCTATGGCTCAAACCCTCCAACACTGGCAACATCTTGTAAATCCTTTCTGAATCCTTTCAAGTTTCACAACATCCTTCCTACAGCAGGGAGACCAGAATTGAATACAGTATTCCAAAAATGGCCTAACCAATGTCCTATACAGCCGCAACATGACCTCCCAACTCTTAAACTCTGAAGGAAGTGATGGCCTAGTGGTATTATCTCTGGACTGTTAATCCAGAGACCCAGATAATGTTCTGGGGACCTGGGTTTTAATCCCACCATGGCAAATGGTGGAATTCAAATTCAATAAAAATCTGGAATTAAGAATCTAATGATGATTGTGAATCCATTGTTGATTGTTGGAAAAACCCATCTGGTTCACTAATGTCCTTTCGGGAAGGAAACTGCCATCCTTACCTGTCTGGCTTACATGTGACTCCAGACCCACAGCAATGTAGTTGACTCTCAATTGCCCTCTCGGAAATTAGGGATGGGCAATAAATGCGACACGCTCATCCCGTGAATGAATAAAGAATAAAGTAAAGGATACTCAATGCACTGACCAATAGGGGCAGGCGTACTAAACTCCTTCTTCACTATTCTGTCTACCTGTGACTGTACTTTCAAGGAACTATGAACTTGCACTCCAAAGTCACTTTGTTCAGCAACTCCCCAGGACCTTACCATTAAGTGTATAAGTCCTGCCCTGATTTACCTTTCTAAAATGCAGCACCTCACATTTATCTAAATTAAACTCTATCTGTCACTTCTTGGCCCATCAACCCATCTGAGTTAGGTCCCATGGTACTCTGTGATAATCTTCTTCACTGTCGACCAGACCACCAATTTTGGTGCCATCTGTAAACTGACTAATCATATCTCCTATGTTCACATTCAAATAATTTATTTAAATGGTAAAATGCAGTGGACCCAGCACTGATCCTTGTGGCACACCACTTGTCACAGTCCTCCGGTATGAAAAGCAACCCTCCACCACCACCCTCTGTCTCCTACCTTCGAGCCAGTTCTGTGTTGAAATGGCTAGTTCTCCATATATTCCATGTGATCTAACCTTGCCAACCAGTCTACCATGAGGAACCTTCTGAAGTAAAAACATATTAATCTGAAAATAGAAAATCTGCTAGCATTTGTAAAATGAAAAAAAAAAATGGGTGGAGTTTTACAGGAGGCTCAGCAGTGGAGGCAATGGCGAGATGTGTGACAGAATAGGGTAACAAGTGCGACAAAGCTCATCTCCAAATTAGGAGCAGCTGACACCATCTTTTTGATATTTATAGTCAATCTGTTTAGGCATGTCATGATATATTTCTGCAGCAGGTGGGACTTGAACCCAAGCCTCCTGGTCCAGAGGTAGGAACACCACGATTGTACAACAGGAGATCTCTTAGCATCCCATCTTTTATGATTTTAACAAACTTTGTGGCAAGATTTTCACTTGGCAACATCAAGTTGCCAATTGACAATCATTATTGATTATTAAATACGTCATTATCAGTGGTCAGGTGGCTGCTCACTGAAGTCAATCAAAGATGTGGAGCAAATACAGTCATGGCTGACCATCAGTTGAACTTTTCGGAGGACTCAAAGGAGGTCTGTAGTGGGTAGGATTAGTGGGACAGATGCAATGGTGGAGTCAAATCTGAGGACTGTGTCAGAGTGGGGATAAGGATAGTGATAAGGGGAAATTTGAGGTAAACTGGGGCTATACAGAATAGCATCAGAGGGCATTGTTGGCTATTTGAGGGGGCTTATTGACGGTGGCCTCCAAAATGGCCTGCATCAGGTGAGCGTTAAAGAGCTGGCTGGGCATTGTCAAGACACAGGGTTAAGGAACTAGGAAGACAGTTGTAGGCGGAGAATGATGAGGTGTTGGGTTTCCACATGGTAGGAGTGGGGGGAGCGATGTTGAGGTAGTGCAAGGTACTAGGGAACATGCAAGTTCTGGCAGGCATTACCTGGTAACCAGGTGGGATCTACTGCTGATGGTCTCCATTGCAAACCACGTTCCCTGCCATCACTTGTCATTCTTCAGATGTGAAGTGCAATTAGATAAACACTCGAGCAATGCCTAGGGTGGGTGGAATAAGTGTCAGTTTGATGAAGGAGGGCTCGGGATCCATGTTTGCTGGATGCCACAACACTGTAGCAACGAAAACATGAGACAGCCATTTGCAAAGCTGATTCAATTTGGTTTGATTTGATTTATTTATTGTCATATGTATTTTGTTACAAAATACAGTGAAGTGTTGTATAGTGTCAACACTCTCTGGCGCCATCTTAAAACACAGAAAAAGAAACTGAAACGTAGAATATAAAGGCAGAAAAATGAAGAAATAAAATAGAAGTGTTCAGCTTTATAGTCCTCTTTGTTAAGTACTCTGCCATTGGGCTATGGTCCTGGTGGGCAGGCATGAGTCCCCTTCACCAGATGCTGCTGGAATGAAAGCCACCACTCTTCAGCGCCATCTTGCTTCCATCGACATCGACGTCATTCTGAGTCCTTGCTGCACATCGTCATCGCTGATGCTACTGGGTATTGCATCATCTGAAACTCGACTCCGCCACTGCCATGAGACCACTTTGGGCCTACCTTGCTGATGCAGCCACTGCTGACGCCGCCTGGTCTCATACTGTGCCCAAACTCGCCTCTGCTGCTGCCTCCATGAATCTCTGCTGGATGCAGACACTGGGGGGAACCCAAACTCACCTCCGCTACGGCAGCCATGAGTCAGCGCCAGGACCATCTTGTCAGAAACCACCAGGATCCCAAACTCACCTCCAACAGTGACACCCCAAGTCAGTGCTGCTGGGCTCACTTGTTGCCACCAATGGATGCTTTCACTGCAACCAAGTTCTTCCCAAGGGGATAGGTACATGTAGTTCTCCTATTGTGTGATCGTTGTGTTCTTGTGTGACCTCGCGCAATCAAAGATCACCGCAGAAAATAACATTATAGGGAAACCAAATCACTATAGAAAACTGTACAGCAGAAAGTTCGCATTATCCAAACAGTGTCTACTATTCATCAATCACATTAAAGCCAATTCACGTTAATGAAACACGCATCATAGCAGCACTACCTGTAAAATAGAAGAAAAAAGAAAAAAAGAGAAAAAAGGATTGAGAAAAGCAGATGGAGCGGATGAGTCCCGCGCTTAGCAACCCTAATTCACTGCCATCTTTTTATTGGCTATGTGTCAAAGTGAGGGTGCTTAGACATCAAATATTGACCAAATAGCATTAGTACCTGCACCAGGTTGCTGAGCTTGAATGTCACTATAGGATGTCGATACGTCTCCATTCTATTTGTGTGCAGTGTGCCTCACTGTGTGCTGAGGTGTGAACAGTCCTCAATCTCCAGGTATGCCACCAATAACCATCCTGAGGTCCAAGAAACTCTTTTGCTCCTTTCGTCTTTGATTCTTTTCACTGACAGTCAAGGCCGTGTTGCTGGTGTGATGCTGGTTGCTGTGGTTACCTCCCTAAGAAGAAGCAGGTAGATTGCAGGAGGAAAGACGACAAAGCCAGAAGCAGAAGATGGCTATGGTGGAGTTGGTGGAGCTCAGAGAGAGAGAGGTTGCAGCCTCAGGCTCACTCAGGATGGGTATGGGGTACTTAGGAGGCCCAGAGCTTTCCGCCGCTGATTCCGTCTCTTGGGTATGAGATGGGTGCAGTGCTCTGAGCAATCATCCAGGGAGGGTGAGGTCATGGTGGGGGGGGGAAGCTCTGCCGTGATGGCACTTGACACCAGACAGAATGTCATTGATTCACAGTTCCAGCAGAAGAGAGCTGGACGCAGTCAGGAAAGTCAACTGTGCAGGCTATGTGCCATAAACATTGTGGCTTTATGGCTGCTGGGTCACTATGCTGCCAGTGAAGTGCTAGGCCAGGTTTCTAATGCTCACCCATTCCTACAATAGCAACAAAGTAAACAAAGAACTGCAGATGCTGGAAATCTGAAACAAAAACAGAAATGTTTGGAGAAACCCAGCAGATCTGGCAGCATCTGCGGAGAGAGAAACAAAGTTAACGTTTTGAGTCTAGTGACCCTTCTTCAGAACTGTTAGCATCTGGGAAAATGTGGCATTTATGTTGATAGCAATGGGGGTAGGGTTGGGGTGTGAGTGGAAAGGTGGAAACAGAGTCCAGAAAGGGAGAGAGAGGGAGGGAGATAGACAAGAAGGTAGGCAGACAAAAGGCTGGTTGATAGTAGGAAAGAAGAAAAGCTAGGAAGTCGACATTCTTTCAGTAGAAATCATCTTTTCCTGTATTCATAATTTAAGTGTATTTTTCTTTTTGGCTTTTTCATGACAGTGACTTCAGGTTAGGCACCCAATAAATACTTGGCGCAAGGTGAATTAATTACTCAGAAAACTGCCATGAGTCAAGAAAGCAGCTCACCACCACTTTCTCAAGGGTAATTAGGGATAGTCCATAAATGCTGTCCCAGCCAGCAATGCCCATAATGTGGAATGAAATTGAAAAGAGCCACTTGTGATTTCTTCCTCCAATGAGTAGAATCTAGTCAACTTTCAGTTCAATATGCAAGGGTAGTTTTTTTGTTGTCTTGTGGGAGCCAGTTTGTATGATTCCATGTTGGCCTTCGAAGACAGAACAGGCTATGTTGCAAAATATATAATATTAGTATTACACGGTTGTGACAGTATTGAAAGACCTTGGACTCATTGGTAAAATACCAAATGCTTCTTGTTTTATGCAATATAGAGAGGTAGCTGAGAAACCAATGTGGTGGACTTGTTCTCTGCAATGTCTTTGCAGACTGAATTCAATATCAACATTAGCTGTATTATCCTTGCCTCCTTCCAGGTCTCTCTTTTCTCATGCTCGGTGGCTTATTCATATCAGTTGAGGTGTATGTAAGCAGACATACCAGTAAAAAATGTGCACTCCACTGTTATTATAACAAAGGTCTCAGGTACCATGCAACAAAAAAATCTTCTAATGTGGCGCGAAGTGAAGAAAAAAATAGAAATTGCCCAACATCTGAACATTTTGAATTGAAGGTGGGTTAATAAAAGGATCTAACTCACAATATGAAAGAGTATTCAGAAAATAAAATCAATTTACCTATGCTACAGCTGTTGCTAGAATTTCTCCTGCTGCTTTGATCGAAATGAATGTAATTTATTTTTCCATGCAACAGAATTGCCAAGGTCAGACATTGAGATCTATAGGAACTTCGGACAACATCAGCAACATAGATTGCAAGCCAACTGAAAATTAACAATGATACACAGAGAAATCATTTCCTTAAAAAACACAGTCACAGTCATTGAAAATAAATAATATTTGACAGGCTTTGACACAGGCAGGAAGATAATGCATTTCACACATACACAGAGAGGTTAAGCAGGTCTGTAAAGCAAACAGTTGGAACTCTGTGGCTTATGATTTGTCTGCAGCTCACTATTAACTGAAGCAGAAATGACAAATTTTATACCTTTACTGGGCCTGTGAGACTGTTTCAATAAGTCCTGTGTTCCAGTTTCAATCACCTTACATAACTTTACACTTTTTTTAACAGCTTTGACTGACACCTAGTGGAGAACTTACATGGCTTTTTCTTTTCACCAAAAAAAACCAAATCAACAATTTTAAATTGGAGCACAGCAAATTAATTTTTGTAGATACTATTTGTTATCTGATGATTTTTAACCATGTCTGTTGAACTTGTATCTATTATTAATTTTAAATAAAGGCAAAGTATAAAATGTCATTTCAGAGTCAGCACATTAATCTCAGAAAAAGGTCATGCAATGTAATTTAGCAATTATAACTAAAGAGGGTGTGTTCATTACAGGTGGCAACGAAATAGAATGCTGTGCCTAAATGCTGCAATTTGAGGTTATTTATAAAGATGAAAGATGGCCAATGAAGCTATTGAGTTTCTCTATGAGGTCTCTACTTTCATTTGAAGCTATCAAACATAACTGAAGTATGGTAAATTGCTCCATATTGTTTACTTTCCTCATTTCTCTATTGGTCGCACAGGTATTGGCAGGAACACAGCTGCAGGGATACCATCAGCTGTCTGGTAGTTTCCCAGTTGATGGTTATTTACATCTGAAGTTGAAGGGGACATGCCAATAGCTTGAACAACTTTTCCTTTAACTCCTCTTGCTTTTTTTGGGTCAACGGTGTGCCCATGGGTACCCGCATGGGTCCTAGTTATGCCTGTCACTTTGTGGAGTACGTGGAACATTCCTTGTTGCAGTCCTATTCTGGCCCCCACCCACAGCTCTTTCTCCAGTACATCCTTTCTCATCCGGAATTGCAAAAGTTTATCAATTTGCTTCCAATTTTTACGCTGTTCTCACCTTCGCTTGGTCCATCTCTGACTCCTCCCTTCCCTTCTTCAACATCTCTGTTTCCATTTCTGGGGATAGGCTGGCCACCAATATCCACTACAAACCCATCAACTCCTACAGGTACCTTGACTGTACATCCTCATACCTTGTTTTCTACAGAGACTCTATTCCATTCTCCCAGTTTCTCCATTGTATCTTTTCTTACGATGCCAGCTTTGACAGGGGGGCCTCTGAAATGTTCACCTTCTTCCTCAACCAAGGATTTCCCACCACCATGGGTTGACAGTTCCCTCAGCCATATCTGGCCTATCACCTGTATTCAGCCCTCACTCCTTCTCCTCCCTCCCACAACAGCAATTGGGTCCCCCTTGTCCTCACCTACCATCCCATTCGCAACCACATCCAGAGGATCATTACCCACCATTTCCGCCACCTCCCGCAGGATGCCACAATGAGACACATATTTCCGTCCCCTCCCTTGTCAGCTTTTCGCAGGGACTGTTCTTCGAGATGCCTTGGTCCACACCTCCTCCACTCCCACCATTTCCCCACAGGCCCATGGCACCTTCACACGTAATCGTAGCTGGTACAGTACCTGTCTGTTTACTTCCTCCCTCCTCAGTATCCAAGGCCCCAGACATACCTTAAAGCTGAGGCAATGATTTACCTGCCCTTCGCTCAATCTAGTCTATTGCATTCACTGCTCACAATATTGACTTCTTTATGTTTAGAATCATAGAATCCCTACAATGTGGAAACAGGCCCTTTGGCCCAACAAGTCCACACCGACTCTCAGAGCATCCCACTCAGGCCCATCCCCCTATAACCCACCTAATCTACACATCCCTGAACACTATGGGCAATTTAGCATGGCCAATCCACCTAGCCTGCACATCTTTGGACTGTGGGAGGAAACCGGAGTACCCAGAGGAAGCCCACACGGACACAGGGAGAATGTGCAAACTCCACACAGACGGTCACCTGAGGGTGGAATTGAACCCAGGTCCCTGGAGCTGTGAGGCAACAGTGCTAACCACTGAGCCACCGTGCCGCCCCATCCAACTTCTCTACACTGGGGAGATGAAATACCTCTGTTTCTTTGTGCAAAAATGACCCTGAGTTTCCTGTTGCCTGCCATTTCAACACACCACCATGTTCCCTGGTCAACACCTCTCTCTTGGTCTTGCTGTAGTGCTCCAGCAAAGTTCTGTGCAAGTTAGAAGAAGAGCAACGGATTTGCTGCTTGGGAACCCTACCACCTTCAGGACTCAAGATCAAGTTCTACAATTTTAGGGCCTGAGCACCTTCTCCCATGTCCTTGCCCCAACCACCACACGCCAGGCCTTGTCATCTCATGGATTGCGACCACAAACAACACATTGTCAACTACTAATGGTCTGCATCAACAACTAATGATTCTCCTGCACTGATCTTTACACATTCCTTTTTCTGGCCAACTGCTGTTTCCTCTCTCTGGCCTTTACTTCCATCTATCATTTAATCCTCCCTTCACCCCTTCTTTGGCATATGTACCAACTTTTTCCTGGCTACAAGCAGTTCTGAAGAACAGTGGCTGGATGTGAAACATTAACTCTATTTCTGTCCATACCTGCTGAGTTTTCCATCAATTTCTGTTTTTGTGCTAATGGCTTCTTTGACTGAGGCGGTAGCAAAGCTGAGCTTGAGCCTGTTTCCATCTGATGGATTCCTTGGACAGTAATCGGAAAAGGTACTCACAGCTAATTGTCCTTCTGACATGCCACAGTTACTGACAGCGTAGGAGACACACCATTGTGCTTAACTGTGGGTGAAATGAAGATTTCCGTCTCTCTAAATCCTCAAAGGGGCTTTGTTAAATGTAGCTTGATGCAAGACTAAGCATGTTGTATCTGAAAGGTGTGCATGGAAACAGAGTTTCATCATGCACCGAACATGGAGATTTTCTGTAGTATGGTTTCTATAGAAACCAGTGAATAATAATAATGGTTTCAGTGATAGATAATGGTGTGCCAGGCAAAATATAGTATCTTCATTCTTCAAGGAAAATTGAATGTGTATTCCCTTCAAGGATAAGGACTATAATAAGAAGTTTAAAAAGCTGTCAATTGCAACCAGATCAAACAAAAAAACAGTTGGACATAAGTCCATTGCTCACATAGTGCCTCTGAAACAGTTAAGGATTTGAAAACAAAATCTGTTTGATGTTCTAGGAACCCCTTTCTCCTTTTAAAGTTGGGCATAAAATGGAGTCCTCAGGTGTCTGAATTTCTCTGTAGGTTCTACATGAGGCTGGCTCAAGTGAGTTTTGTAGAATAACACTCATTTTCTCAAATGCAAACATAAAGGATTTTAAATGTTTGTTTAGGTTTCTACATTGCATTTGGTTGAGTATTGTACAATGAGGTTCAGATTTTGCAATCAGTTGTGTAAAAAAAACAGTAGCCATTGATGAAGATCACAGCTGCCCATGGATATTTCATGGACATTTAACTATTGACAAATATAATGTGGCACTCCCCTCTCTAGATCTGTGGTGTCAATCTGTCAAGAAGCAGGGAGGATAATTCGCCAATTAAGTTTGAAGAGTCCTCAGCTCACATTCCTGCCTCTCCTGTCAGCTTGCCAGGAGGTGGAATTTCCATGAGGGCAGTCACTGAGTGATCTGAGTGATGGGCCTGGCCATCCCAATGAATGGTCAGTGGTGAGGGAACAGGAACAGAGCTCGGGGACGTCTGGCCTGAATCAACAGCCGTTACTGTGGCTACTGTCTGTGTGCAGTGTTTACAAAAAAAAGTTAGCTGACCTCATCTTCAACATGATCAGGGCAATTTGAGAGCTTGAATAGGGCAGGAAGAGGTTGGTTGTTAAAGTTTCACTGTGGCTTAGGAGATTTTCTTATCCAAACTTACACTTTTCTTCCCATCAAATAAAACTCCATGTGCTGGTGCCTGTACTTGCACCAAATTGTAACATCATCTCCACAGAGCTCCTACAGGTGGCGGCCCAGCCTCATTTGTTTTATAATCCACCTCTTCTAAGATGTTATGATGCGCCTCTGGGACTTGAACCTGACTCAGAGATAAGGACTCTGCCACTATGCCACAAGAGCCCTCTGGCTGCCCAATCTCTGAAAATCTCAGGAAGCTGGGAGATGAGCTGTTAATAAGCTCCCAAATCAACAGCAGTTAATGAAGTCCGTGACTTTGCTTTCTTACCTGTCCTCAACTTTTCCGCGTCCTCAGGAAATTCAGCAGGGCCATGAATAGAAATGACGGACTGACATACAGGCCTGTGGTGACATTTTCTTTTACCATCCCACCTTCATTCCAGCTCGACAGAAAAATCCAACCCACAGAATCTAAACCAAAAACTGTAAAGGCAGGAAGTGTGAGGTTAATTTAAATAAAGACAAATGGAGTTTTCGAAGACAAGCTGGTAAAGGCAAGGTGTTTTTTTTTAAATATGTAGGTTGTCATTTAGTGAACATTGACCTCAGTATCATAAGATTCAGATTAGCTATCGAAAAGGTCAAACAGCAACCTAAATTCAAATCACATTGAATTGGAAGACAGCCAATTTGAATGGTTGAGGACACATCTAACCTGAGTAAATTAGAATCAACGTTTGGCAAGCAAAACTGAAAATTTTAAGGACTGGAAGTGCACATGCATAAAGCTATATGTTCAGGGCCTCTTGAGCAGGAATTAAAACAATTCCTGTCATTAAAAATTTACCTTTGTACATGTACACTCTCCATAACCTTTTCTGGTTTGTAAGCAGCACTATTGGTTATGTGCTTCAACTTCACATCCTTAAATTGATCTCAGTGAAGAAGTTATTGGTGAAATACTACAACCTTTGGAGGAGTCGGATGATTGAGATAACTCTTGAATTTCCTTGTTTAATACACATAATTGGCTTACTGCTATTCTTAACACAAGATCTGAACCTTAGCCGTGACTGTTTTTTGGCTCTGTGGTTTGGAATGATTTCACAAAGCTGCTGGCCTTAGGCATTATTCTTCTTTGTCTCCAAAATTGCTTTCATCATTCCCCCCTAAAAATATTCATCCTTGCTGGAGATGTTTTCTCACAGTCTCCTTTCTATTTCCTTTATCACCTCTCTTTGGCACATTTTACATTCGGTGTTGTTCTCACTTGTATTATTAGCCAGACATCTGTCGTAAGCCCGCTCTTTCTGCTTCAGCCTGCTCTCTATCTCTTGTCATCCAAGAAGCTCTGACTTTGTTGGACTTACCTTCTCCTCCTGAGGGAATGGACCTCAACTATACCTGAAATATCTTCTCTTAAGAGGCACCTTATAAATTAGTTACAGTTTGTCAATCTTTGATTCTAACTGACCCAGGTTGGATATGTCCTCTACCAATGTAATTGGCTGTCCTACAATTAATCATGTTTTTACTTAAATTGCATTTTGTTCTTTTCCATAAATAATCTGAACCTTATTTTGCTAAAATCACTGTTCACTAAATGACAACTATTGATGCCGAATCCATTATACTCCTTTTATTTGCCAAAAACGTATCCAACAATTCCTTCTTTTCTCATCGAAACAAGAGCATATGATCAGGAACATTTTCCTGAACACAGGAAACTCCACACTCCTAAAATTCCTGCTGTGACTTCATTAATTATACTTCTGGTTTTGTCTTATTGAAGAAAAAATAACATTTTGCCCTTGTTTCTAAACCTCTTTTGCAGACCCCTTCCTTGATGCAGTAAAATGGAAGTTTAGCTCCTGATAAAAGCTTTCATCATGTTGCAGTATTATGATTGAACAGCCAAACTGAAGTGCCAAGGTCTGTCGGGCAGGATATGATCAAGACTGAAATGAGCAAAAGAGAAAGAATGCTAGGTAAATTGGAAAGTAATGATTAGACGACACCAAACTGTGCTTTTATGAGCTGAGAGACAGTGGAAACAAGGACTAACTTAGGAGAGTAAGAAGTTCAAAGTTTCAAATAATAGACCAACAGAGAATTCTTTTTCATTGCATTACAGTATAAGGAATGTCATTTACCTTGTCCAACTCCTTTATTAGGGTATATCACATCTATTGGTCTGAAAAATTGCACATATTGCACTGTGAGATTGAGTGATGGATTCATCAGGATTTGATTTTGTTACCATAGAGATGTCGGATCAAGGCTGACCAACAGTGTCTCCTCTCTGCGACACTGATGCATTATGTTTCAACAAATACAATTTATATACTGTTGGCATTTCGCAAGTGCTGGTAACACTATTGCAGTTATATTCCCATATTATCATACATTTATTCTGTGATTATCATATAATAATTAACAGGAAAATTAGTGCAGACAGTTTGTCAAGAAATATTACCTTTTTGGTGAGGATTTACACAAAGTATACAGGGTAATTGCGATATTTTACTTTATTGAATGTAATTGCATTCGTGTTTAGTATATGTTTATCTAGGGTACATTGAAAACACATCAGGAATTCAAGAGGAGAAAAATTACCACAGAGGTTTGTGTACGTTAATGTTCTCCCTCTTGTTTTATCATGTATTGGTCCCAAACAGTGCTAAGGGAGTAACTACTCAGCAATGCCTGTCAGTGATCAATTATAAAATGACTCCCCAGTGGTTGATCAGTGTAATTAATGCTAACTTAGAGATAAAGATTGGTTATAGGTTTCTCACACTCCAGAGCAATACTGCCTAATATTTCATTAGGTTGCACACCAAGGCTTCAGTGGGCAACTATAAATAAAATCTGCACAATGCCCTGACACAACAATTCTGTTTTCAGAGATAGTAGGAACTGCAGATGCTGGAGAATCCGAGACAACAAGGTGCAGGGCTGGATGAACACAGCAGGCCAAGCAGCATCATCTGTTTTCATGCTAGTTGTGAATAAAGGCAAGTTTACTGAATTGAGATGGGAGTTTGTTCTGTAATTGAGTACAACCATTAGCTGTTCAGATGAAATGTCTTTCAGCTGACTTTGGTTTAATACGACAGCCGAGGGTAAATTTTGACATTGTGACCTACTTATTTATAAGCGTTGGTCATTTTGAGATCCGTGTTTATTTTAATTAATTCTTGACAGGCCAGTTGCAGGAGGCATTTTCCCCTCTGAGCACCAAACAGTCTCATTTATTATTGCATATTTATTTGTTCCTTTGTTAGATTCAACACAGATATGCTCAAAGATTGTAACAAAAGAAGTGGATCTCTTATTTATTTTCCACATCTAACGACCACTGGCAAGGCCAACATTTATTGCTCAATGCTAACTGTATTTCAGAAGATGGTGGAAAGTCACATTTTTGAACCATTGCATGAATCTATGTGGTATAGAAACCCCTATGTTGCACTTAGGGACTATAGGATTTTGACGCAATGATGACGAAAGGATAGTGAAACATTTCCAAGTCACACTCATTATGTAAATTCAAGAGGAATTTAGAACTGATGGTGTTCTCTATATACATGCTGGCATTGTCCATCTGCTCATTAGAGGCTGTGGATTTGGGATATGCTGGAGGCCACCAAAGCCTCTGCAAGTTGCTGTAGTTCATTCTGAAGATCTCATAATTACAGAAATATCATGGCACAGAGGAAGGCCATTCAGCCTATCACATCTCTACCAGCTCTTCATTTGAGCATCATTACCCAATGCCAATTGCCTGTTTGCTTCCCCCAAACCCTTTCACATTATTTCTATCCAAATAATTGGCCAATACCCTCTCGAATGTCACAGTTGAACCTGCCTCCACTACACTCCCAGTCAGACATTGGTTTCAGTGTGCATTGGTGGAGGGAGTGCATATTTTAATTGATGGAACTAAAGAAATGAGCTGCTTTATCCTTGATGTTGTCAAGCTTCTTGATTGCTAGTGCCAGCCCTTCAAAACACTTATTTTCATACCTGCTTTTTCAAATGGAACACTTGCAATTTTGAACAATAAATAATTAATGATCATATTGATAATGAGGGACACACTGGAACCAATGACCCTTATACACAATATGGTGTGGTTTCAGAAGGAGAGGGCTTTGGGGATGTGTTGTGCCCTGAATGGAATGAAGTTTAAATATTGGGCTTTTGTTTTGATTTGTAAGCAAATTCCCCATTCAGAAGCCATTCTGCTTAGCAGGTTTGGATGCCTGTCTAATGGAAAATCTTGCGGCAGCATGGCAGAGCTTAGGAGTGAATAGTTTTGGGTCTATTTTGGTTTCGAGATCATGGGGTTTGGGTGACGGTAGGTGGAAGTCAACAAGTGGTTAGCTTGTGAGACTTGGTGGGAGCACACTTTTGCTCCACATGGCCCACAAGCATAGCTATCATTGCAGTTCCATCAGGGATTCAGTCCTTCCTGTGTCCTTTAACAGGCAGTGTTCTCTGCTCTAGAAAACCCAGCCAATTATTTACTCTTGTTTATTGGAAATGTGGTGGATGTGGCATGAATACCCAACCCCATATGCCCAGGGAGCAGTAAAGAATTATCACATCACTGTGGGTCTGGAGCTCCGTGTAGGCTGTACCAGGTCAGGATGGAAGATTTCCTTCCCTAAAAGATATCAGTGAACCATTTGATTTGTCAGACAGTCTTCAATGTTTACATTTCATTAAGTTAGTTTTGATTTAAACCCATATCCACAGAATGACAGCCTGAGCTTCTGGATTACCAGTGACATTACCACTACACCACAAACTCCCCCAGAAACTGTGTAAAAATTAAAGCATGCAGCATCATTAAAAGCTTTCCACACCCTCATCCCATCTCTATTAACATTGGGAGTGGAGGTGTTAAATGCAAGTAGTGTTCTTGTTTCATATTTTGAATATTTTAAACCCCATTCATCCCAAGCCCACATTAAATGCCTCTCAATCATTTGTATTCATTCATCCTTTATTTTCCAAAAAATGCACTAGTAAAATATTGCACTAAAACACACCAATATGAAGATTTGGCTACTGGGACCAAAGACCTGCTTTATAGTCTCTTTTCTTCCACCACCTTGCAAACCTGTGATCTTGGGTCTGAAAGGGGTACCGATAAGCACTTCTCACTGGGATGATGAAATTTGGACTTCTGGGTCCAACAGGTTAGGATTCTGGAGAAAGGTCACTGGACCTGAAATGTTAACTCTGATGCTGCCAGACTTGCTGAGTTTTTCCAGTAATTTCTGCTTTTGTTTCAGGTGTCCTACGTGCGAGGCCTAACTTCATAGTAGCCCTACAGTGTGGAAACAGGCCCTTCAGCCCAACAAGTCCACACCAACCCCCACAACATCCGACCCAGACCCATCCCCCCATGACCCACCTAATCTACACATCCCTGAACACTATGGGCAATTTAGCATGGCCAATCCACCTAGCCTGCACATCTTTGGACTGTGGGAGGAAACCGGAACACCCGACCAAAACCCCAGCAGATATGGGGAGAATGTGCAAACTCCACACAGACAGTTGCCCGAGGGTGGAATCGAACATGGGTCCTTAGCCCTGTGATTAAACAAGGATATCAGAACCTCACTCATGAGCAGTGACGACCTTATTTCCATGTATTGATATCTGATAATTAACTAATCACACCTCATTTCTATGCAACTTCCAGTTTTCTTTTTCTTCTATGGGAATATAGATGTGGCCAACTCGTGCCATAAACATCAGAGCAGCAATCTTGGGGCAGCACATCACTTGGCTCTCGGTTCTTGTTTCTTGGTTCTTGGTTGTTAATCCAACTTTATCTTCATCACAATATCCCTGCATGCTCCTTGGACATGTCCTCTTTCATTTAACCAAGTTGGCATAGGTAAACCCACCAGTTTCATCACATCATTACTGCTTTCAGTTCAACTTGCACATCACTTCAGCCTTCAGGAGTTCACTTTGGAGTTCAGGAACACTTTGGACTTGCATGCTTCTGCCAAATCACTCTGTGCACAGGGGGACATGAAGGAAGATGCACTTTTTAACTTTTTAACTCTCAGTCACTTTGTGTTCACTTGGAGGCTGCTAGCCTGGGTGGATTGCATTCCTATTTAGCATAAAGGGAGAAGCAAGCAACTTCTCACACGTTGGAAAACCAAGCAGTCAAGGGACTGGAGATGCAGCACTGTGTTACATAAGTGTCACAGTTACACCATTTGCTAGCAGCTTATTGGCAAACAGGCTGCATGTGCTTCGATTAAATAGCCACGTCCGAATGTCAAAGAGGACCGGTGGGGTAAACGGAACTATGGTCAGTCAGGGGTCACTGCTACAGCAGTCATGGGGCTTGTCTGTTTCCAATTTGGGGAGGGGTTTGGTTAAAGCCAGACAGGCACTTGGTCCTACCAGACCCTGGAGACCCGTGTCTTTTAAGTGGAGCGATTGGGCCACAGTCAGTCTGCAGGTCAAGTACAATCGTTCTGGGGATTATAGGTATATCAATTTGTGCCTCTATGGAAATATCACTCTGGAGGCAGATGAATTATTCTTCCAATGAGACAAAGGCAGAGAGTAAGTATGATGATGGTGGATGGTAGAGCGATTAATGGTGATTCATGAATAGAAGAGGTGTTGAGGTGCGCCCAGTGGGTGAGTGGGTAGCACAGAGGGCAGGAACAGTTAGTATTTTGAGAGGATGATGTGGGTGAAAGCTGTTGAGTGTATATGATGCAATAATGAGCGTTGCACTCCATGTGCCTTAGTGAGAGGCCTTTGCAGTGACAGCATTAGAAAGAGTGGTGGCCCTGTGAGTATGAGGTAGCAGAGAGAAAATGGTGGCATGTATCTTGTGATGCAGAAATCATTGACCTTCTTCCTGCACTCCTGTGCAGTGTGTTACCTGGGACACTGCATTGAAGCGTGTTGCTGTCTCAGCCCAGGGTTACAGGCTCTGCTGGGGCAGCTTCTTTTTCTGCTCTGCTAAATACAGCACTGCCCTCCTCTCCACCATTCCACCTACCAGCACCTCCACATTCCTGATGGTAAACTAATTTGCCTTACTGGGCCTCTTCTTTGAAGATAATAGTACAGGATCACAGCATGAAGAGCAGTTCCTGGCTCGTAGCATCTGCTCTGTTGTGGAACTGGAATTCATATATATCACAACATCGGTCTGAATGATGCCAAGTCCCAGCAGTGGTGACACTTCCATCTTTCCTGCTATGTGATTCCATGAGATGAGTGCCATAGGAGCTGGTTGCACAATTAATTCATTACTTAATAATGAAGCTTGCCAAAAATGAGAGACCTTGGTCCAATGCCTATCCTCCCAACATAAATCTGCAAATAGTTGCTAACATGTAACACCCTATATCTTGTTCACTACAAGAGACTTTCTAGTTAGACCAGGAAGTGGTTTCCTCTACCACACTAGATCGTGCAGGCTATGTAGTTTCCCATGCTTTCAGGATGGTGCCAGGAGCCTTCATTATGAACAGCAGTTCATACAGTATAGTGAGCTAGAAGGACAATGTCAGCAAGTGCATGTGAACACTGTGACCTGCAAGGTTCCCTCCAAGCCACATAACATCCCAAACAGCAGTGTAGCTCTTTCTGCAGCACAATGGTTGCAACAGTTCAAGAAAGTGGCTCACCATCACCCTCTCAATTGGAGATGGACCATAAAAGTTGGCTAGCCAGCGACATTCACATCCCCAAAAAACAACTTCACCATTTATAAATTTCAGATCCTGCAATATGAAGCTCAACTAGTTCCAAAATCAGTTTTGGAGTAATGAATTTCTAATCTGTATATCATAAATATTCTTCCTAATGCAAACGATTATTGCTGAAGTTTCAATGATTCTGACCTCTCCTCCAACTTAAAAAGCCTTCTTTTAATAAAGAGTCATAGAGTCATATAGTGCGGAAACAGACCTTTTAGTCCAACTTATCCATGCTGACCAGGTTTCCCAAACTAAACTAGTCCAATCTCCCTGCGTTACGTTGGCTCGCTGTCGAAAATAGAGCAAAGAAACAGCAGATCATAACAAGGCTGGTAAACCATTTCTTGGTTGAGTTTTCTTTGCATCGTGCTTTAAATTGTGATGCTGGACTCCAAGAGTAAATCAAATACACAGGTTTCCAGTGAACCAGATTGATTCTAATTTGCTCCCATTACACAGAATTTCTCATCCAGACATAAAATGGTCCATGCTCATTTGTAATTTCATTGTTCAACACAGTCAGCCTCATCAACCTGGGCCAGCATCTCTTTGTCATCTGTCACACATCGATGATTTAGCTTTTACAGTTTGCATGAACTGAATGCGATGAGGCACAATTAGAGCAAATCGTTTAGTATATCTGAAATAACTACAACAACAACAAAAAAAATCACTGCAAATAAACTTTGTAAGGATGAAATGTTTTTTAGAAACAGAATGTATTTACACAGTCTTCAGTCAAAGAAGATTATGATTTTATCAAGTGTTTTATTTTCCACAGATTACGAGTTAGAGTAAATCAGTACTTTTTAAAGAGAAAACTGGCAACTGATTTTCTTCAGTGTTGCATCTCATTCAAATCAGAAATATTTTATCGCTGTTTGTGGAAGGATTAAATTAGATCCTGTAGATTGAATCAGGCATGGTGTTGACATGATATTAATATTGCCTGTTTTGCAAAAGACAATTATGTTTAATCATTCTGAGTAATAAAATATCTGGTAGATTGCTGTCAGTGTTGCGCAGTGTAGACCATATAAGTGATTCTCTACATAGTGACATTCTGAGATAGGTTTCTAAGGGCAGCATTCACTAAACAGAAGGTAAATTCTTCCACAAAGATTCAATGATTATACCTACAAAGCAGCAACATACCCTCTATTGTTTATCTAAACATGCTTGTTGAAAGAAATCCATAACTTAGCACTGGCAAGAGTGGTGATTACAGATGTGCCATGGGATACCATTTTGAGTATGCCTGCACATGCACCTTTGGAATTAAAAACTTATGCTAAATAGGATAAATTCAAACGAGATCTCGCTGGTCAAAACGGGAGGTCCACGAGGTGCTATGGGAAAGCATACTCAGCAGCAGAATTGGTATTTCACGAAAATTTGTCCCAGCATTTCCTCACTTCATCATTGCTACTAAACTAGGAATGAACCCAATGTCAATCATTTCATACATCTGAAATAACTGCAACCACAACAAAAATCAAGGCAAATACACTTTTCAAGGATGAAATATATTTAGAAGCAGAATACATTGAATATTTGTACAGTCTTCACTCAGAGAAGATTATGAATTTATCAAGTGCTTTATTTTCCTCAGATTGAGAATTAGAGTAAGATAGGAGAATATTATAAGAGCATGCCCAACATGCCTAAAAATGAAGTGACAACCTAATGGGGCTGTTATGAAGTGAAAGTCGACCCTTCCCTCTGATAACCAAAACGGAAACACTCAGAGAAGCGCGCCTTGCCCAATAATCTGTTAAAAGAATCTGCAATTTCTTATAAAGGAGTGGTTAAATACAAACAAAACCCTGAAACACTCTTCCTAGTCAACAAGTAACAATTTATTTATCTAACTCTAACTGTGAACAAACGAACTAAATGAATAAACCTCTTCTAACTACTAACTATTCCCGAATAAAGCAAGATTATAATGGTATGCTATTCAAATAAGTACAAGTCCCACTTACATAAAATAAAACTTTTTTAAAAATTGGAATTTAGTCTCTCAAAACATTCCGGAATGCTCTATGTCTTCTCCAATGAATCCTTCTGTCAGGAACGCCTTCTCCATCAAATTATTTTGTCAGGAACATTAATTATTTGTGCCATAGGTATTTTTAATTTAGATGAAGCTTATTCTAAGCCTTGGAGAGTTTTGTGAGAGCAAGTCTTTCTTTCTTTTAGAGCTGAGAGCTGTTGTCTGGGCAGATGACAGTTGGCTCTCCCTGATTTTCCAAATGCCCTCATCTTTTATACCCTTGATGACATATAAATTTCTTACAATAGGATTGGTCTGATGTTGTCAAAACCGTCAGATTTAAATTTAATTGGCTTTTGATATCTGAGGGCCTGGTTTAAATTAATTGGCAAAATTTGAAAACCTATTGACTTGGTAAAAATGTTGCTTTGCCTGCTAACAACATAGCCTTTCGATACAAATGTTTCAATTCAGGTGCTCTGTGCACCTGCAAACTCACAGGGCATCCTTCTTTGAATCTCTAAGCATAGAAAAAACACATTGTCTTTTAAAGGGACCACGCTCTGCTTTCCCCATAGCATTTCACAAACACCAACAATACAACAAACACCAACATTTTACAAATACCAAACTCTAACATCCTGCCTTCCAATCCATAAGTCTCTACCTAAATTCGTGATATGGCTACAACATACGTGTGCACCACTGCAGAAGTATCATAGAATAAACAGATCTAAATAGTCCTAAATCATTGTTTAAATAAATGCTCCATGGTGTTGATTCATCCAGCAGTGAATAGTAGTGAACCATTTGATGACGGACTGGATGATTAGACTCCACAAACGTCCCCATCCTTTCTGGGAGAGCAGAGCTTTTCAGTGCATAAGTTGTGGGTGAAACATTGACAACCATCTTTCACCTGAAATGGCAAGTTGATGATCCATCTCAACTTCCTATATCACAGATACAAGTCTTGACTTAATTAAATCCCTGTAATATCTAGAAATGGCTGAATGTACCAAGTATTCATTAAGCAAAGCATTGGAGGCTGTCTTCAATAGTGCTGTCGAATAGGATTATTCAGCAATAATATGTTCATTAATGCTTGGTTTGAGTTATGCCAGAACTACTTGACTCATAATTTTATTTGACCACTTGTCCAAGAATGTGAAAAAGAGCTGAATTCTAGAGCTGAGAGGAGTACAACTGCTTTTAGCATCAACCCAGGATTTGACCAAGTTTAGCATTAAAGAACCCTGGTAAAAGTGAAGTAACTAGAAATCCAGATCAATGTTCTACATTGTTTGGAGTTATAACCAACAAAGATAAACGTTGTTATGGTTTTTGGAGGCCATTTTTGCTCAGTTCCAGGACATCACTGCAAGAGTTCCTCGAGGCTGTGTGCTGTGAGCAACCACCTTCAGAAGCTTCACCAATGTCCATTCCTCTATTATCCCGCCTCATAGTGAAACAATCTCATCCCATGTATAACAACAGCTTATAACATCAAAGTTGGTCTGATTAGTGACCAGGGGCATTTGTGCCACATAAATATAGGTATACAGAAGTGCAGGAATGACTATCTCCAACAAGAGTGAATCTAACCGTCTCTACCTGATGTTCAATGACAATAACATTGCTGAAGTACAACTCGTCATCAACATCCTGGGAGTTACCATTCAGCAGAAACTGAACTCAACTAGGCTATTGAATGCTGTGGCTTCAATAGCAGGTCAGCAGTTGACAATTCTGTGTAACTCGCATCCTGATTCTCCAAAGTAGGCTTACTATCCAGGGGAACAAATCTCCACATCTCCAATAACACTTTAAGAACTTGACACTATCCAGAACAAAACCAATGGGTCTGTTTGATTGGTACCCATTTATGACCTTAAATATTCGACTATTGACAATACACAATGGCAGCAGTGTGTACCATTGACAACTCATCAAGGTTCCTTCAACAGCACCTTCCAAACCACTGATTGCAACCACCCAGAACGAAAACAGCTGATGAATGGGAATACCACATGAATGTTTATTTTCATCTCACATTCCTCCCTGAGAACTATATCTCTGATCAATCAATGGTGTTGCATCAAAATTCTGGAATCTCCCTCCAAATAGCACTACACCGACACCACATGGACTGCCACAGTCCAAGAAGGTGGCTCACCACCTCCTTCTTGTGGGCAATTAGGGATTGGCAATAAATGTTGACCTTGCCAGTGATGCTCATTTCCCATGAATGAAGAAGGAAAACAGTCCGAATGGGAAGTTGAAGACAGTGGAGATGATAATTAATTTGCCATGCAAGCTCAGCATATGTGAAAATACCTTCTGTTTAGACTGTGTCATACAGATACAGTGAGAAAAATTGTGTTTCATCAACAACTGCTTCCTCTTTAGGCGCATTGACCAATTGTTTAGACTGATTTGACTTTTAGTTCTTGTTGCAGACATCTTTAAACTTAAGATCGTGCTGCATGTCTTCTGTAGCTAGTGACATGATGATCTAGTTGTGTAAAGTGTATCAGAACTTTACTTAAGTTTGCTGATTGTGCATGACCTGATTGTGGTGGCAACATGTTCTTTGTTACGTTTCTCATAAGGTTAGTCATTTGGGATATCCCATTGTTTTAGCCTTGACCACAGCAGAATTTGAACCAGTCTTATTGGCCCTTACAATGAAGGCTGCTACATAATTATGCTCACTGTCAGAGAAATGAACATTAATGTATATGATTCAGAATCTGTGATCACAGACCAGCACCACATTGATAGAGCAGAATCTTCTTATCTGTTTATGTAAGTGAGTGCATGGGTTAAGGATTTATCTGACCACTTGTGTACCACCAATTATTTCCAACACCTGAGGGAATCTTGCCAAATACTCAGAGTACAGAGTTCTCTTATTATTTTGTCTTTTTTTTTGTGGAAATATTAGTAAATGCCACTTATGTACTGCAAACAAAAACATTTGGCAGGTCACACAAAATCTGTATGTTTAAACAGTATACATTGTTACTTTGTATCAGTAGGAGTAGTATATGTAAGGAAGCTTACATTTTATAAACATGTACTTGATCACTCCCTGCCAAGAATGCACCGTGTGTATAGTTCTAGTTGTAGAGTTGGCTAAAATGCTGAGGTATACCATCCAAACAGTGAATGTTAGTAAGCTATTTAACTGTGAAAGACATCACAGCCAGAGTCGATCTTGACTGAGCCAAATGTACTATGTAACTTTGGCCTCTGTACTGTAAGAAGCAATTGCATCCAGTTTTTGATTCTGTACCTAAAGAACTTAGAACGAGTTGGACCGAAGGGTCTGTTTCCATGCTGTATAACTCTATTACTCCAAGTCATAGAATCCGTACAATGTGAAAGTAAGTCATTTGTCCTATCAAGTCCACATTGGTCCTCCATGCAGCATCCCACCCAGACTCACAATCTTACCCTATCCCTGTAAGCCTGCATTTCCCATAGGTAATCCAGATGCACATCCCTGGACACTAATGGGCAATTTATAATGGCCAATCTACCTAACTTGCATATCTTTGGAGGATGTGGGAGGAAACTGGAGCACCCAGAGGAAACCCACGCAGACATAGGAAGAATGTGCAAAATCCACATAGACAGTCATCCGAGGGTGGAATTGAACCTGAGTCCTTGTGTTAACCACTGTGCCAGTGTCCCATCCCATCGTTGTTGTGTGCTACAAAGCCATTTGACCCATTGGGTCTGCACTAGCTCTTTGTGAGCATTTTGACTCAAAGTCAGTCTCCTGGGTTTTCTATGTAATCCTGAGGGTTGTTGCTATTTAACTAACCTACCAATGTCCACTTTGAACAAGGGAAAAAATTACATGATGAACCAGCTGTACTTTCTGTTTGCT
Source organism: Rhincodon typus (assembly GCF_021869965.1). Lineage (NCBI taxonomy): Eukaryota > Metazoa > Chordata > Chondrichthyes > Orectolobiformes > Rhincodontidae > Rhincodon > Rhincodon typus. The sequence goes on along the minus strand of NC_063363.1, from coordinate 23,697,939 downwards.
TTTAAAAACAGCAAAAGCTCTGAACAGTTTGGTAATCTGCAAGAAGGCTCCGGCTGTTAGCAACAACTTGCCTTAAAAGCCTCTGCGTCTTAAGCTGCAGTTACTCGGATGTAGTGAGAGAGCTAATCCTCTGTAAATCCATTGCCGGGGAGAGGAGGGCCCCAGCTACTTCTAGCTGGATTTTGTAGCCCATCAACTGTCACATGCAGCGGCACATGGCTGGGGAAAAGGCACATTCTCTTGGGGGTGGGATTGGCTTTGTCTCTATCTTCCCTCTCAGCTTGGATGCCAGGTCTCCTATGCTGTGGTGAAGGCTAGTAGCAGGGAAGTGCAAGTGAATGTGAGTGATATCCAAGAAGGTTACAGTCATCTCCCAAGAAATTAAAAAACTGTGAGACACGTGCTTTAAACAGCAGCCTTTCACTTAGCCATGGTCGAGCTCTCACCAGTGAAAAACATCACAAGGGATGAGTTTCACTGAAGGAGCTCTGTCTGCTGTGAGCTTGTCTTGTTCACCATTGTTAAGGCAAAAATGCACATTTGAAACAATACAATGCTAAATGCCATACCCTACAACTTGCAAAGGATTCCCTGGACATGTTCAAATCTGACCAGGTGAAAGCTGGCAAAGGGTGCATTGATGCTGGGATGCCAGTTGTTTTTTGGGAGCAATTTTGCTTCCCACATCCACCAAAATCTGTCTCCACTTGCCTGTGAAAGCATCCATCCTCATAATAAAATAACATTGACGGACTTAAAATGAGACAGCATTTGCTGGACTTGGTTGGCAATTCAAGGATGCAAGTCTAAAGAGTCTGATTTAGAAAATGGCATTATAAAAATGATTTAGCGGGAAGGGACTAGTCATTGTAGGCAGATTTTAATCCTGACCATTGTGATGTGAAATATCCAGCAGGTCCCACTCAATCCCAGGAGAGTTCGCAAATCACACTTCAAGTTGCAGGAAAACTTTCTGTGACTAATTTGAAGGTAGAACAGAACATGGCAGGTATAAGAAACACACCTGCTCATGGTGTGATGTCAATTCGGTTTGTTGATAAGTCAGTTGGATCAATGTGTTTTGATCCCACTAAATTTTAAAGGTGGCTCACACATTGAACAGGAGTTGCATGAGTTTCTTATATCTCCTGTTTGCTATCTTTTTGAGTTTGACAGCAACCTTCAGGGTTGGTTGGTGAATTAGGTAGTGTCCTAAGCGGTGGTGATGAGGGTGTCCCTCATTGTCAGGCACCTTGTGCTTCTTTTTTTAACTTTAAGTTGCTTTTGTTGTGAATGTGTACTCCAAAGAACAGAAAGACTGGAGCTTAGAACTGGATGACTTGGCCTCTTGTCTCCTCCCAGCTCAAGGTGCTTGCACCTCTTAATGGCCAGCATTCTCTTTGATTGACAGTTAGGCTCCATACATTCCAGTCTCTGCACAATCCTCTTTTTGGTCTTAGAATTTTTTTTCAAACTATTTGCTTTTTCTTTCCACCATAATCATCCTGCATCTTGTCAGAATACTTCTTACCTTGTGCATATAAGGAACCTTCCCCTTCTTGGACCCTATTTGGCTAGTACCTGCGTTATTTCTTGCAGTACATCTTCCAGGTCTTTGGTATGTTGACTATCTTGTTGACTCCAAGCATCTGCTTGATGGAGGGATCCACCAGTGTGAGTGGCATCTGCTGCAGACCAGCCTCATCTCTCAGTGACCCTTCTTCCCCATCAACCCCAACCTGCACTATCTCAGCTAAGTCATAGTATCTTGTGAAGATTCTGGAGATCTACTGGCAGCTGCCATTGTTCACAGTGGTGCTGCCAGCCTCTAATTTAATCAGCAGCTTTAATGGGTAAGATTTCTATTGCCTTGGTTCTAACTCACAGCGAAAGCCCAAGGCTTGGCCAGTTCAGTCCTTGATGCGTACTTAATTTGGTTCATCTATATCAAGGAAGCAGATTTCCTCTCAGTTCTTCGCATCAGAAGTATTAAATCCAATCCAGTATTGGTATTTTAGCTATCTATATAAAAATCCCTCCTGGAAAATGAATACATTGCTTACTTTTGTTTGTTTGACTCCCAGAACTTGGCCCTCACTTCAGCGTTCCTGTGTTCCTGTTGAAACCTAAAAATATTCCCTGAACTTTGATCTCTGACCTTAAACTATGCAATATTGGATTATGACAGTTGATCATTTGAAAAATACACAATGAAAACATTTCCTTCCACAACAACAATGAAAAGTTATTCATTTTTCAGACATTAAATAAACTAGTTGAAATCATACAGTGAATTCTTTGTATAATTTGCTGTGGAGACCGGTGTTAATGATTAGAAAATCTACTGCAGGGTGAAGTAAGATTTCCTGATAAAACAGTGAAATTAATTAATTAGAAGCAAGATTAACATCCACTTGATGTTTCTTCCAAAGTTACTCATATTGCTTTTCAACCATTATTAAAATCACAAATTTAATCATGCAAAATACTCAGGAACAGAAGAACCTGTTGAGTGATTGTGTTGTACAGAGGATAACGTAGTCCATTCTTTCGTATAATTAATGTTAACGCAATTAAAATCTTATTGACTTTGAAGAGAAATGCATTTGTGGTACTTTAGCATCTTTCCAGACCCAGAGTGACAGAGGGCGTATTGCAAATGATTAAGAACTGGAAATGTCTGATATGGGATTGACTCTTCCAGCATCTTAAATTGAATATATTGAGTTTGTAGAACACATGTATATTAGACAATGAGTGTTCAAGAGCTGAGTTTCTTCAAGGTTCAACCTCCTGCAGATTGAAAGTTTTATCAGACATCTTTGGTCACTACTGTTGGACTTCCATTTTCCAGTGATACTGAAACAGTGCAATGTGTTACAAGTTAGGAACAGATGAACAGATCTCCATTTGATTGAAGGATTTGTTTTTATTTGCCCATAATGCCAAGGTTGAAAGAACTAAAGAAAGGATAAAGGTAAATCAGGAAGTAGTGGTCAAATGTTCAAATTGTGCATTTTTCATATGATCAACCCAATCTTGAATAGTATAAGGTCATCGAGCAAAGGCCAGGGAATATTTTTGGGGTCTCAATGGGAAGACAGGGATGTTCACGTGAGAACCAATTTCTGGGAGTCAAGCTCACAAAAGTAAGTAAGGTATTCATTTTGAGGGAGGGAATCAGAATCAGATAGCTGAAATCCCAATATTAGGTTGGATTTAATATTTCCTAGGAGCTTGGATTTTAGAAGCCAGAAGATGATACGGATGAAAGCTAGCCCAATGGAGACCATTGCAGCTTGTCATAAAAGCATATCCGGTTCACTAAGGTCCTTTAAGGGAAGGAAATCTGTTATCCTGGTCTGTCCTACATGTGACTCCAGATCCATAGTAATATGCAGTTGACTCTTAACAACCCTCTGGGTATTTAGGGATGGGCAGTAAATGCTGGCCTAAACAACAATGCTCACATCCTGTCAATGAATAAAAAGAGACTGAGGGGTGTAAGGGACTCCACAGTTCTGATACCTGTGAGGAATTCAATTAATGTAGGATGGCATGTGGTATTTCTTGGTTTTGTTAAGGTAGAGATGGGGAAAGCATGTGGATGATTTAGAACAAACTAACTAATTAATAAAGGTGGAAAATGCTAAGAAATTCTGAGTGGGAACAGTGAGACACATCAATGGAAAGGCAATGGTCTGAGACCAAAATGTAAAGAGTGAAATAACCAAGATTTTGTCACAGCAGTCAAAGACCTCCAAACAAATGAGAAAGTATTCAACACTTAGGTGATTTTCAGTTAGCTCTGTACAGAATTATAAAGTAGTCTTGCACTACTTAGTTTCATATCAGGAGTAGGAGAACTCCTGCCAATGCAAAGAAAAGTTTAAACAGCAACAGATACAAGACTCAAACCTAAACCAAAAATACATTTGAGTCCTTACACTTTTATGAAGGAAACACCTGGAAATGAATTTCAGAAAACTTGTACTTTGCTGATCCCAAACTTTCTCGCCTAACAAAAATATTTTGCAACAAGCAAACCCTGGCAAACATTTGTCCCAAGTGATAGCTCAATAATTGTTCATTGTTTGAACTGAGGCAGGCAGGTTTGTCAGTTGTCCCGACTGGGACTGAACCTAATTTATTTTGTTGAGGAGCAGGAATGTATTTGCTTTGCATTTTGTCACAAAGCAGATTTTCATGCTGTTTTGTCTCTCACCCCTCTTTTATATTGTTGGATTTAATTTGTGATACACTAGAAGTGAGATCAGTCTTCCTGGGAGCCAACAGAAGGAAAACGATGGCCTCGGACAGTGTCCCCGGCCGAGCACTCAGATCGTGTGCGGGCCAACTGATGGAAGTATTCACCAACATCTTCCACCTCTCCCTCCTACAAGTTGAACTCCCCGCCTTCTTCAAGAAGACCACGATCATCCGAAATGCTTTGAGAGGCTGGTCATGAGCCAGATCAACTCCAGTCTCCCAACTTGCTTCAATCCCCTACAGTTTGCCTACAGACATAACATATCCATAGAAGATGCCATATCCCTAGCCCTGCACTCATCCCTGGAACATCTGGACAACAAAGACACCTACATCAGACTCATGCTCATTGACCCACAGCTCTGCCTTCAACACCATAATCCCCGTTCCAGACTGATCTCAAAATTGCATGACTTTGGACTCAACTCTGCCCTCTGCAGCTAGATCCCCAGCTTTCTGACCCAAAGGACACAATCAGTGAGGATGGGTGCACCTCCTCCACAATAACACTCAACACTGGAGCCCCCCAAGGATGTGTCCTCAGTCCCCTACTGTACTCCCTGTACACTGACGACTTTGTCTCAAAATTCTGAACAAAAGCTATCTACAAGTTTGCTGACGACACCACTGTAGTAGGACAGATATCTAACAATGACAAGTCAAAATACAGAAGGGAGATAGAGGGCTTGGTGACGTAGTGCAATGAAAACAATCTGTCTCTCAATACCAATAAAGCTAAAGGATTATTCATCAACTTCAGAAAGGAAGGAGGAGAACACACCCCCATCTGCATCAACGGAACTGAGGTTGAGAGAGTGAGAAGTATCAAGTTCCTTGGAGTGACGATAACCAATGACCTGTCCTGGACTTCCCATGTAAATGTGACTGTCAAGAAGGTATATGTCCGGCTGCATAACGGCCTGGTATGGCAACTGCTCTGCTCAGGACTGTAAGAAACTGCAGAAGGTGGTGTGCGCAGCCCAGATCATCATGGAAGCCAACCTTCCTTCCATGACTCTATTTACATGGCTCTCTGTCACAGAAAGGTGGCCAACATCATTAAAGACCCATCGCACCCTGGTAATGACCTCCTACAACATCTTCCGTCCAACAGAAGATACAGAAGCATGAACACGCACACACATACAAGCAGGTTCAGGAACAGCTTGTTTCCGGCTATTATCAGACTGTTGAATGGAATCTAGCCTCATGCAATGTAACCTGTATGCCTCTAAGTCTCTTTGATCTGTACATCCTTTGCTCGCTGTGATCTGCCTGTATTGCTCGCAAACAAAGTTTTTCACTGTATTTCAGGACACGTGATAATAAATCAATCAATGTACAGAATCGCAATGTAGGGTTTGCACAGAGTTTGTTTCTTTATTTTTCTGTTTTGTACCTCAGATTCCGTACCTGAGATGGCGTCATAAGTGGCGATTTGTAAACTTTTCACTGTACTCATGTGAGTACATGAGACAATAAACCTAACTCAAATTAATTCAAAATACAGTTTGGTTGGCACCTCAGGTGCTGAAACCAGGATGCTGGCAGTAATCACCGTAAATTACTGGGTTTATGGATGTGTACTGGGTTGCCAATAAAGTCTATTAAAGTCTTTTAAATAAGCAAAATTAGGCACATCTCTCTATCATTTTGAGGTGATTTTTAAAAAAAATATCTGTTCTATAACAGAATATTCCAACTCACACAATTCTGCACACTAATGTTAGTCTGTACTGAAGCATATTCCAATGCCTTGTATTTACTTACTGCCAAGTATGATAAAGTTAACATGTTATAAATGAAGGGTTTGTAGCATTGTTACATTCTGCAAATATGTTTCAACCCAGAAAGAGATGGGGAAGACATGAGGTCATATGATCTGTTCTGAATGCTGATGACAGCAAATGAAGTGGTGTGAGTGTTATAAATTATAGGGAATGCCTGATTGTTTTACAGGATAGAGGGTGTGTCACAGAACTCACAACACATTTCATTTGCATCAAGTCTTGCAAAATGTCTTGCCTGAAATAAGAAGGAAGTAATTAGCCCTTGCAAGTTTTGGGTAGGTAGCATAATGACAGTTACTGACCTGAGCTTGGTAGAATGGTCTAAAGAACATGAGTTCAAATCCCATCATGATATTGCAACAATTTAAATTCAGTATATATGATCCAAAATCTTTGGACTGTCATAAAAGTCCAAATGGTTAACTTAGTATCTCTGAGGGAAAGAAACTTGCAACCCACACCTAGTCTGGCCTATGTGTGATACATCTGTCCCACATATATGCTGCAGTTAACTCTGAACTGGTCTCAGAAGTAATCCAGTTATATAAAACTACGACAAGTGAGCCAAATGGATGGTTCACTAGAAATGGGCAATAAACACCACAATTGCCAGTGTCCCCAAGTTCTGAGGATGAAAATTTAAAATTATGCTGCTGTCCTCAAACCATCCAACCAGAGCTATTTAGAAATTGTGAAACATAGTAATTTGAAATGATTAACTGCTCATCATTTTTTTTTCTGAATTTAAGAAGGACAAGATTTTTCAACCTCTGCAATCTCAGCTTCTCTAATTCAATCATGTTGAAATGTATATTGGATTGAAAAATTGTACATAGACTTTAACTGAACTGGTGGTTAGGCGGAGGGGAGAACTTAATGGATACCCATTCCCACCCCACCTCCCCACTGCAGAAAGCCAACAGGGTTGGATCAGATGCCTATTTAATGATACACCCCATTCAGTTTTTGGAAGGATTTTGTCACAAAGCCAATGGATTCTCACCATATCTGACCAAACTCACTTCAGTAATTAACAACTATACCCGTAGTATCTCTCACATCTGATTTCAATTTCTGTTGAACTCACAGCATTTGAAATAGTTAGCAGTCTGTCTAATCCAATCTGTTTCCTGATGGGCGGGTTAGGTTAAAATATCAAAATTATTTAGCTCAGGGCTTTGACAAAAGTTGCAAACTCTGGAACGTTGCTCCAATTTTAGACACTTTTAAAAATACTTCTTCAATTCTCAAATGGTAATTCAGAACAGCAAAATTTCTTTCAAAATCTGTCAAGTTGATCTTCATTGTTCCAAATTGAACAAACAGACACAGATACATAACTTATATGTTTTCACAGCCTTATATAGTCCCGATGTGCTGAAACGGTTCATTGTTTACTCAGATCTAATCACTGTCCATTGTGCTACAAGTTGAGGGCTGTGTGGAAGGGAATGAATTCACTGACTGCAGAAAATGAAAGGAGAGTTGACTTATGTGACAGAAATGTAACATAAGTACGTCTAATAGTATTCACTTTAATCTTAGCAGTGATTTTTAATTGAAATATCAATGCAGGTTGCCTAATTAAGGCTCTTGATTAATGCATAGTAGATTTATGAATTCTATACCCCAATTACAGGACCCTACAATGCCATGGAAAATGATGGGCTGAAGTTTACTAGCCCATCTCTTATTTTTTAGCGATGTCCAAGTTGCATGGAGTTTTTGGAGGGTTTTCTTTCACACCGTATCTTACCAAACTCTCCTCTTTAATTACCAACCACACCCATAATATCTCTCATTTTTGACTTCAGTCGTCTCTCACTATATGCATTCCCAGAACAACATGACATCCAGAGCATATCCCAGAATTCACCAGCGTGCTTTGCGGCCATGCCATCTTTAAAGTTTGTGCACCTAGACCAGGACTGTCAGTTCAGAGCTGCTCTGCATGGTTCCTGACACTTGCCTCAGACGTGGCACACAGGGGTAAATCAGCACCCTGCTTTGTGGATGTAGTCCTGGAGATCCTGTAGATGGGGTGGTGCACACTGGGACTCCTTCCACCCCCAAGGCCGGTATATGGGGGCCATAACACCAGACCTACAGCCTCGACAAAGGTTTCCACCTGGTTTAAAGCATTCTCAGCCATCTGGGGAAATATGCAGCACTGTAGGAAGAATGTTAATTTCCTTCACCATCTCTGCCTGAATAAGTTGCGCCATCATCTCTCTGACAGCTAATACTCACTCTCTCTCAAAGTGTTTACCGACCTCCCACCAAGGCTTATAGTCTTCCATTCTCATTGTTGCCTGCAATATCTTCCCCACTCACTCCCACCCACTCCAACACCACTAAACCTGCATGACATCTCTGCTGCCTACTCACTCAGTTGCTTGGCCCAGACTGGTATTGGACACTGCCTTTGACAGGGTACCATGATATCTTGATGGAAGGCTCATCCCCTTAGACTTGACTGAGGCCTGCTAACAGCAATGAAATGTTCCTAGTCTTGAGTCTGTGCCATGCAACATGGCAAAACAGCAGTAATATGAGCCTGGTAGATCTAGTTGAAGAGCAATCCACTAAAAAACAAGTCAATGCAAGGCAGGGATGTTGCGTGATTCAAAGTCATGCTTGTGTGACATTTACTCACGTCTTTAGTGTTATCCATGGTAATTGTTATACTGACATCTTGACCAGAAAGCTGATAGAAATTGAGGTGCGGCTGAATGCATTATTCCTTATTCTAATGCACAACCTGTTTGAATTTATTCTCTAGTGTTCTTTAATCAGGCAAAAATGTACTGGGCGATGAACTTTTGAACTAAATCACAACGTGGATTGAATAAGAACATAGAATATAGAACAATACAGCACAGGAATGGATCATTCGGCTCATTGTGTCTGTACTGACCATGATGCCATGATGCCAAACTAATCTCATCTCCCTCTATTCCTTGCTTGTTCATGTGTCTGCCTAAATGCCTCTTAGACATGCTATTGTATCTGCTTCGGCCACCTCCCCTGGCAGCACATTGGTACTTATTGGTTATTCAATTTGGGGATATCAATTCAGAACATCTGTACTATGTCAAATTTATTTCAGACTGTCACATATGGTATACAGTTACGAACTGTATAATGAGGCAGGGAGGACCTAAAATAATGCGATAATGAAATATCATAAAATCAATCACATTAATCACCTTACAGGTATCCAGAAGACACAGCAATAACAAAAAATAATTCTTTTGCAAAGATTAAAAAATCAATTTTATGTAAATTATTGCTTTGAGACCGACATCAGTTTCTCAGAAAGGAATGAACTCAACTGAATAACAATAGAATTTCCAGCATAGTCCTTATTCCATAAGTAAGGGGAGACAATGGCCTAAACAAAACTATTAATCCAAAAATGCTGGTAACCTTCTGGGGACCCAGATTCATATCTTACCATGTCAGATGGTGAAATTTGGATTTAATAAATATCTGGACTCTACAACCATTGTCGATTGTTGGAAAATCCATCTGGTTCACTCAGGTCCTTTAGGAAGGAAACTGTCATCCTTACCTGGTTTGGCCTACATGTGACTCCAATGTGGTTGGCACTTAACTGCTGTCTGGGTAATTAGGGATGGATAATAAATACTGGCCTGGCCGGTGATGCCCACATCATGTCAATGAAAAAAGACTGAGTTCAAATCCAAAAATGATAGCCTTTCACAACTGACAGAAGGAAGTTTATTTGAAAAGAGTTTCACTTATGCAAAGGAATGACTAATTTGAATGGAAAGTTATATCACAATCAGCACAGCACACCATTCAGCCCATCATATCTGCCATAGTTTGCCAAGTGACCAATTCAACTTGTTCTGTAGCCCCACCTTCACCCTATGATCCTGCATGTTCTTCCTTTTCAGACTCCGTCTCTTTCGAATGCAGGGATTTATCTACTAACTTTAGTGTATTAAGGAGGGAAAGTAGCAAACTGGCAATTCTATTCTGCTTGAATGCCCTCCTGTCTAGCTAATCTTTTAACTTTCATTTTATAACTTATTTTACTCTTCGCATGTTTGATAATTGCTGACATTCAATACCCTTTCTCATTCTTTCAGTGATGCAAAAGACAGAAAGTCTTAAAAATAAAACGTGCTGCAAACATAACTTCTAATTTCACTAACAAAGACAGGCACCTTAAATTAGAGAATTTTGCCTGTTATAGTAAATGTAATATATGTAATCACAAATAGAATGTGATTGAAAAAGCAAGTGATACAGAAACCAGAAGTTGTCAAACAGATGCAGTTCTCTGCTGGAGACAGCCTTAAATTAAATATATGGTAAATCATATTCTCGAATAACAGCCAAGAAGCATACTCTCCAAACTAATTTGTCAGCATAAGCTCATAAGAAATCAGCGCAAGAGTAGGCCATTTGGCCCATAAATTTTGCTCTTCTATTAAATATAATCATGGTTGATCTGATTGCAGCGTTGATTCTACTTTCCTGCCTGCTACCGCACCCTTAACTCCCTGCAGACCAAAAATCTATTTCATATAGCTTTAAACATATTGAGTGATTCAGCTTCAGATGCTTTCTGTGATAGAAAATTTTAAAGACAAATGACCCTGACCCTCTGAGAGAAGAATGTCCTCCTCACCTTAGTTATAAATGGGAACCCCTTTATTTTTACAGTGTCCCTTAGCTCTAAATTGCCCCAGCAATACCCTAACAACCCCCCACAGAATCTTACATATTTCAATAAAATCACCTCTTATCCTTCTCAACTTCAGTGAATATATGTCCAACCTGCTTATCCTTTCCTCCTCAGATAACCCCTTTATCCCAAGAATCAGATTAATGAGCGTTCTTCAAGCTGCTTCCAATGCAATATCTCTCCGAAACTACAAAATCAAAAATTGTTCTCCAGGTGTAGTCTTACACTCTAGAAGTTTCACAAAACTGCCGTACTTTTATGCTCCATCCCCTTGTAATAAAGGCCTACATTCCATTTGCCTTCCTAATTACTTGCTCTTCTTGCTTGCTAATTTATTGTGATTGATGGAAAGGTACCCAGATTCCATTGTATGGCAGCATGATTGTCTCTCTCCATTTCAAGTTATAGAAACAGACAGAAACAGACCCTTTGGTCCAACCCGTCCATGCCAACCAGACATCCTAAATTAATCTAGTCCTATTTGCCAGCATTTGGCCCATATTCCTCTAAACCCTTCCTATTCAAATACCCATCCAGATGTCTTTTAAATGATGTTATTGTGCCAGCCTCCACCACTTCCTCTGGCAGCTTCTTCCATACATGCACCACCCTCAGCATAAAAAAGTTGCCCTTTAGGTCCCTTTTAAATCTTTCTCCTCTCACGTTAAACCTATGCCCTCTCGTTTCAGGCTCCACCGCCCCGGGGAAAAGACCTTGTTTATTAACCCTATCCATGCCCCTCATGATTTTATAAACCTATATAAGGTCTCAGCCCTCAGCCTCCGACCCTTCAGGGAAAAGTATCCCCAGCCTATTCAGCCTTTCCCTATTGCTCAAACCCTCCAACCCTGGCAACTTTAAATAATATTCTACTTTTCTATCCTTCTTGCCAAAGTGGACACCTTCACATCTTTCCAAATGATGTTCCATCTGCCAGATATCTGTCTCCTCACTTACCCTGTTTACCCTTTAAAGACTCTTCGCATTCTCCTTACAATTTTCATTCTTCCCGATCATTGTGTTATCAGTAAATTCGGCTACAATACAGTTATTCAGTAAAATAGATCGTGAGTAGTTACCATAACAGATCCCTGAAATATTCTATTGGTTGAAAATGATCTATTTATCATGACTTTTTGTTTCCTGTTAGTTAGCTAATCTTCTATCCCTGCTAAAGCATCACCCCTAACCCCATGAGTGATGTCCCAGCTGCAGGTTTTTGATGCATTGGGACATTTTCAGAATCTTGAAAAGTTTGGAGGATTATAATTTATGAATCCACTGTCTCAGTCACTTATTTTAAGACTTCCAGGGAAAGTGTCAGCCTTCAGTCACATTAATAGTCTTAGTACCTTTAGACCGAAAGATTGTGAATGATATTAAGTTGCTCTCTCCATCTTCTATCCTGTGTTTCCAAAGTTTTTGGATTTTCTTTTGTTTCTTCTGTGGTGAAGACATACAATGTGTTTATTCTAAGTCATTTCCATGACCTTGTTTCCCTTTATTAATTCTCCAATGTCACCTTTTAAGGGGCCAACAATTATTGTTGTTTCTCTGTTTTGTGTACTTGTAGAAGCTTTTACAGTACATTTTCATTTTTTTTACTTTCTCTCACGTTACAACTTCTTCCTTTTTACTAAACCATTCTTTGCTGGTTTGTAAAATTTTCCCAGTTCTTCAGGCTTACAAACAACCTTTGCAATATTGAACAGCTTTTCTTCTAATGTGAAACCATCGTTTTACTTCTTTAGTTTGCAATGAATAGCGTACGCTTCTGTAGGCACTGATTTTCAATGGTTATTTTTGTTGAGAGCTACAAAATATCTCCTAAAATATCTACTACTGCTTTCATTTCTCATAGCTTGTTAACCTTTCATTCCCCAGTAACTTTAACTACTTCTTTGTTCATTCCATTTTAATAGCCTATATTTATATTTCAGATACTAATGTCAAAACAATATTTCTGAATGTTAAACTGAATGTCAAGTTCCATTGTGTTAGGATCACTCTTACCTCAAGTATCATTTTCTATGAAATAATTTATTAATCCTGTATCATTACACATTACTAGATTTGAAATATCATCTTCTCTGTTTAGTTCTAGAATACATTGTTTTATTTTAGAAACTGTCTTGAATACACACAAATAATTAATTACCTACACTACCTTTACCAATCTGTTTTGCCTAATATATGTGCAGTATCTTGCTTACAACCCCCATTATTTCTGAATTCATACTCTGTCCTGCAGCATATCTACTATATGGACCTATAAAATAAATTCTGCCTGTGGCTTATTCCCTTTGCCAAACATTATCTCCACCCAAAGTGATTCTACATTTTTGTTGTCTAAACCAGGATCAGTTCTCAGTGCCTTCCTCATCTCATTCTTGACTAACAAAGCTACCTCACTACCCTTTCCTTTACTGATATCCATCCAAAGTCTCCAAGAAAGTTAGGTGATGATAAAGCAGTTTGGAGATGCTGAGGTCACCTTAATACAAACACATGATGTTGTAAAACTGAATAAATAAATTGGATGTGTGAAGCAGGTAGGCCCCTCTGGGAGGATATTTTGAATCATGGGTTAGGGAGCAGACTTTCCTGTCTGTGGCTCCAAAATGAGCGCATCATCTCTCTGTTGAACTTAACTTGCTGCAGTGAGGCAATCTTAACAAAACATATAATGCAGGAGATAATTTTATCACTGGCAAAATGCTTTGGAAGTCATAAAATCACCCCTTATGTTTTGTTTCTTCATGATGATATCCTTTGGCTGCCTACTTCCATGGACCTGCTAGTTGGTCTGCTTCACATCCAACTCTTGGGAAGATTCTCCATTGGCAGAAATGCCTCAGGAAATTGCCTTGACATGGTATCACTCTCTATCTTCTCAGTCTTCCCACCTCCAAGCCTTCCAGTTTGGAAAATTCAGACCTTGTGTCAACATTCTCCCCTGTGCGCTGAGGAGTGCCAACTCGGTTTCATGCTTGAAACATACAACATTTTTTTGAACCTTTGGTTTTGAGGAATGTATTCTGAGGGATGTTCAGAGAGCATGTCCAATCTCATTACTAACCCAATTCTGAAATCTATTGGGAGTGAGAAGCAGCAATGCTTTTCATTGAACATATCACATAACGGTAATAGGTCCAAATGGGCAGTTCATTGTTGCTGAGATTGTTTTGCTAATTTTCCATGACATGTGTATGATTTTTAGAAGAAAAACTGTCCTATTTTTACATTCTAATATAAATAATGAAAGTGGAGCTATATTAGTGACTGTGTACCAAACTAGATTGTGAAATAATCAAAAGTGCACATTGTCGAACAATGCAGTACATTTTATATGCTGCAAGAGAGAAGATCTTCTAAATAATAATAATGAACAAATAAAAGCGATATTCAGAAATGTGGAAATTTGGACTGCTAACTGTTCTCATACTTGTTTCCCATTAGTTTTTTGATGATGTGTGCCTTTGAAATTAATTCCTGCTGAAACAAATTGCCTCCTATCTCTTACATTACTTTACCTGATCGTTAACTGCATCAAGCACAACAAAAAAAATGCCTCATTTACATTCAGAAGGTCAATGTTTTCTGAGGATTGTTAATCTAAACTTTTTTTTGTGCAGAATAACACAACAATCAGATGATTAAAACCTAGTCTTAACACTCAGGGGAATATTTGTTTCACCATAGGAATAAATAATTCCTTGCAAACATTAATTAAATGCTGTGTGTGCTTAATTTAGAATTCCTAAACATAGCTGTAACAATTTTATAATGGGTGCAGGTAATCAATGCGCTATGATGTTAACTAGCCATTTCTAATATATGTACTGTCAGAAATTGCAATTATTAATTGGAATATGATGAGAAGACCTGGGTATTTTTCTTTAGACTACAGGGTACACAATGAATTAATAAATGGGTCTTTGATCAGGCAGTGTGCTAGTATGCTGTATTTTTAAATCATTGCCTTGTGTATAATTAAACCTTTGGTCACCAATTTAATTCTCATCATTATGTATCTCTTGCATTTCTATATGTCCTACCAGTACAAAAATGATTCATCATCTCACCATCAGAAAATATTGTCAAACTTACCTGGTTTGATTCTCTTTGATGCATACTTAACAAGTGGAGTGAGACTAAATTTCACTAGTTGATATTTGTTTCACTGAAGACAATAAAGTGAATTACAAGCAATGAAGTCACTCCTGCTGTCACTTATTCCTGCACATAGATCTATTAAAATGCCAAATGCAACATTTGTTATGCCTGTCATGGTGCAGTTGCTTATTCTGACCTATGTACAATAAAGAGAATGACTATCACCTACCATTCTTTTCGTGGATCATTGCTTGAGCCAACACTAGTTATTAAACCTTTCTCCAAGGCAGATTCTGATTTATGATGATTGTAAAACTGGTAGCATTTGTTTATGGACACTTTTTTTTAGCTTTGGCACCTTGAGTGCTTTCATTTGCCCTGCTCAGGAATTAATGGCTTATACAGGTAGTTCTGCTGTAACGCGTGTTTCGTTAACACAAGTTAGCTGTAATGCGATTGATGAATAGTGGACGCTGTTTGGATAACGCGTACTTTCTGCTGTACAGGTATAGCAATTTTCTACAGTGACTTCCCTATAATGTGACTTTCTCTGGTGATTTTCTATAGCACGAAGTCACACAAAACCACAGCTATTGCATTATAAGAGAACTACCTGTATGGTCCTTGGATAAATAATGTATTGTACTCATTTGGATTATATTTCTGAAATAGTTCCAAAATTTAGAGGAAGACGACAACTTTGGTTACACCATGACTCTGGAGTAACAGTTTTTCCATTCCTGAGTTCAATCATTGCCTTTTAGAAGTACTATGAATGCAAGTGATTTGAGTTGACAGCATGAAATCAGAAATTGGTTTTCTTTAATAATAATGATTCAATGAACAAGCCTGTATGGAAAAAGAAAGTTCTTATCTGTGACAGCTGTTGGCATCCTTGGAGGCTGCAGGCAGGTCAAGTTTTTGAACAACAACATAATCTGGAAACTCTAGTGAAAATCTGCATGCTTATTATTGAAGAACTGTAGTCAGAGGTCGCAGCTGGAGCTATTATCTTTCACAGCCTGGTTTTGGGATTTTCTTTTTCTGATGAGAATTTTTAATTCTAACTTTAACTTTTGAAAAATATGGATCAAAAATCATTGACAATTCATTTGCTGTGCTGTCGCTGCTTTTGTTGACAAAGTGGATGCAGGGGTGTGTAAGACACTCCCTCAGGCAGAAAGGTCCTATATTTCATCTCTGTGAGTGACTGACAGCCACTGTTTCTCAAATCAGGCCTTTGTCCAAAGGCCACTGAGGCATAGACACTATCTGCTGCTTTACCTCATGAAATATTTAATCCAAGGTCTGCATGTTGGAGCAGATGGGCCACAGTTTGTTTTATTAATCATAGAGAAGCTAGTGGAAGAGACCTTACAATCTAGTCACTCCACCAACTGTTTTATGTAGATAACCAGTATCAGTACTGTCTTAGAGATAGTGGGAACTGACGATCTGGAGAATCTGAGATAACAAGGTGTAGAGCTGGATGAACACAGCAGGCCAAGCAGCATCAGAGGAGCAGGAAGGCTGACGTTTTGGGCCTGGACCCTTCTTCAGAAATGGGGTAGGGGAAGGGGATTCTGAAATAAATAGAGAGAGAGGGGGAGGCGGATGGAAGATGGATAAAGGAGCAGATAGGTGGAGAGGAGACAGACCGGTCAAAGAGGTGGGGATGAAGCCAGTAAAGGTGAGTGTAGGTGGGGAGTTAGGGTGAGGGTAGGTCAGTCCAGGGAAGATGGACAGGTCAAGGAGGTGGGATGAGGCTGGCAGGTAGGAGGTCCTATCCACTCCTTCCATCTCAAGCCCCACTCAAAGAGTGGCAAAATAGAATTAATGTTCACTTTAGTCATCCTTTCACAAAGTACTTTTTTTTATCAACCCAGAAATGAAAAATTCTACTTTTATCACATCCCTGGGCTAACCTTAATGAAAACTAACCTTTTTGAGCAGTAAAGCAAGTTATCATGTTTGCTTGTGTTGCCAGTGGGCCATTCACACAGCCAAGAAATGTCAGCATGAAGCAATTATATTTCTACAGTTCTTTTTTCATTGATATTGCCAACCAAATGCATTAAGTTGAATGTAGAAGTCTGCAGCCGATCAGCTATGAAATCAATGGCCAACTACCCAAAGTAAGAACTGGGCATTTTTAAGTGGAAATTACTCTTTGGCAATTGTCCTTATTCAGTCAGAAGTCACATGACATCAGGTTAGAGTCCAACAGATTTATTTGAAATCACAAGCTTTCGGAGTGCTGCTCCTTCGTCAAGATTTATGTTACTGTTTATTTTGTTTGTCCAACATACATGCAATGTAATTATTCATTTTTAGAAGATTATTAAAATGATTTTGTAATAGCATGTTTCAAATAAATGTGTTCTCTTGTAGTAGTAAGGTTTTTAATATAAAAATATTAATACTTTTGTGTCTGGAAATAAAGCTGCTGTGAGTAAATTATTGAATAAATAATTTACGACATTTAGTCACAAAAAGCAGCAAAATGCAATATTGGTAGGTTCTTATTAATTCTGATGAGGCCCTTCATGGTGGTAAATGAAACTGAATGGAGTAGGGGTTGTTGGTCGCCTCACCTATATAGTCCCTGAAATATTTGTGAACCACTGATTTATGCCATTTTTTCATGGAATCTATCCTGGTCTGTTTGTAACATTATCTGAATGCCTCTTAATTATAATCTAGGGAAGGGGAACAGCAGGATTAAATTGTAATGTAAAACATTATTATGCAGTATTAGCTCTCAATCATGAAGGTGAAACTATCCTGATATTTTGATTGACTATTTTTACTGGTACTGCCTCCTGGTCAATAGTTATCCATCATGGAAAGAGATTCTTTGATCATTATCTCACTATTTTTTGTGGGACTTTGCTGTGCACAAATTAGCTGTGACTATAACTTCAAGTAGCCCATTGATTATAAAGTGATTTGGAATGCACTGATATTGTGAAAGCTGCTAAATAAATGCAAATTTTACTTTGTCAATGATTTCAGAAGACCGTGACCAAAAGCCTTCACAGAGATCAATCATTTGCTGTGTGACTGAAATTCAGAGCTGCTATTAACTTTTACCAGTTCATCGATACTTCAATTACCTTCCCAAGTCTGGAGACTTGCAGCCTTTTCTTGTTACTCAGTCCTTTGATATTAGGGATTGGCATTGTGGCCCTTTGTTACTCCTCTAGGGCATTGACATTACCGTCAGGCATCAATGACATGAAGTAACTGTGGCAAAGCACAATAGAGGTTCAGCTTCAGGCAGCCTCAGATCTGTTTAAAGCTAGCTGCTTCTACAAACAGACAGCTAAGGGATTTGAAAGCTGTTTGACAGGTTAAAAGTTGTTTTAAAGCTACACACTCAATGTTTATCTGCCAAGGGATTGGATATAGAGACATTTTAAACAGAAAGATTAAAACATCAGATGATAGTTCAAAGATACACCTAAAAATTGTTTACTTGCTCCTGTCTAGCCAAATTGCAGAGCTTCAGAGTTTCTTTACAGAGTTAGAAACTCTGATGGTGTTGAACTGTGGACTTAAGTTCTGTCTCATGGGTGCCTTTGTTTTCTCTTTCAGTTCGAGACTTCGTTGAAGATGAATACTTTGAAATTACAGGAATCACAAAAGAACAGGCTGGAGATTATGAGTGCAGTGCATACAATGAGGTGTCATCTGCTGATGTACGAAAAGTAGAAGTAACAGTCAACTGTAAGTGACTGATTTTTTATTGGTTGGTAACTTTTGATGAATTTTGTGACATTCAACATACCAGAATTAACATTGCGAAGAAATATGTGTTTTCTACTTTGACTGTGACCATACCAAGGCTTACTAGAGTAAGCCTAGCACTGGCCAAATCCAGAATAAATCTCCAGAGATAACAAGGTGCAGAGCTGGATGAACACTGCAGGCCAAGCAGCATCAGCAGCATTTTCTGAAGAAGGGTCTAGGCCCGAAACATCAGCTTTCCTGCTCCTCTGATGCTGCTTGGCCTGCTGTGTTCATCCAGCTCTGCACCTTGTTATCTCAGATTCTCCAGCATCTGCAGTTCCTACTATCTCAGAATAAATTTCCATTTGCTTTACTGAAACATCCAAGACTTCAGAACACCCGATCGACAAACCCCACCCTACACCCCTCACCCAAACACAGCCAAGATTTAGTGATCCCTCAAAAGATCCAGGATAGGGAACAAAAGGCTGCTCAGATTTAAAAAAAACATTGCGCTTCTGTTTTTGCTAGCATTCATAATCACCTGCCCAGATAAGGGTGTAGGTCAGAAAACCGATATGTTCCTGTTTAAACAACACTGGAATCATTGTAGAAATGGGCGTTTTAGAATTTCTAGAATTTTCATGCAGACAGCCACATCTCCAACGTTCAGGTGTATATCATGGATTGGAAATGGGAAAATTATAAAAGGTGAGCGAAAATGATGTTACCAACTCCTCATGAAATGCTGTGGCCTAAGCTGATTTTATGATTACTAAAGTGAATGATTGAGAAAAGTAAGTGACCATGAAATAATGTGATTGCTAGGTTGATATTCCTGGCAACTGTTGAGTTGTCAATTGAAGGTAAAGTAGCATAAAGTACACGAGAATAGATAGTCTCCAAAGTAAAGTACCAATCTACTTTGTACAATATTGAAAGATTATCCCCCACAGAGATCCAGAGCTAATTATTAAGATTCTCCCACTGCTTTATTTCACACTTCACAGGCCAGCTCAGTCATCTCTTTAGCTATTTGTAGACTGTTAGGCATGATGTCCTTGAAAAGCATCAAAAATTCTAAAGTGCCAATATTGCTTATTCACCTGTCCTGTGTAATGACTGACGGAACCTACACCTTATTTTATTCATTTTGACAGATTTGAGACTCTGAAGAGGTTTGTACTTTTCAATTGTTTATCAAGTTATATGTGTTTAGTTTGAGAGTTTTATGAGCTTTTCTCTGAATTCCAAATGTTATTGTAGAGCTTGTAAGTTGATTTTTTTCAAGTCAACACTGTGTGAGTTGGGGAAGAGCTAAGGAGATGAGTGGCTTAGGGAGTGAAGTGGAAGTAATAAACTGAGGAGAGTAAATAACATGAAAGGAAGGCAGAAAGAGAGTACAGAGAGGTGGGAGTGAAAGGAGTAGGACCCCTGTAGGACTAGTGAGCTTCATACTTTTCTTGATTTGGAGGAGTTGCTGATTGCAACTGGGTTGATGTTTCTTGGAAGTTAGGTGGGCCTTTTAACCTGGCACCATTGACATCACCCTTACTCCAGCTGCTGTCCCAAAACCAAGTCACGGCTTAGAATTTAAAGATTCTGTCTGCAAACACTGCCAGAATCCAGGCACACCTTGATATTTGGGAAATTCCAGCCATTGTTCCGGTTGGAGATTTCTACACCCGCTACCATTCTGGTCATCTTCTGCTTTTTTCTCTCAGAATTTTTCATCTCTTCTGTCAAAGTTACAGCAGATCAGCTTGAGGAACTCTCAGGAATCCATCCCCATTGAATATAATGCCACTTTTGGCCTTTAAAATGTTGCTACTTTTACACGGTAGCATTTCATTCACAATGGATGCTTGAATATGGAGCAAAGAACCTCTCGTTCGTTACTTCTGGGCTTACAGCTGTAGAGACGTCTTCACAGTGGGACTCAAGCAGCTTTTCAACATCCTCACTCTCCACTTCTTCAAATCCAACTTGCTTTGCAATATCAACACAATGTTCTTTGAATCTGAGGAGGTCCTCTGATGGATCAAAGCCTTTAAAATCTTGGCTAACATGACAGAATTTACAAAATAAAAAGAAAATCACAGAGTACTGTACCTCTCGCAGAAAGCACTTCACGACAAAGTCTGAGAAATGCCAAATGATGCCGGTGCGGAGACCCTTTCGGTGCTAACATTGTGCATGCTCAGGACAAAGCCCGCAAAATGGTCATGTGATGTTCATGTGTACTTCTCTGTGCACCAATGGAACCGTGTTATAGCCAACACAAGTCCTTGTTTTTGCAGTAGCGTTCCCCTATTCATCAGCCGCATTATAGCCAATTCGTTTTGCCGGAACACGCATTATTGCAGAACTGACTGTACAGCTGCAGTCCTAGATTCTAAACGTTATAACTCAGTGTGTCAGCCAGGTCTTTGAAGACCACAAATAGTGATAGGAAATCATAGAATCTTTTTTATTTGAATATAAATGAATAGTTAATATTCTACTTTTGCGTAAGATCAAACATTTGCATTGTGTCTAGAAATAAATCTATCTCTTACGAGCAAATTTGTGATGATTGCTGACTTCCACAAATATTTGCTTACAACAACTTCATCTGCATAATTTGACTAAGATCTCCAACCAGAATTCTTGCTCCGGATTACTATTTGATGTCTGCATGATTCCAATAAGCAGCCAGTTCCACAAAGACCAAAAATGATTCCTTGGACTTCTAAATATCTGTAGCTCAGGTATTTTCACTGTGTAATCCCACTCAACCAAATCATTGGATTCACAGATTGTCACGCTGATTAAATATACATCCATGATCATTCGGGCATGAACTTAGTTCCTACTACTACCATTGCCACTGCCAAATTAAAAGTACAAGTCTTTTCTCAATTGAAGGTCAAGTTTCAGGAATGAGGTTTGAGATGAATTAAATCATTAACTTTTTTTACGATCCAGCCTGCCAGATTCCTGCCTGTTCTGACCAAGAGCTAGTCGGAAATCTGGCCAAACAGAAGCTGCCCGCTAAGTCCATTTAGGAGCAGGTTTGGCTTTTGGGACCATCCAAGAAAGGTCCCAGAATTGCTGGAATCTGTCAGGATTAGAGAGGATGTAAATCTCTGACAAGAGAGGCATAAAGCTTGTCTTGTGGGACATGAAGTTGCATGAGTGCGCTTTCTGGCATTCTCAGACCTCTTCTCCCCACCTCGCTTCCCTTTCCCGTTGTCACTCTTATTTGAAAATCTCCTCTCAGTGAGTTGTTTTAGTTAAAGTTGCAGTTGGCTTGAGGTGATGTCGCTGACCCATTATGTGTGCCACTTCTAGTCTGGCATCCTTGGAAACTAAAGATAAAATCGGTAACAGAAAAACAAGTCAAATCGGTTAAAATATTCCCACTGTGTAATATCATAGAACCATGGAAATGATACAACACAGAAAGGGGCCATTTGGTCCATCATGTCTATGTTGACCATAAGGGGCTGTAACCTGATTTTATTAAGGGTCTCTTGGTTGGGTGTTAAAGCCTGCAAATACTGACAACAGCATCGAGGAATTTTGGGAAGGAGGCATGTGCACAGGTTTTGATATATGGTGCAACCCGATGACTTCCAGACCATTCATTTCTCATTTTATTTACCTAAGAACATCAGATACAGGAGCAGCTTGAGGGAATTCAGCCCCTTGACCCTACTTTACCATTTAGTTCAGTCACGGCTGATCTCATCTTGGCCTCAACTCCACTTTCCTGCCCGCTCTCCAATACCTTTCAACCCATTACTATTTTAAAAATCTGTCTATCTCCTTAAATTTGTTCAATGTCCCAGGATCCACCACACTCTGGGGTAGTGAATTCCACAGATTTACAAATCTTTGAGAGAAATAATTTTACTTTAGCTGTTTTAAATCTGCTACTCCTTATCATGAAAGTACGGTCTCTCCTTCTAGATTGCCCCACATGAGGAAACATCCTTTTGATGTTGACTTTGTCAATCCCCTTTAGCATCATATATACCTCAATTAGATCTCCTTTCATTCTTTGAAACTCCAGAGAGTGTCGCCTAAAGTGGCCAATCTCTCTTCATAAGACAAAGCCCTCAACTCTGAAATCAATCTAGTAAGCCTTCTCTGAACTGCTTCCAATGCAATTGCATCTCCCCTCAAAGAAGGGGACCAAAATTGTACTCAATTACTCCAGGTAGAGTCTCCCTGATGCCTTGTTACAGTTGCAGCAATACTCCCCTACTTTTATATTCTATTCCTTTCACAATATATGCCAAAATTCTATTTATCTTGCATATTACCTACCATACCTACATCCTAGTTTTCTGTGATTCATACATGAGGGTGCCCAGATCCCTCTGCACCAAAGCACTCTTAAGTTTCGCTCTATTTATAGACTAAGTCCCTTTCTTTTCCTCTTAAGTTGCCTTTCTATTTCTCATTTGAGGCTGGTATACTTCCAACTTCTTACTTGTCTTATAAGTACACATCAAAATAAATGAAGGAAATTGCACAAAAATAAATTGAGATCATTTTTTAAAATGCCTCTCAACAAGTTTTCCTAAGTAGAAAGCTCATTGCAGTTTTGTCGTGACATTTTATTTATCCGTTGCTCAGAACTATTTCTTCCACAGTTCTCAGTCTATTGATTGTGTCCACTTTAATGAGTTCTGGAGCTGAGTCAGAGATAAAACATTAATTACGGTACAATATCCAAGCCAACATAAAATTCACAATATCCTGATGTATAGTGCACACTTACCACTTCCCAGAGAGTAAATGAATAAGTTCATGCCCTACATTTAAGTCTAATACCCTTTTTAAGTACCTCCTACTTTTTTATATACCTTCATAATCCTTCCTTTGAACATTTAAAGAGCACACTAATTCCACAATTCTGACAAAACAAAGAATGAATGATTGCAACCCAGTTGAATTGTCTCACCGAAAATTAAGCTTGCCGTTTGAGCTTCAGCCTTCACCATAGCAGTTCAGCACTGAATAACATTCATTAGATTTTCAGGTGGCAGCTGTCATTTTGCATCAGGTTGCATTCTATAAAGATCTCAAAGTAGAAATAATTTCCTAACGGTAAATAAAACAGCATTCTGTCATTTTATGTTCTTGCTTGCTTCTGCTCTTTGATATTAACAATAAGACTCCAGCAGCATTCATTCAGTGGTGAATGATTCACAGCTCTGAGTTCCTTCAAGAAATGAATGCAGAGATTGTATTCATAACTAAATTGAGCTTTTTATCCTCTGAAAGTTGTCAGCAGAAGAAAGACTATTTACTTCAGGGTCTTTACATGATGACATTGTTACTGTTATGATATCATTTTTTTGACAATTCTGCTTGATCAAAATAATTTTTGTATTTCATGTTTGAACCCTTGTGAAAAAGAAACGTAAAGCAAATGAAGTATTTGGTGTTGGTAGACATCTCTTCAGTGTATCAGGTTCAGAAGGTTATAAATGTTTGTACAGGGACAAATGTTCAAATGATTGTAGACAACTGCACAAGCTCAGCCTATTGGCATTGTAGGTGGGTCTGGAGAATCAGGTTAGACTTGAATAGTACTGAGTAGAACATGAATTTAATATCCTGGAATTTTTATTTGATTCCTCTTTGTGACTTTAGTTTTCCTTCCTGTTCATCTTCCCACTCAGCTCTATTAAGCAATGCAAAAAAGTAAGTGATGTATAGCAAACAAGGTGGTTTTTTCACATTTTATCCAAATGTGCAATTCTCACCAGCTGATGACATGGGTCACTTTAAAGAACCAGCTACAAAAAATAAAGTTGCTGGAAAAGCCCAGCAGGTCTGGCAGCATCTGTGAAGGAAAAAACAGAGTTAACATTTCGAGTCCGGTGACCCTTCCTCCGAACCTGAAATGTTAACTCTGTTTTCTCCTTCACAGATGCTGCCAGACCTGCTGGGCTTTTCCAGCAACTTTGTTTTTGTTTCTGATTTACAGCATGTGCAGTTCTTTCAGTTTTTCTTAAGGAACCTGCTACCTGAATAGACATTAGAACATGTGAAATAGGAGCCGGGCAAGAGTATACTGCATTCGGAGCCTGTTCCAATATTCAGTGTGATCCTGACTGATTTTGGATTTCATATTTACTTTGCTGCCTGCTGCCCATATTCCATGCTTCCAGAAGAGACCAAAAAAATCTGTATCAACACTAAAGTATGTCCAACGGTGTGCATCACAGAGGTATGCAGGCAACAGGCCCTTTAGCTCAAATTGTTCATGCCAGCCTGGTTTCGTAAACTGAACTAGTCCGATTTGCTTGCATTTAGCCCATAAACCTTTCCTATCCCTGTACCTGTCCCAAATCTTTTAAAAGTTGTGATTGTACCCACCTCTACAACTTCCACTGGCAGCTCTTACACGTCCTACTGTCTGTGTGAAAAAGTTGACGCTCAGTTCCCTTTTATATCTTTCCCCTCTCACCTTAAACTTAGGCCCTCTGGTTTTTGATTCCCCTACCTTGGGCAACTGGATCCTCAGCTTCCTGACTCACAGACCGCAATCAGTGAAGATAGACAACAGCACCTCCTCCACGATAACCCTCAACACTGGTTCCCCACAAGGATGTGTTCTCAGCCCTCGACTGTACTCCCTGTACACCCACGACTACATAGCCAAATTCGATACAAATGCCATCTACAAGTTTGCTGATGATAGGCCAGATATCAAACAGCAATGAGTCAGCATACAGGCAATAGATAGAGAGCTTGGTGTCATGGTACAATGATAACAATCTGTCTCTCAATGTTGGCAAAACAAAAGAATTGATCACTGACTTCAGGAAGAAAGGAGGAGGACAAGCCCCTATTTATATTAGTGGGGCTGAGATGGAGAGGCTCCAGAGTGTCAAGTTCCTATGAGTGATGATAACTAACAATCTGTCCTGGACCTGCCGCGTAGCAACTACAGTCAAGAAGGCACAACAACACCTCTTCTTCCTCAGATGGCTTAGGAAATTTGAGGTGTCTATTAGGAATCTCACTAACTTTTACAGATGCAAAATAGAAAGCATTCTATCCGGGTGCATAATGGCCTGGTACAGCAAGTGCTCTACACAGGACGTAAGAAACGATAGCAGGTTGTGTACACAGCCCAGACCATCATGGAAGCCAACCTACCATGCATGGACTAGACTTACACTTCTCGTTGTCACAGAAAGGCTGCCAACATCATCAAAGACCTTACCCACCCTGGTATCTCTTCCAACCTCTTCCATCAAGCAGAAGATACAGAAGCTTGAACAAATCCACCAACAGGCTTAAGAACAGTCTCTTCCCTGCTGTTATTAGACTGCTGAATGGGCCTCTCTAACTTCAAATAGTGTTGATCTTGCTTTATGCACATCCTGTTCAGCCATAACCTTGTATACCTCGCTCTGTATAAGCACCCCGTGATCTGTATGTCCTTGTTTGCTATTCTGCATGTACTACTCGCAAAAAAAAACTTTTCATTGTACGTAGGTACATGTGACTACAATAAATCAAATCAAATCAAAATACCTTGGCTATTCACCATACCTTTGGCCCTTGTGATTTTATAAACCTCTGTAAGGTCACCCCGCAGCCTCTAATGCTCCAGGGAAAAAAGCCCCAGCCTGTCCAGCCTGTCCTTATTACTCAAACGTTCCAATCTCAGCAGCATCCTTGTAAATCTTCTTTGCACCCTTTCCTGTTTAATAACATCCTTCCTATTGCAGGGTGACCAGAATTGTATGCAGTACAAAATGGTCTTACCAATGTCTTATACTGCTATAACATGACATCCCAACTCCGATACTCAGTGCTCAGACACATGAAGGCAAGCATGCCAAATACC
Organism: Rhincodon typus; assembly: GCF_021869965.1. Lineage (NCBI taxonomy): Eukaryota > Metazoa > Chordata > Chondrichthyes > Orectolobiformes > Rhincodontidae > Rhincodon > Rhincodon typus. Next base: position 23,671,451 of record NC_063363.1, on the reverse strand, counting down.
ATCTTCACCACCCTGTCTATCTGTGATACCACCTTCAAGGAAATATGTATGCACCCTCGGTCTCTCTGTTCGACAACACTTCCCAGAGCTCTACCATTAACCGTGTAAGTCCTGCCATGGTTTGTCTTACCAAAATACAACACGTCACATTTATCTGAATTCAAGTCATCTGCCACTTCTTGACTCACTGCCCCTGTTGATCAAGATCCCATTGTACTCTTAGTTAACCTTCTTCACTGTCCATTATACCACCCATTTTGGTGTCATCCACAAACTTGCTAACAATGCCTCCTATATTCTAATCAAAGTCGTTTATTTTAAATGATGAATAATAGTGGACCCAGCACTGATCTTTGAGGCACACCACTGGCCACAGGCTTCCAGTATGAAAAATAGCCTCCTGTCACTATCCTCTGTCTGCTATCATCAAACCCATGAGTGAAGAAATTTCTCCTGTTCTCAGTCTTAAATGACAGCCACTTACCTTGCATTTGCGCACCTGGTTCTAGATTTCCCATCCAGGGGAAACATTATCTCAGTATCTGCCCTGACATTAAGGAGGGAATTCCAGGATTTTGACCCAGAAACATTAAGGGAACAGCAATACAATTCCAAGTCAGAGTGATGGGTGGCTTGTAGGGGAACTTCCAGAGATGATCTTGAGCTGAAATAGCTGACCTCCAACAACCACAACCATCTTCTTTGTGCCAGGTGTGACCCCAACAAGCAAGAGTTTCCTCGCTGATTCCCATTGACTCCAGTTTTGCTTGGGCTCCTTCATGCCACACTTGGTCAAATGTGGTTTTGATGTCAAGGGTAGTCACTCTCACCTCACCTCTGCTATTCAGCTCCTTTGTTCATGTTTGAACCAAGGTTGTAATGAGGTCAGGAGCTGAGTGGCCCTGGTGGAACCCAAACTGTGCATCACTGAACAGGGTTATTGCTGAGCAAATGCTGCTTGATAGCACTGTTGCTGACACCTTCGATCACATGCTATTTAATTTCCTAATTGCTTGCTGTTCTGCATGCTAATCCCTTGGTTTTCCTTGTACGAATACATAAGTTTCCCTGAAAAACAACATTTAAAACATTTGTACCTTTATAAAAATACCCTTCTCTTCTATTCTTAAGACTAAATTGAATTACCTTACATTTCCCTACAATTCACTCCATCTGCGATCTTGATGCCTGATCACTTAACTGTCGCTTTCTCTTTGATGCATCTTTGTATCTTCCATACAGTTTGATTTCCCACCTAGCTTTGTATCATCATGGTAGTCAGAGAAAGGCTTTGCCCACTCAAGGATGAAGGAAGGAATCTATGTGTGGAGCCAGAAGAGGTCTTAAATGAACACTCTGGTGTTCGTTCTCTACATAAATGTGGAGGAAAACGTAGCTGATCTAATTAGTAAGTGTGCAGATAGAAAGATTGATAGAGTTGTGGATAGTGAGGAGGATTATCAGATGATGCAGCAGAATTCTGAGGTCTCAGAATTCACATAAAAGAAGGAATTGGTGAAGAATGATCTCAGAGAAGGGAATGTTGAATTTTTAAGCCAAGTTGCTATGAAAATGGAAGCGGTTTTGTGTGTCTTAAAAAGCATTAAGATAGTTAAGTCCCTGGGTCTGATGAGATCTATCCCAGAATATTGAGGGAGGCAAGAAAACAAATTGCTGGAGCTTCGACAGATATCTTTGTATCCTCTTTGACCACAGGAGGACTGGAGAATAACCAACAGAGTTCCATTGTTTAAGAAGGATAGCAGGGATAATCCAGAAAGCCTGTGAGCCTCTGTTGGTGGTAGCAAAATTATTGGAAAGAATTCTCGGGGTCAAGATCTATACTCATTTAGAAGCAAAACGACTTATTAACGAAAGACAGCATGGTTTAGTGTGGGGGTGGTCATGCCTCACTTACCTTATTGGTCAGGTGACAAAGGAGGAGGTGACAAAGATGATTGATGAGGGAAAAGCGGTTGATGGTGTCTACATGGACTTCAGTAAAGCCTTTACAAGATCTCTCATGGCAGACTGGTACAAAAGGTGAAGTCACATAATATCAGGGCTGAGCTGGCAAGATGGATAAAGGACTGGTTTAGGCATGGGGGACAGAAGGTAGTAGTGGAAGGATGCTTTACAAAATGGAGGGTTGTGACTGATGGCGTTCCACAGGGATCAGTGCTGGGACCTCCGGTGTTCGTTCTCTACATAAATGTGGAGGAAAACGTAGCTGATCTAATTAGTAAGTTTGCAGATGATAGAAAGATTGATAGAGTTGTGGATAGTGAGGAGGATTATTAGATGATGCAGCAGAATATAGATCAGTTGGAGGCTTGGCCACAAAAATGGCAGATGGATTTTAATTTGGATAAGTATGAGGTGATGCATTTTGGAAGGACCAGTACAAGTAGAAATTATACAGAGAATGGCAGCCCCTTAGGAGTATTAATATGCAGAGGGATCTGGGTGTGCAGGTCCACAGATCACTGAAGGTGGCAGCGTAGGTAGATAAGGTAGTAAAGAAGGCTTATAGCATGCTTACCTTCATTGGAAGGGGCATTGAGTATAAGGATAGGTAAGTTATGCTGCAGCTTTGTAGAACTTCAGTTAGGCCACTCTTGGAATACGGCATACAGTTGTGGTCACCATACTACCAGAAGAATGTCAATGTGTTAGAGAAGGTACAGAAAAGGTTTATCAGGACGTTGCCTGTTATGGGGTAATTGAACCGAGAAGAAAGGTTGGATAGATTGGGTTTTTTTTCATTCGAACCCAGGAGGTTGAGGGGGTGATCAGATAGAAGTTTATAAGATAGTAAACGGCATGGATAGAATGGAAAGTATGACCTTTTTCCCAGGGTGGAAGGGTCAATTACCAGGGGACACAGTTTCAAGGTGTGTGTGGGAAGTTTAAAAGCGATGTGCGAGTTACATCTTTCACCCAAAGGATGGTGAGTGCCTGGAATGTGCTGCCAGAGGAGGTGGTAGAAGCAGACACAATAGCAGCGCTCAAGAAACACCTGGATAAATGCATGAATAGGAAGGGAATAGAGGGATATAGATCCTGTAAGCAAAGACAGTTTTAGTATGGAAGGACAAAATGTTTTGGCACAGGTTTGGAGGGCCGAAGAGCCTGTTCCTTTGCTGTATTGTTCTTTGTTCATTGTTTAAACACACATACATAATCCTCTGCTTGTCTAATTCATTGTGTTGTTTATAAAATGTGAGGGCCAGCATTGATCCCCATGGCATTCAACTCGTCACGGCCTGTCAAACTGACAATTCTCTATTCACCCTTCTTTCGTGTTTTCTTTCAGTTAACCAATCCACAAGGCTGACGGTGAATTAAATATATATGTGAAGCAAATAGAGACAAATATACTTCAGAAGAACTTTTTCCATTTCTTCACATTGAGCTTGTGATAACATTCAAAGACACCAAGACCCTGTTGACTTCTTAAAACGTTTTCTAGTCCAATTGTGTTGTTAGTTAGCAAAACCCTTTTTCCTCGTTACCTTTAATTCCAAGGTATTTAATTTCCATTCACAAAATTAGATGCTAACAGATTCCTCCTTTTCAAAAAAATGAAAATAATCTATTTACAAAAAAAAGGAAATAAAATGGTACCTCGTTGTGTGTTGCATGACACAATCAATATTTTTTAGCTCTGCAATCCTCCCCCGACTTAAAATCCAAAACAAAATCCATAAGAGTATAATTAGTAGTTTTGTTTCTCTATTCATTACAATGCAAGTTGCTTTTGTATGAAGACATTTTGCAACTTTTTGGACAAACTGTTCTTTTTGTAAAACAATCTGTTAGCTGATGATTTGCATTGACCAATTTTATTCTTTTTAATCTGCTTTCGTTCCAAGATCAATGCTCAAACCTCTTTTCCGCCACACACTTTGTCAAGTGGACATTGTCCCAGATTGGAATAGTCATCAGAATAGCATTCTACAGGCACATATTTGTTCCCGATTGCTTCTTATTTTGGATACTTTATAATTACATTACCATACCTATTAATTCTACCAGCACATGTGTTTCTGCAACTAAAGTGCTTTCAACTACTCTTTCTGTTCAATTTCCAGGCTAACAGACATTTATGATTTCTTCCCACTAAAATTATAATGAATAATGCCGCACATGAATAAACATTTGGAAGATTATAATGTAAGGCATCACAAAAAAAAATTAACTTAATTCCTTTTCAGTCATCCAGGGCTGGAAAGCTGAGTGTACACTGTTCTGGACTTAATTTCTTCACTGTCTTTCTTGCCTTCAGCACTTCTCTAACAATAATACATTTCATTATGCTGTTTAACTGTAATAGACCATAACATGTATCCAGTCTAGCTTGTGTGCACATCTAGTTTACTTGCAAGCTAAAACTTCTTAACTGGTCACCACCTTCCTTTTGCATGAATCTAGCCTGATTTATTAGGATCCTATTAACATTCTCTAGGTAAATCTGGTGATTCAGGCTTATTTCCAACTTGTGCAGGTTTATATATTAAACATTTAATGGCACCCAAAACCTGACTTCCAATTTTGATTTTCTTTATAATCTGACCTATTGTAGTTTTTCAAATACCTCAAATCTTCACCTTTGAAATTGTCCGCATTTTTTAAGAAAGTACTTTTGAGACTTTCTCCACAATTTCAATAAAACAGTGCTGTATCTGCTCTTAGTTGAATATAACTAGCTTTTACTTAGACAAACCTAACCCCAAAATATCATAATTTAACCATAGACATGCTTATTTAGCCCCCATAATCTCCTTTCTATATCTCCAGCTTCTTTTGCAGACATTAAATGCGTTTCCATTTGAAATTGGTCTTCTTGCAATAAAGGGGCTTTGATTTGAATGGATTTACATGCCCATGGGTGTGTCACTATAAGTGCTAAAACTCTGTCCGACTGTCAAATCCTTTTTGCTTTGCTTCCCTCATGAATTTCCGTCAATCTTGTTGGTAGCCACTTGAGTTTCATTATAGCAAGGGCTCCTACTTCTTACAGTGCGTTCGCTTTTTCTATGGTTCTTGATTTTGTTCTGCAATTCCTATTAGTACTCAATGTGCCACCCCTGCCACCAATCTTCATTTCAGAAGTTTCTTGATCCTTTCCTTGAGCTAAGATCATTATTCAGTTCATAGTCTGAGTTTACACTACATTTCTTGGCTTTCCACATTTTCATTTCCTTCTTCAAAGCCAAAGTCAGATATTCTGCCCCTTATTCTGCCAGTTTTTTTTTGCATTTCCCTGAGACGTTCCTTACCCTTCCTACAATGATGACTTCCCTTCACTCAGTTGCCCTTTCTGGCAATATATGTTAACCCAGGGCCAATTTTTGGTAATTGATCTTCGTGATAAATTACCTTATCTTGACTTTCTCCATCATTTAGTCTACTCTCAGTTAGCCTGTAATCTGTTACAATTTGTTCTCTGTCAAAGGATTGGCAGAAGTGTATACAAAGTGCACAGTGCATCTTCATTTTCCATGATTTATTCAGGTTCCGTAAGTGTGAGATCAGTGCCAGTAAAACTGTCAAATTTATCCAAATATTACCGTGTTATAGGAAAGATGTTGCGAAATTTGAAAGGGTTCAGAAAAAATTTGCAAGGATGTGGCCGCGGTTGGAGGGATTGAGCCATAGGGAGAGGCTGAATAGGCTGGGGCTATTTTCCCCTGGAGCATCGGAGGCTGAGGAGCGGCCTTATAGAGGTTTATAAAATCATGAGGGGCATGGATGGGGTGAATAGAAAAGGTCTTTTCTTGGGGTGGGAGAGTCCAAAACTAGAGGGCATAGGTTTTAGGTGAGAGGGGAAATATTTAAAAGGGACCTCAGGGGCACCTTTTTCACACAGAGCGTGGTGTCTGTTTGGAATGAGCTGCCAGAGGAATTGGTGGAGGCTGGTACAATTACAACATTTAAAGGCATCTGGATGGGTTAGAGGGATATGGGCCAAACGTTGGCAAATGGGATTAGATTTATTTAGGATATATGGTTGTCATGGACGAGTTGGACCGAAGGGTCTGAAGGTTTCCATGCTGTACATCTCTATGACTCTATGTTACAAGACTATTCATTCACCATCAGTACTATAGCTTTTCCTGGATTTCCCCATTCTTTACCCTCCCTTTGAGAAAAATGCCACGTCTCTGGGATTCACGTGATGACCTGATACATCACCTCAAATCTCTCCTGATCTTTTCTGAAACCCCGGCCTTAAAAACTCCCCCAGTCATCTAAAATGTTTGCACACATTGCCCACATGAAAGCAATTGTCAATTTACAATCAGGGGTAGTCAGCTAAAAATTTTCAGAATATTTCAATCGTAACATGATTTATCTTACAAATACCATGACTGGAAAGATTTTTCTGCTGCCAGGTGCATCACTATAATGTTTGGGCTTTCACACATATATCTCATTGGCAAATTTTCCGCTAGAGCCTGTCAGGAATTTAATTAGCCCTCCCAACCTTGTTCCTATCCATTCTCTTGTCAATAATTACAATAAGCTACTGTGTATAGACTAAAATTCATTGCTATGTTCAAAAAAATGTAAAATATCCTTTTTTTGTTTCATTATCCCATGCCTGAGGGTCCATTAGTATGGTTTCAGTATAATCTATCATTAATGGAAGACTTACTATTGGTCACAATGGGATGTGTAACAAATGTTGACCTTACTAGCCATGCTCATGTGCCATGAAAGAGCAATTGACTGTTTTTTTTAAATATGTTGATTTTCTTTGGCAGACATGACAGAGAAAAGGTCATAGGGGAGACACTTCAAAGAAAGTTTGGTCAATTAAGCAACCATTCGCATTTTCTTAGCATCTTGCACTGCTTCGATACATGACCCTGGAGTTAATTGTTGTGCCCCTTGACAATAGTTCTGTTTCGAAAACATCATATCCTTTTAAGGAAACGCTGCAAGTTGACAATTGAGTCCGCAAAGTAAGAATTGATGTTATTCCGACATTAGCGCATGATCTGAATCCTGCTGTGTAGCAAAGATGGCTGCTGACTTTATTGTCTGAGTGACAGACACTTCAATTCAGGATTGCACTGTCTTAGCTGCCAAATCCACTTCTGTTAGAAGGCAAGATGCCAAGATAATTTTTGCGTTTGCAACTTATTTCTTTTGCTTTGACTAGTCACTAGCTGTCATATCGGCAATATGCAGTGAAGAAGATAAAAAAGCTACTATAAGCATCAGCATGAAATAGATTTAAACATAATACCCTGAGGACTATGAACACCTATATTAGTTTGGCACTAATTTTATTTTTCCCCTTCTGCTGCCAGTACATTTTCACAGTTCAGCAATGTAGATTTATTGAAACGAGATATTCAATAAACAGTTTGTAAGGAATGTTTTAAGAAAAGACTTTCCCACAGGGACTAAGTGACATAATGGGCTAAAGTAGTTTTATTTCTCCTCTGAAGGCCTGCACTGAACTCAACCCAAACTTATGCCATGAACATGTCCTTACATGTGGATGCTCTAAGCATCCAAGATGGAATAACGAAGACCTAATACTGCAGATACTCAAAACCTAAACTAAAGACAGAGACATGCTGTAAATGCCTAGGAGGCCAGGCAATACCTATGGACAGAGAAATACAGCTAATGCTTCTTAATGACTTTGCCTTGTAACTTTTAACAGATTTCCTTCCCTAAAGGTTGGCAGTAAATCATCTGGGATTTCAAAACAATCCATTAGATTTGTGAGGTGGAATCTTATCGGGGTCTGATCAAACCTGACTTTGGTGAGATTTGTTGCAGAATCGGGTGAGCAGTACAGTGAGGCCTATCTTGACATCAGGAGTAATTTGCTGCATTGAGGCAAGATTCTCACTAGGCAGGGGTGAGGTGCCTGTTAAGGAGGATTGTTGCTTGTCAATTACCTTATTTAACTGCACATCTCAGCTTATTCAAATGAAGCTTCATATCTTACCAAATGTGCTGAGCAATGTAGATGCTGAGAGTTCTCAGTTTGAAAGTCAGAATGGATATTTGTTAACTTCAGCTCACCGCTGGGTGTGAAGTGCCTTCATCTTATTCAACACCAAATAACATCTCATGGAGTGACCTGTGGACACCATATCCACATGTGTTGTTCGCAGACATTAGTGTTCAAGATTTGCCAACCCCTCAGGATCCTCATGGCCCGTCTCCATTCGACTTGCAAGATGCTTGAGAAGCGCCAACCTGCAATGTAAAGTGCACTAGAAAACTAGCATTGACAGGCAACTGCAGGGTCACTTTGTGTCCATGGACTGGACCAGGTTGCATCTCAGGGCTACTCTGAGCACTTGCTCTCTTTGCATTTGCTGACACAGTGCCAACTTGCATTCTTACAACATCCATACCTTGCCGTGACATGCCAATTAATGCAGTCAAAAAAACAAGCAGCTTGTCTTGCTAGTTAGTACGCCTCAATCCAGGGGGCGTATATCTTGCTACACTGCAGTATGTAATTTCAATCTCAAAACTGCAATATGTGCCAATAGCCTACGCAGCAAACACACTATGTATACAGCAAGTAACCAGGGATGTAATACTCACCAAGATCCATGGAGGAACCTATCAGTCAGGGGGCCTCAGCATAATAAGTCGAAGATAGTCTCTCATACTAGTCCAGGAGATTGGCTATGGTCAGGCATCCAGCTGGGGTGTTCTTATTCAGGGGATCTGTGTCTCCATCGTCTGGGGAGCAGGTCACAGTTAGTCCGGTGGCTATCCTGTAGATAGTATCTGATCTAGGCAATAGGCCTCACATGGTAAGCGAGATTTATAGGCATCAGTCAGGAGTCTGGGAATTTCTCATCCAGAGCTTCCAGTTTGGATGTTTGTCTTGGTGGGTTGCAGTCAGTCTGCCTGGTCTGACCAGAGACACGAAGGGAAGGGAGGTTTGGGAGGGGCATGGAGGAACAAAGGAGATGGCTGCTGCGGTTTGGAGACTCGGGAACCTATTTGTGGGAAAAAAAAATAAAACAAAGAACTGTGGACTGTGAAGATATAAAACAAAACATTAAGTGTTGGAGAATGTGAGCAGGTCTAGAGGCATCAGTAGAGAGAAGAACATAGTCAACATTTTGAGTCCAGTGACCCTCCAGCAGAAGTTATTCGTGGGAATTTAAGGCTGCAGGCTGGGGGGTGGAGGGCGGGGTGGTGGGAAAGAGAGATGGCTTGTTGTGAAGGGGACAGGTTAAGTTGTATTTGTGAAGGAGACATAAGCTGGGATGTCTGTAAATAGGCTAATGTGGAAGGGGTGATCACCCATGATCAGGAGCACTCTGGCTTCAAGTGGAGAAGCAGGCTCTGACCACAATGGACATGGTTGCCTTGTATGCCTGGGGCTGAATGGGAAAGGTGAGCAGATACAGACCCAGGGGACCTGGGGAGGTGTGATAGAGTTTATGTTAAGGGATATCAGGAAGGGGATCGAAATAGAGGCAGGGGCAGGAAGCATCTGGCTGTAGAGTGTTTACTGTCACCTTCCAATGTGCTGGAGATCAAAAGTATTCAATGGGAAGGAAAGTGGGCCACATGTGTCTTGAGGAGTGAGGGAAGGGGCTGAAGGACCCACCGATGCGATGTCCTTTACTGTACCCATGTACGGTATTGGGTGCAGTCCTACTGGCCCTCTGCCCCTAATACATTTGCTTAATGTGAACTGTACAACACCCTGCCTGACACATTGTTGAACACTTCATTCACACCAGTACATTTGCACACAGAAATCAGGCAATGTTGCTAGCAGAACTCATTACCCTGGTAAACCTTATTCATATCTTGCTTCCAAACCGGCAGCAGGTTCTCAATACAGATATCAATTCATGGTACATTCTGTGCACTGTGAAGTTAGATATCATGCTGGCACAGTGACATGTGGGCTAAGCAGAGACTCAGACAAACAGATATATTGCAAAACCAATCACACATATAAATGTAATTGATTATATGCTATTACCAGTGCCACCACAGTGCACTCAAAGTGTTTTTTTTTCTTTGTCTGCTGCTGTATCTCCACATTATCCCAGGTTCCACAACTGAGATGGAGGGTGCCTGCTCAGTAGTGGAGCCCCTTGGCCTTGGATGTTTGGTTAGGTGACCCCAGGGAATTTTGAGTCTAGGCAGCCCAGGCATGCAGAGGCAGCTACTTGCTTGAGGCAGCTGGGTCCCCTCAGCATAGCTGCCCTCCTGGACAATAAGGGCCACCGCCTCCTACATATTTGTTTGCCGCTCCTGTTCGTTCCTTGAACATAGACCAAGAACCTCATTGATTACAAGACAGGGTCCTCTCCTGCCTGGGGCTGAGCAAGTGCCTGGTCTCCAGCAGACTCTGAGTTCCAGCAGCTAGCGGCATCTCTTCCTTGCCCAGCTGCAGAGCATAATGTTCCAGCCAGGGTGTAAGTATCGGAGCTGGCGGAGGGTGCAGGAGGCAGTCTTGCTGATGCTTCCTCTGAGCTCTCAGTGCTATCTCTCTCAGAGATCTAGGAGATGCTTTGGTGGAGCAGTCCTTTTCTCCACCAAGGTCATAGACATCCCACTGTAAGCCACAAGTGAGAGAAGGCATTGTGGCCAATGGTTAGAAGTTGTGTACAAGCAATAACACTGGCAGGGGTTTAATGTGAGAGTTGCAGTGGAATAAACAGTAGGACTTACTTGTTTGGTGGGACACAGGTATTTAGGCATTACTATAGGACAGTATAGGACAGTCGCGCATTTGTCCTGCAAGGGTCAGGGTACCCTCCTCATAATGGGTAAGGCACATTATTATGGGCACCCCAGCACATGTCTGAGCTCTTCCTGACCGATTCTGGGCTGTCTCCTGATGTGAGAGAAAGGATGGAAGTAAGTGAGATAAAAAAGGGTGGCAAGATTTTTATTATTGCTGCAATTGGTCAAAAAGTGGTAAGGTGGCCTAAATGAGTGAATAGGCACTGCAGAGGGCACACCAGATTACTGGTGTGGGAGATTAGAGGGAGAGAGGGAAGATGTTGAAGTCATTCGTGAGAGTGTCAAAGCATGAGGTTTGGTGGGAGGTGGGTGCAGTAGCAGAGACAGAGTGAGTGTAAGGGAGCAGAGAGAAAATGCTGGCACTTATGATGATGGCTGGCAGATCATTGTAGCATTGCTGTGTTTTTTTCCAATCTACAAGAGCACACCGACCTGGTTGGTGACTTCAGTCCAGGCTGGCAGAGTCTAGTGGCGTGCCCTCCTCTATCCTTCCTCCAGCAACATGTTACCCTTCCTGTGCCTACCAGAACTTCCAGGTTCCTGTCAGAGAATGACAGCATCATCTTCCCCTTCTCTGACAAATTCTGATTGATCATTAATCATGAGCAGGACAGTTTCATTAACTAAGTCACTGGTTTTTCAAATAATATTCTGTGAATGGTGACATCCTTCCTGAACAGCAGAGGGGGTCTAGAGTCAGATGAGAGGGAAGTCACAGAGGCAGGGTAGGTAGTTATTGAGGGAGTTTAGAAAGATATGGCAAGAAGTTTCATTAAGCCTCATGGTGAGAAACCTTCCAAAAACCTTGACAAAACTGATACTTAGCCATAAAAACCTAAGATTCAGTCCATGATAACCATTAATGACCCTAGATTTTTCTTTCTAATACATTTAACTAATGTGGCAGGATTCATACTCCTATAGCCACAAAATATGCAAATTAAACAGTTCTGAGTTAATGAATACTGTCAATTCATCACTACTTGACTTTGGAATTCACTGACAACTTTGCTGATAACTCCTCCAATTACAGCAAGAGCAGATTTAAGACATGGACTCAAACTATTCAACTGCCAGACATTTTCTTTTATTTAAAAAAAAATTCCAGCGCTATCAAAGCACAGATAATATGCTCCAAGGCTTTGTCTCACTTGCCATTTTCCTATTTTGAAGGAAGGGTCTGAATTTTGAAACTAAACCTTATTCTGCTTTCAGCTGACATCATATTAGTCTGGATCATAGAGTAACAGACAGGAGCAATGACACTGGTGAATCAGAGACAACAAGGTGTAGAGCTGGATGAACACAGCAGGCCAAGCAGCATCAGAGGAGCAGGAAGGCTGACGTTTCGGGCCTAGACCCTTCTTCAGAAATTTCTGAAGAAGGGTCTAGGCCCGAAACGTC
>NC_063363.1:23648453-23658883 GCF_021869965.1 Rhincodon typus | reverse complement strand
TTTGTGTTTTTGCATCACTTTCCCAGTGTTTAAACTGTAAATGGGTTTTGTGGTTTGGAAGTATGTTGTGGCTGTTGTTCATAACTCAGAGCTGTCACTAGATTCTCTGCATTTAGTAGATTCATTTACAGATCTCTAAAATCTTTACTTAATCCTTCCAGCTCTCAATTCCTGTTCTTTCTGCAACTACACATCACAAAGAGTATCAATAGAAAACAGACAAGCATAATCAAAAATGGAACAATTAAACACTACCATGTGGATCAAAGGATTGTTCCCAAGTCTTTATTCTCCAGCGAAGGAGACTATCACATTTATTTTTGTCCATTTGCAATTAGGTTGAAAACTGGAGATGGTTAATAGCAGAAAAAGTGCATCAAAACACATTAGTTTGGGAGTGGATGTAAAAATATTCAAAAATCTGAATCCTGACCCTAGCCCACTACAAATCAACCCATTTCCAGTTGTAAGAGAGGTGAGATGTAGGGTGTGCAAGAAAGCTACTTCACAGAGATGTATTGGCAATTTAAATATTAGAATTAGGTTGTTGGCCTCATATTTCACCACCATTTCAGTTCTAACCATGGCCAATCTAGTTTTCCAGCTCTCAGGAAACCTGGCAGCTAATATGATGCATCTTGGAACAAAAGCAAAATACTGTCGATGTTGGAAATCTGAAATAGAAAAAACAGAAAGCCTTGGAGAAACTCAGCAGGTCTGGTGGCATCCATGAGGAAAGAAACTTTATGTTTGGAGTGCAGTATGACTTCTCCAGAACTTCCGAATGCAGTTCCAAAGAAGAATCATTGGACTCATAATGTTAAATCTATTTCTCTCTCCACGGAAGCTGAACGACCTGCTGAGATTCAGCAGGAATCACTGTATATATTATGGACTACCTGGTTCAGTTTATCTATTTCATCCAAAACCACCTCCAATGACCAATCCCCGTCTCCAACCATTCAAATCTTTCTTGAACAGTTCTGATCGTCATCACCCACAACCTTGCCAATCCACTCCAAGAGGCTTCCACACTTATCTCACCCCTCTCTTGAACCTACACCAACTCCATCCCAACCTTATCCCCAAGACTTTTAAGTTCCCTCAATGATTCTTTTCATCTCTTTCATTCATCTCTAGTCTCTGTGATTCATCTCTGGTCTCCTCTGATTCTTTCTCTTCTGACCCCCTAACCTAGCCTCAGAATTCCCTGATTTCCCAGCCCTTCTTCCAAGGTTTAAATTCCCCACTTCCCTCAATCTTCTGCTTTTTGATCCCTCACAATGCTTCCACTTTCCTTCCTACTCCCACCCCACCAATCCCACCAAGTTTCTGAAGCTCCCCCTCCATTCTGTGAGATCCCCAAAAATACACCAGCCACCCCAGAAATTAAAAGGCATTTAACGGACAAAACAGAATGTGTGGATAGTTCAGGGAGTGAGGGAACTATCAGGGAGTCAGGGAAAGAAACTAACCTCCTGAAATATTTTCCAAAAATGGAAGGAAAGATTAGGCAAAACATGAGGGCAATTATGATCAAATGATGAAACCATTGACGGTTCCAGGCGAAAGGGAATTATAATGAGACAATGGACAAACAATTGTTCCAGAGAGAAAGTAAATGGTCTGAATAGTATAGTAGAGGAGGCAGAAGGTTCCTGCGCAACTGAATCGTTGTGTGAAAAAAGGCAGGTGGAATGCTGGGATACTTGAGGGATTCATTATTCCATGTGGCAGCCCGCACAATCTAACGTTGCTCATTTTGCATTTTCAGTATCTGCTGTATTTTGTGCTTTTACTTTTCTCCAGCAACCCCAGTAGCTGGACAGAAGAAAACAGTAGCTGTCATCCATTGCGAACTCTCTTTTTGTATGTCTAAATAAAAATTTGGAGGCTGTTGTATGTTCAAAAAATCAGTCATCAATGTGACATAAAAATTCTGTGATTGTTCTTCACTTATATGATAGAAAACATTGCATGCCTCGACTGTATAGTGACTGTTCCATCGTCTTTTGTAAGTATTTAGTAATTACATGTGGATGTTTCAGAAAGATTTTTGAATTTCCAGCACTTCAAATTTAATGCTGACAATTATGTTTAAAGTATTCCTGATGCCTCTACTCCACTTTGTCCAGTGTTTTTTTTTTCTCAAGTTGTAATATTATACAATTATTAACTGGCTCCTACAGATCCATGTAAGCAGCTTTTCATTACACATAGCTAATTATTGAGTCTCTGACAGGCAAACAGTTGAGTTGAGAGTTAGGTTTAGAGAATGTGGAATATTGAATCGGGCATTGATTCTTCAACAGTTTTTATATTGTAAAATGTTTGTATTGTTGAAGCAGTTTTTGAAACCAACTTGGAACATAGTTAGAAGGCGCAGACGAAGTAAAATGAGGATGATAAAGAATCCCTGAAGAAATATTTATGGCATGCGTTTATATGTTAGAAGTTTGAGATTAAAGTGAGGCAATTGAAGCAATATTAAATTAATCAGAGAATTAAATTGGGCTAAGGAACACCAGTTTTTCGATAGCACAGCATGGAGTTGTAGGAACACAGCAGGCCAGGCAGCATCAGAGGAGCAGGAAAGTTGACGTTTCGGGTCAGGACCCTTCTTCAGCATTGCTCTCGGCAATGCGCTGGCATCTTTGGCCCTCCAATCAAACCTACCCCAGCTCAGAGCCTCCCTCTCCCAGATCTGTAAAGGACTTCTTCTGTTTTTCATTCTTCACAGGATCCACAACCTCAACCTACCTCAGTGGATCTACCTTTGACCAGTTTTTAGATGCTAAGCTGCCTCTGTTATGACCAAATCCCAAATTCCTCAATTAGTTACAGCCCCAGAAGGGATACCCCAAACTGCTGTGCTTCTGAGTGAAAAGCGATGAACTGACTCCACTTCCTTATTCACCCATCCCCTTGGTTGGTTACAAGGTTAATTTAGAAAAAAGGCCTTTTCCTTGTAGATACCTTTCTCCCAGATAAAAATAAATATGTTTTATAGGGAGCCATTTCAGTCAGGCTTTCCTAAAATTACTGGAAAAGTGATTTTATTGATTCCTAAACATGGGAAATAATATTGTTGCAGCACACATACATACAGATCAGAAATAAGATGTAAATCGAAAAAAGTTTTTTAAAAGTTTACATGACAGTGTCTGAGTTTTCCACAAATAGCGGATAGTTGCACATTATGGCTGTTGCAGTGCAGGTTACTGGTAGTAACAATGGTAATTGAACAGTCAGTTTCATAATCCTTAGTTTTGTAGACTGGCTGAAATTCTGTTGTGCTGACTCCTTTCAATCGTGACTTAATACCAACGTTCAGAGTGAGAAAGTGTCCTTCCGCTGCGCTTCTCTTTTGTCTGGCTAGTAGCTAGCTGATTTTTGCCAGTTACAGTGAGAACTGGTCCTTACCTGCAATTAGGGGATAATTCTTTCTGCAGTGACCTTTGATTCCATTTTTATTGTCACGTGTACTGAAATACAGTGAAAAGCTTTGTTTACGAGCAGTACAGGCAGATCACAGCAAGCAAAGGATATGCAGATCAAAAAGACTTAGAGGCATACAGGTTACATTGCAGGTTACATTATTTGAGGCTAGAGTCCATTCAACAGTCTGATAACAGCTGGAAAGAAGCTGTCCCTGAACCTGCCTGTGTATGTGTGTTCAAACTTCGGTATCTTCCACCTAACGGAAAAGGTTGTAGGAGGCCATTACCAGGGTGCGATGGGTCTTTTATGATGTTGGCCATCTTTCCACGGCAGTGAGCTGTGTAAATAGAGTCCATGGATGGAAGGATGTCTTCCATGATGGTCTGGGCTGAGCATACCAACTTCTGCAGTTTTTTACAGTCCTGGGCAGAGCATTTGCCATACCAGGCTGTTATACACCAGGACAGTATGCTTACAATGGTGCATCTGTAGAAGTTGGTGAGGGTCCTTATGAACATGCCAAATTTCCTGAGCCACCTGAAGAAGAAGAGGCATTGTTGTGCCTTCTTGACTGTCTCATTTACATGGGAAGTCCAAGATAAATTGTTGGTTATCGTCATTCTGAGGAACTTGATGCTTCTCACTCTCTCAACCTCAGTTCCGTTGATGTAGATGGGGGCATGTTTTCTCCTCCTTTCTTTCTGAAGTCAATGATCATTTCTTTAGCTTTGCCGACATTGAGAGACAGATTGTTTTCATTGCACCACCTCACCAAACCCTCTATCTCCCTCCTGTATTTTGACTCATTGTTGTTAGATATCCATCCCACTGCGGTGGTGTCGTCAGCGAACTTGTAGATAGCATTCGTTCAGAATTTGGTAACACAGTCATAGGTGTACAGGGATTGCAGTCGGGGGCTGAGGACGCATCCTTGGGGGGCTCCAGTGTTGAGTGTTATTGTGGAGGAGGTGCCGTTACTTATCCTCACTGATTGTGGCCTTTGGGTCAGAAAGCACAGGATCTAGTTGCAGAGGGTGGAGCTGAGACCAAGGTCACACAGTTTTGACCTTCACAGCATGTTAGTGATTGATCCCAAACTAGTACACATGAAAATGTTCAGTCCTACCAGCACACACGAGGAGACTTGAAACTGACTGTTTAAACCCTGATCTTATGTAAACCTTTGTCCTTCGAAGCGAAATACTGAGAGTGTGCTTGTGGTTTGGGAAATAAGTTGCAGTGGATGGCTGGCTTTTGAGCAAACAGTGGTCACCCTCTGATTTATATATGTATATTCACAAGAAATTCACAATTTGTATTCACTGTCCAGACTGTTTGAAGTTTCATTGACACTTTTAGGTGTTACATCCCATCAATCCTGCACAGATATTTTGCCAGCTAGCCACTAAATTTACATCTTCAATTATTTTGTTTCTGTAGCAGTTCTCTTTTAAGAAGCCTCCTTTGGAATTAAGGGCTAAAATGCCTATAGTATCTCAGGATCCGAACCCATCATCGTAACACTTCCTATGGCCTACAATTAGAACATAGAACATAGAACAGTACAGCACAGTACAAGCCCTTCGATCCACAATGTTGTGCTGAACTTTTACCCTAAACCTAAGGTCTATCTAACCGCCACCCCTACCTTACACTATCATCCATATGCCTATCTAATAGCCGCTTAAGTGCCCCTAATGAGGCTGACTCCAATACCCTTTTCGGCAATGCCTTCCACGGCCCTACCACTCTCTGAGTAAAGAACCTACCTCTGAAGTCTCCCCTATGTCTACCTCCACTCACTTTAAAACTATGCCCCCTTGTAATAGCTACCTCCCCCCCAGGAAAACGTCTCTGGCTGTCCACTCTATCTATACCTCTGATCATTTTGTACACCTCTATCAAGTCACCTCTCATCCTTCGTTGTTCTAAAGAAAAAAGCCCTAGCTCTCTCAACCTTTCCTCGTAAGACCTCCCATCCATTCCAGGCAACATCCTGGTAAATCTCCTCTGCACCTTTTCCAATGCTTCCACATCTTTTCTGTAATGAGGCAACCAGAGCTGGACACAATACTCCAGATGCGGCCGAACCAGGCTTTTGTATAGCTGGAGCATAACTTCATGGCTCTTGAACTCAATCCCTCTATTAATGAAAACTAATACACCATACGCCTTCTTAACAACTCTATCCACCTGGGTGGCAGCTTTCAGGGAACTGTGGACATGAACCCCAAGATCCCTCTGCTTCTCCACACTGCCAAGAATCTTTCCGTTAACCCTGTATTCTGCTTTCAAGTTTGTCCTTCCAAAGTGAATCACCTCACACTTTTCAGGGTTAAACTCCATCTGCCACTTCTCAGCCCAGCTCTGTGTCCTATCAATGTCCCTTTGTAGCCTCGAACAGCCCACCGCACTATCCACAACTCGACCCACCTTCATATCATACACGAACTTACTAGTCCACCCTTCCACTCCTACATCCAAATCATTGACAAAAATCACAAATAGAAGAAGACAGATTGGCAGACATATGCTTATTTTCCATTGAGAGCACTTCTTAAACCATAACCTCCATCACCTAGAAGAACAAGGACAACAGACACATAAGAACACTTCCATCTTGGACTTCCTTAGTCACACATCATGCTGACAGTGAAATGTGTCATCATTTCTTTATCAGCATGGGCTAAAAATCTTGGAACACCCTCCTTAACAATACTTGTGAGTGTATCTATACGAGATGAACTGTCAGTTCTCAGCAGGAGCTTCTCAAAGGCAATTAGAGATGTCCAAATTCTGTGTAATAACAATAGTTTGGATAAGTTCTCACAGCCATCCTGCAGTGTTGGGACACCTGGGATAGGTATTTGTTTGCTGAATGTCACCTGGCACAGCTGCTACTCCAACCTCACACTGGGACATGCACAGCATTACATGCAGTTGTCATAGTTATTGTGGGCATTAACTTCAGTGCTATTGTACCCCTCAAGCAGGCAACGTTGTTCTTATCACATTGTTCACAGGAGTACTACCTCCCCTTCCCCAAAAGAACTGAGAGGTCGGAATCACTTGCCTGGTTGGCTTCCTTGGGATGCAAGGTATCTTAGAGTGAATCCCATCACCAAATATGTGCTTCCTATGTCATTACTCTAAGACACATGCATTATGTGCTTTATCTCCTCCTGGCCATTTTTAGGTACCGTGGAATTTTCTAGGAATGTCCAAATCCATGCTGGAGAATGTCTTGTGCATTAAACCTCCTTAATCAAAAAAAAAAATAAAGTTGCAATTATATCCTCTTTAAAGAAGGAAATATCCCTATTTATTCCCTCTCAGGATAATAATTGAATGGCCCATTTGAATTATTGATGAAAGTCACAATAATGTCCTGTCGTTCGTGTCATCAGTGTAAGCTTCATATAATGAGAGCTAACCTTACAGTATTCGACTTAACAATAAAACATCAATAAGAACATTGTGATGAACATGGAAATCACTGTTATTAATTCTGTGGGGCGCACCTTCTGAATCTCTGATTTGGAAATAGCCATAATGCCCAACTGAACTGATCCTCAGTCACTTCAGTTAATGATTTGTGTGACCTTACTCAGATTTTGTTTTCTGCAAGGGCACTGTTAATTCAGGTTTTAAGCATTCCGACTGCACATTTCACCTTTTTTAATGTTAATGACAACATCTGTTATGTGAGGCTTGTTTGACTGGCTGACTCGTAAGTGAATTATTAACTGGGAGTTTTCCACTAATGCCTGAACCAAATTGTCAAAAAGTCACAAAGATCAATAATAACGTGTAGCTTCACCATTTTAAAAATGATTATTTTGTCATGCTTAAAACTTGCCTCAGTAAGAGTCATTAGTAATTCTGAGGCAATGTTTAAGTTGTGTTTCTTCAACTGAGTCCGAACCATATTCAGAAACCACCAAGGCAGTCCAAAAGGCATTAAGAATCATTCTGTAATTCAACGATTTGGAAAAGTCGAATGGAAAAATTGGATTAATGAGCAAAGTGCCAACTGCGACTCAGTGGCAACACTCTTGCCGGAGTTGCAAACAACTTCAAATCCCACATCAGACACTTAACCAAACACTGCTAGTTGACACTGTAGTGCTCTGTTCTGAAAGAAGAGAAATGACTTCTCCCTGGTGCACTCGTTAGTGTTTACCCCTCAATCAACATCGTTAAGAAAAAATAGATCTAATTGTAGTCTCTGGGACTTGTTTGCAAATTGCTTTCTCCTGCTTTATATCAGTGATGGGAGGGCTCTTGTGGATTTGAGGTAATGTTCCTACCTCTGAGCCGGGAGGCCAGCTTTCAAGTCCCAACTGCTCTAGAAGTGTGTAGTGTCTCTAAACAGGCTGGTTAGAAATTATCTGTCAGTGATGGCGCTTCTAAAGCTGTCCATAGGTTGTAACGCATTTTGAGTTGTTGTGAGGTTTTACATAAACACACAATTGCTTTTCAGAAGTTAATGAAACAGATTGCTGCTTGCAGCATCACATTAATGTTATGGGCAGGATTTTACAATCCGGTAGGAATGATGAATGGAGACAGGTGGAAACGAAAAAATGATCCAGCACGTTGGTTCCCTAGTTCCATTGCATCTTTGGCTCCATTGAGAGCCTGTGGAGGAAAATTAAAGGAGTTTAACTGGGATTTTCCAGGTTCCAGCAGGTGGCAGACCAGAGCTGTTTGCATTCTCGTCAGGCCTGTTTATTTAGGTTCAGGAACAGCCATAAGCAGATGTCTAGAATGCTTCCTATATGGATGCATCCCCATATTGATGCCCTGGCTGCAAAATCCATTTTTGTTTTAAGATTTTTAAATGTTGGAAAGAGGGGCCTCCATCTTGAGACATCTTCTCCCTTGCAGCCACCTTCTCCTTTCACTGTAGAAGGAGCCTCATTGTGCTTCCAATTTTGCCGGCTATCCACTGTCCTACATTTGACAGTAAACTGACCTCCTGCGCAGATGTGAGGGCACCGCCATGAAAATTCCATTGAGTGATTGTTTTTCTGAAGGTGGATATAGACTCAGAAACTTTGTCCATCTCAATTTCCCAACACCGGAAAGAAAATGCTGTCAGTGTCTCTTATTTCTAATTGCACAATATTTTGAAGTCTGTGGTAATAATATTGTACTATAGCAGAGTTTCTTATAAAACTTTCTCTGTAGTGAGCTGCAACATGCGAGTCTTCTGGAGATTCAGCACTCTCAATCAGAAATTAAATTTTTAAAAATGTATTTGTTTAACAGCTTGTAGTTACTCAATAAATATTCTGATTCTACAGGATGCCAAAGTCTCTCAACAAATACCTAGGTGCCAATAGAAAGGTTCCACAACTTTAAGTAAGCATCTCTTAAATGGATCCAACAAAGATCTTTGTTTCTTTTCAGCCCTTTTTTCCTTCGAACATGTACTAATCCCTAATGCTTATCAATTCCTCTGAACGTGCGTTTCCAGTTCACTACTGGGATTCTCAGCTCTTTAAGCTGAAACTTGATCACATTCCAGCTTCCTCTGTGAGATGCAAATGCTTCTGTTCTGCAAGCAACACAAGTCAGCTGTTATCCAAGCTACCCAGGGTTGGCTGGGAGACAGTCCCATTGTTCTCTATATAATGAATATGCTCTTGCATACCCTTGTTCAAGGTACTGCCTGTTATGTATTAGATTGTCAGAGAACAGTGTCAAAATTAGATCTTTAGCTTCTGATGTTTCATACAGCATGTACAGATTCTTTGGGATTGGCTTCTAGTTTCTCCATGTTGTAACATGAAAGGTGTAAATCTCTTTTTTGTCAACATTAACCAATCAATGATTATAAAAGATTAACAATATGATTTGAATTTAATTTGTTATACGTCCTTTAAAGCTTATTATCAAATGCAATAAGTATCATATTGTTTCATTTATGTGTCTTCTACAATACTGAAAAATGAGGTTGACATCTGAATCTATAATTGCATAGCCAAAAAGCAATAGGGAAAAGGTAATTGAATTGTCTATTGTCAGGGAAGATGTTTCTGAAGGATTGCTAAGCACAGTTCAAGAGAAAAAGGAACAAAGTATGGACATGGGAAATTAAGATCAGAGAGTATTGTTGTGGCCACATTGGAAGGAGGAACTGAGGATAAAAAAGAAGACAATGAAAAATTGGATAGGTAGATAACATTGAGACCTGAATTGAGGGAGACTTGGAAAAAAAACAAAACATGCAAGAGTATAACAGATCCACACTATGGCTGTGATGAAGAGGAATAAATGGGTCATTCCGAAGCAGCAAAACTAAATGCTGACAATGGAGCCTGATAAAATTTACCTTTGGAGAAAAATAACTCAGATTACAAAACTTACAGTTTCTCTTAAATTCTTTATCAACATCACTCAAGGCTTATGTGTTTTTTTAATTGGTGCTGTATTAGAAGATGCATAGCACCAAGTTTGAGATGACTTTAAAATGTCCAATTTGGTCCTCCTAAAATTTCAGTGAAGCAAAAAGTGAAAATAAATTTTAAACATTTGTCTAGACAATGTAGGCTTTGCACAGATTCATATATTGTCTCAAAATAATATATCGCTTAGTTTTGATCTACCTGAGCCAAAAATCACCAAAGTCCAAATGAGTTCATGTTCCTAAGAATGTTAAATTTGTAAGAAAACAGACTAATGGACATTTCCTGTGTTTCATCTGTCAGTAAAAGTTTAATTATGGGAAATTCTAGCCATTAGACAGCTTTGTGTGATTTTGAAGAATGTGGGGTTGATTTTCCTTTCAGAAATCCCTGTGTGCTAACAAGATATCAGTATTCATTAAGTACAGCATAATGTATTTCAGCTTCAGAAAAGAAAATCCCATTACTTATTCCCCAGTGCTAAAGTACAAGTGCATTTCACTGCTCCTTTAGGGTCTCGCTGAAATGTGACTTGGAGATAGTAGGAACTGCAGATGCTGGAGAATCTGAGATAAC
>NC_063363.1:23625014-23648053 GCF_021869965.1 Rhincodon typus | reverse complement strand
GACCCTTCTTCAGAAAAGAAGGGTCTAGGCCCGAAACGTCAGCCTTCCTGCTCCTCTGATGCTGCTTGGCCTGCTGTGTTCATCCAGCTCTACACCTGGTTATCTGAAATGTGACTTGTTGTGTTTCAAGGGTTTGACAACTTAGTGCACAGATTTAGCTTTTCTGATTGGAGGCTCAAAATGCTCAATGATGAAAATTAATTCAGAACCTGTATCACCAAGAAAAGAAATACATCTTAATTTATAATTTGCTTTGTATTGTAGTTGGATCGCAATTTTCTCTGTTAATACAATCTGTTTTCCTAACTTTTGCAGTTTTAAAGGATTACAATGAAGAAGCACATTTATTTAAAGAAAAAATACATACATTTTGAAATTACATTTTGAAGTTGCATATTAAAATTAACTTAATGTTTCAGACTAAATTAATCTTGTAGTTAATATCAGCATAATAAAAAAACTGATGGAAAAATATTAATAGATGCAAATTATTTAGCAACTTAAGAGCTTATTTGAAACATTTACATTATCTACATTGCATACCTGCTGACCTCTGAACATACAAAACATAAAAAGAAGAGATGTGTGTAGAAGCATCAATGGGCAATCTTAGATGGATCACACAGGCACAGCAAGCAAAAGCAATTAAACAGAAAAGGGGAATGATTGTTATCCAGGATGTTGATACTCATTCAAATGGTTGATATATCATAAACTCATTTCAGATCAGCTCACACAGTTGTTATAGAAAGTGAGTGTATTTCCTGTCATTATAGGCTGGATTTAAAAACATGTTTCAAAACTAACTCAGAGATAGTAGGAACTGCTGATGCTGGAGAATCTGAGATAACAAGGTGTAGAACTGGATGAACACAGCAGGCCAAGCAGCATCAGAGGAGAAGGAAAGCTGATGTTTCGGGTCTGGACCCTTCTTCAGAAAATTTATCCAGCTCCACACCTTGTTGTTTCAAAACTATCTGTTAATGCTCTGATCCCATTCCTGAGCACTGTTTCCTTTCCTGCGTCTGCATATATATCCTGAAAAAAAAGACACATGTAAAAAGATCTATTGAATATTCAATGTAGATAAAAAAAATGTCGTGCAAAACCCTTCTGAAACTATATGGAGTGTATCCTGTAGTGATTGTAAGGAGGTCAGCTAGGTGGATCTCAGGGAATATGATTCCCTGATTGGGGCTGTTAACCTGGTCCAATCAGTAAGCCATGGCTGACAGATATAAACAGGAGTGTCAGAGGTTCTGTTCACTCTGAGAACTGGCTCTGAGGGAACTGGACCAGTGTCAAGTACTATGCACATGTCAATCAAGGATGACTTGGTGCCAGAACACAGGCCTCTGTGCAGTAATTTTATACAGATGTTCAGGAAGAATGGTTTGCTTTAAGCATGTGTTCAGTGAAATAGTATGGCAATGATAGTTACAACCTTTCTTGGTTTTGTTGGCCACAGCTCTTAGTTTGCCATCAATTATATATCTAATTCTCCAGTAATATAGAAGTAGCTTCACTCACTGATATAAAGCTGCAAAAATTGTTTGGTTATCTTACCATTGATTGAAATAGTAACCAAGTTCCCACTTGATTGTTACCAATAATTATCTGGACTTATGCTTGCCACATTGCTGACACATTATTTGAATAGGAATTATACTATGCTGGTAGTAAAATTGCATTTTTTGAGCCGCTTCTATTGACTCAGATAGGGATGAAGTTTTTGCTGATCAATTGGTGTTACAGACCAGCTCTGATGGCTGTCTTTGCTTGGTTTTACAGACCCTCCATACATCCCTGATACAAGGAATGTCGGGGCAGCAGTTGGACAGAAGGGCATCCTCCAGTGTGAAGCTGCTGCTGTCCCATCACCAGAGTTTGAATGGTACAAAGAAGACCGAAGGTAGTGTTTGACAATAAAGAGAGTTCCTTTTAACATTTCTTGTGAAAAATAACACATGGGACAATATCTATTTTTGTCATGCCTACATATAACATGTGGATATGTTTCAAAACAATATATGTGTTAGGATTGAGTGAGGAGGTGTGGTATGATTCCACATTTTCCCCATTCCCTGCTTGGAGCAGAGCTTTGGGAGGTTGTGTTTGTCAATTCAGTGTGTACTTATCTGTTTACCCGTAGAAATACCCATTCAAACGTATAGGCTTGAGTTAAATTAATAAAGGGTTAGTTTTATCCTGTATCTACACAGGTAAAAATGATAAATAGTTTACCAAATGTCCTGACTTCCATAATTTGCACGCAAAAATACAAGCTACAAATTGAAGTTATATAAGAAAGGAAAGATAAGTAAGTGTTCAATGGTTGTAGCCAGCTGGTTGTGGCTGTCCAAAGATTTTGGTCTTCAGTTGGTGGTTTAAAATTGTTGCCATTGTCTTTAGTTTCTGATAATGCTGATGTTGAAACTGAAGTCTACCATTAAAAGTCCTCTGTCTCCTAGCAGGAATATTGATACAGTCAGATTTAGCAGACAGTGTGCCATCTTAGATGGTGAAAGAGAGATGCTTCTTGATCTATTCTGTCAGTCCAAGTCCAAGTACAGACACAGAGTTTGGTTGGTTATGTGGCCTGAGAAACTGATGCAAGATGTGTTGGAGCTGAGTCGACTGACCTCCAATAATCAAAATTGTCTTTCCTTGTGCTAGGTATGACTCCAACCAGTGGAGAGCTTTCCCCCGGTGCTCATTCACTCCGCTTCTGCTAGGGCTACTTGATGCCACAGTCAGTCACATGTAGCCATGATATCAAGGGAATTCACTCTAATCACACCCTCGAATTCAGGTCTTAGATCATAGAATCGCTACAGTGTGGAAACAGGCCCTTCGGCCCAGCACGTCCACACTGACCCTCAGAGCATCCCACCCAGACCCATCCCCCTATAACCCACCTAATCTACATGGCCCTGAACACTATGGGCAATCTTAACATGACCAATCCATCTAGCCTGCACATCTTTGGAGTGTGGGAGAAAACCAACTTGGACACAGGGAGAATGTGCAAACTCCACACAGACAGTCGCCCAAGGGTGGAATCCTTGGGTCCAGGTCCCTGGCATTGGGAGGCAGCAGTGCTAACCACTGAGCCACTGTGCCACCCCAGTATATGGGTCTTAGAATTAATAACCTAGCAATAATACCACCAGGCCATTGCCAACCCCAAATTAGGCCATCTTCGAGCAAAGGCTGGAATGAGGTCAGGGACTGAGTGGCCTTGACAGAGTCCAAATTGGGTGCCATAGAACAGCATATTGCTGAACAGGTGCTGCTTTATAGCAATATTGGTGACAGTTTCCAAAACTTTGCTGATGCTCAAGTGTAGACTGTTGGGGCAATAATTGGCTGGTTGGTTTTGCTCTGTCTTTTTGTGAATTTTGTTGATACTTGTAGGCTTTGAAAAGTTTCCTGTTTATTTTTATCTCTTGGATGAATTAAGGTTGGCTGCAGTACTAGCTGCAAGCAATCCTTGAGTAACACAGCCCAGTGGTATTTTTGTATGCGTGAAACTAGACTGAAAGTGTTGACATGATATCAGATATCTGAGTGTGTTACCAATGAGCTCAATTTAGTTCTCAGTTGATTCAGATTTAATCAAGGAAGGATAGATAATACTGAAAAATGTACACACTGATTTTAATTTTGCTTCCAACCAAGTTCAGAAGTATTGAAGGCAGTTGTGAACAGTTTAGCTGGCACAGGGGAGAAATTAGACAATGACCATATGGTTTACTGCTGCACTGGGTAATGCGTTAAGCTATTAGGCCAAGGCTAAGCTATTCATGAGAAGTTGGCATTGAAAATGTTGATTTTCTCTAATTTCTTGCAAGTGTTTTAGTTTTCCAACAATCCTTCCAAAGGCAACTAAGCTGGTTGGTATGAAGAGTTTTTGTTTTTCTCCCCAGCACTCTGCAGTCGTGAGGTTAAAAGTTAAGATGTGACCCTGCTGCTGTATCAAACTGTTGAGACAAATAAGTCAATTCAATCCCCAGCATCCCCACCACTATACAACTGGAGAGCAGATGGACACACATATCTCCATAACTGGACCCCACCTGGGTTAGTTAGCTTCCTAATTGCACTGGGGACAAGAGATTCTCTTTCTCTGATAAGATGGCAGATTTTATGATAGCAGCTAGAAAAATGGACCTATGTCCACTAGATTTGAGTTTCTCAATTGCCGCTGAGCTTTGTGGAAATTATGGGCTGCTTAGACCATCAGAGCTCAAATATATTTGACAGAATGCCACCAGCAGTCATGGAAAGTTTGAATTCTTTTAATACAAGGAGGTTTGCCACAGAAAGCAAATTCTATCTCGTACCATGTTGATGGAAACATGAAAAGTACAGTGCAAATTTGCAGAGGTTATTCAACAAACAGGGAGGAAAACACAAACCTAAAATACAGCAACTGGCCCAAGTTACTAGGTTCATGAACAAGTTCTTAATCGCCATTCAAATTCTCTTGAATTCAGAAATTATTTAAGTTTTTATGATAAACACAATTGTGGAGAAGTGGCTTTTAACATACAACACAGACTTTGCACATCAATATTACCAGTGATCTTTTATCTCAGCTTGAAAAAGCATGGCATGTAGTGATGCACTTCAATCTGCGAACATTTTTCACTGAATGCCAAATTGTAAAATTATAGTGCTGTAACTCCAAGGTCATTGACCAATAGCGAACCAGAGACTACAGGAATTTAAGTAACCTCCGTGTACGAAAGATCGAACTTGCATCATATTCTGTCAATACAGACATTTCCATTGTTTTCTTTGATTTGATATATGCCCAAGAATGCCAGAGATCCTGGTTGCTTATCCACAGATTCCTGAAGACAGTAGGACAGGTTAAGAGACTGGCTAAGAAGGGACACTCGACTTTATCAGTCGAAGCATAGATTGTAAGATCAGGGAAGTTATGTTGGAGCTGTACGTGATTTTGTTTAGGCCACAGCTGGAGTACTGTGTGCAGTTCTGGCCACCACAATTTAGGAAGGATGTGATCGCTTTGGGCGAGATTCCCAAGGATGGCGCCTGGGTTGGAACACCTTATGAAGAAATGCTGGATAAACCTGGGTTATTTACCTTGGAGCTGAAAAGGCTGACAACAGACTTGATTGAGATGCATAAGATTATGAGGAGCTTGGACAGAGTGAATAAAAAAACAGCTGATCTGCTCAGTTAAAAGGTCAAAAACAAAGGGGCATAATTTTAAAGTGAAATGCAGGAGGTTTAAAGGAGATTTGAGGAAAACTTTTTCTTTTGACTCAGAGCATGGTAGGAATCCGGAATCCACTGCCTTGGGAGGGTGTTTGAGCCGGGAAACCTCACAACCTTTAAAAAGTACTTGGATGAACACTTGAAGTATCATAACACTCAAGGTTTTGGGCCAAGTGCTGGAAAGTGGGACTAGTGTAGATGTAGCGTAGATTTTTTGATGGCACAGACTCACTGGGCCAAAGAACCCCTTCTTGCACTGTATGATTCTATGGTTCGTAATCACCATATTGCCCACTATAGAAAATTTGAAAATCACTCTAGCCAGTTTTACTCAACCTTATCCCATTTGTCAACAATATCAACAATGTTAGGAAAATAATGTAACAAATTACATAATTTGATAGATTATTTTCCTATTCCATGTAACGTTGTTTACATATATGCTACCGCAATCCTTTGAGAACAATAGGGAAATGTTGCTGACTAGACTGAAATCGATGAAATGTGCAAATATGCATATGAAAAGAAAAACAGGCATTTCCTCTAATGCAAATTCTTTTATCAGTATGAAATTCCCAGAATGCATGTAGGACTCTTTGTTACCTGTAAACCTATATCACACAAGCAGAATTGCTAATTGATTGACTTACTATTGAATTGAATTAGCTTTATTGTTGCATGTACTCACATGAGTACAGTGAAAAGTTTACAAGTCGCCACATATGGTGCCATCTTAGGTACAGAGGCAATTAGGTACAGATGCTTCAGTACAATTTCGTAGGGGGAGAAAGTTACAAAAATAAAGAAATAAAAAATCCAGCATTACATTCCTAGGAATAAATGAGAAAATAGGGAAATAAAAACTTCAGAACAACAGTCCTTCCAACCCAGTCCACACTGGCACCTTGCCCTCAGTCCGTGCCAGGCCTTGACTCCAGGCCATGCTGGGCTTCATCTTGAGGCTCTTGAGACCAAGAGACCACTCTGGAATCATCTTGAAGCTGGAGGCCCACACTGAGGTCACACTGACCTGAAAGACCGCTATGGGTCGCCGAAAGACCATATCACTAGAAACTCGAACAAACCAAACGCCGGTTAATCATGTGTGAAGAAAAAATCAGAGTTAACATTCCAGGTCCAATGACCCTTCCGGAAGGGTCATTGGACCCAAAAAGTTAGCTCTGATTTTTTCTTCACAGATGCTGACAGACCTGCTGAGCGTCCAGCAACTTCTGTTTTTGTTCCTGATTTACAGCAGCTGCAGTTCTTTCATTGTTTAAAACAGGTTACTTATGGTTGGCTGTTCAATTGATGACTAAATGGAGTATTTTATCTTTTAAACAAAATTAGCAATGCTTTGTAATCTCTGATCATCATTCCTTTGTCATCCTGGCTTACATTTTTTCCCTCTTGAATTTGTTATCATGTTGGCCTCTGCCAACTCACTCAGGTATAAACTCTTAAAAGAAGGAAGAGCCAGATCCTCCCAATGGTTCTGCTTTTAATATCTTGATGCCACTTGAAAAATCCAAAAGCTAAGCATTCCAACATGCCTTGTTGACTTGAAACAGTCAACAGCAAAAAAAAATCAAATCTGAGTGAAGACTACTCTTGGCAATTAACCAACCTCCCTCCACAACCCCCACGTTAGTCCTCTCAAAGATATCTTGAATGCTTAAAAGAGATTTTCTTTGTGAAACTTAACAATCCAATGCAGCATAGGGGTAACAGTTTATACATTGCACTACTACACCTTTTGTAACCCGAGGCTATGCAATTCGACTTTAAAGAGCTCCTGTTGCTATGAGCATTCAAACTAATGTATTTAATACATTATATATAAATTATAATATATAATATACATGAATATATTGTAACATTGGATATAAGATTCGTTTTTAATGCATAGCTCTTACAAATCTTGAACCGAGGCCCTGGTTGGCATATTTTCAATCGCATGTTCCAATTCAGGACCACTTGGTTGAACTGATCCCACTAAGTGTAATGCAGAGCCAAAGGAGAGGAATCATATAGGACAGTGATAATCTGTTACACGTATTGCAAAAGTCAAACTAAATGGTTCTTTTTGTATTTTTCAGGCTTCTTAATGGACTCAATGGAATTCAAATTAAGAAAACTGGGGACAGGTCCATGCTTACATTTTTTAATGTCTCTGAAGAGGATTATGGAAACTACACCTGTGTGGCAGTGAACAAACTTGGCACCTCAAATACAAGTGTCCTCCTCTTTGGTAGGTACCAGTCATAAAGTTGCTTGTCATGTAAGGTGTTTGACTTTACACTGAAAATTTCAAGAGTGTAGGTTTAGATCATAAGAAAGGGACACTAACAATACTTCATCCCAAGTATAAGGTATTCGCTTTCTCCTCTTGCATCAGTTTAACAGGAACTGAGAAATCGTACTTTATTCTCCTATCTGCCAGTAAGTTGACAGGGACTGCACTGTTAAGATACTATAGTTTTATCTTTTCCTCTAAATGCAGTTGCTGCCTTTTATGAGAGATATTCATGGAGTTTTTTTCAGGCACTGAATGATTTCTGTTAAAATTAAATCTTTAATGTTAAACTTTTATTGGTTAAGCTCATAAATTAGATAAATAATTGCATTTTTACCAAAGTACTTCACAAAATGACTATGATTTTTATTTAGCTCCAACCTAACCATCCCTGCAGAGCTGAAGAGTTAGAAATTTATACATTGAGTATTTAATAAAATTATGTTATGTACTATTTTGCAGGATGATTTGCATTTATGAATTCAATTAGAACAAAACATTATTCTTCTTATTGCATGATAGAACTTTATGAAGTATACACAAGAGTTGTTAAGTGTGTCACTTGCTGTTATATCCCAATGCAGTTTACGAAATTAAACTTTATTAAATGAAACACATTCCTGAAATGTAGGTTGCTAAGCACTTGTGTCCATTGCTATTTTATCCTCACCAACAACGTTTTTTGGGGAGAAGTTAAATTCTAATATACGCTGTATGTTACCTCCATGACTGTGTTTTTGAGTCCCACTGTAAAATTTCTTAGTCTTGCTGTTTATTGTTTTCAGTATTCATTTAATGTTCCAAATTTTTAAATCAATACCACACAGTTTCCTTCCATCCAGCTAGGATCTGGAAAATTATAAAAATAGCATTTTGTGTTTGAATGCATTAATATTAATCGCGTACAGGTCAACATGACTGCAAGAAAGACTTAATATCTTCAGAATCTGATTCAGTTGAACACTCATTGAAGGAGCAGCTTAAGATGAATTTTAATAGTTTTATGCCTTTCCTCAAAAAAAAAGTCAGTCCCTTGATCACGTATCTTTATGGATAGTGAAACATAAATGCTGATTTTGTGCATGGAAGTTGCAATAACCTTTAAAATCTAAATATTTTGAGAACTACCTTGACCTACTGAATAATCTACATTTGATTTAAAAATCTGTATCTCAAACAAAAAAATCTATTAAAGGCTGAACTGTTAATTCTCTGAGATATGAGTTCACATGATCGAAATTCAAAATAACACATCCTTGTGAATGCAGAACCAATTTCACATAGGTTGAGTCCATTTGAACAAGCCTTCAAAATCTAGTTGTTAAAATGACCTAAGGCAGTCTTCTTTATGGTGCATGTTAAAAATAAACTTGTTTAATTCCTCAAGTAAATTTTGCTTACTGACACTGACCTCTATTCACTCATGGACCCATTTCTATTTTTGATTTACATCCAGATTATTTCTCAAATTTACTAACTACTGAACATAGCAGATGATATTTGACAACTTATCCTGTTTGGGCATTTAATCACAATATCTCTATTGAGACAACAATATAGGCCCAATATTGTTGCTTCGTCAGAAAGTAAATTCTTTGATGCTGTTATAATATTAAGATACCATTTTCTTTTTCCATTCCTTGATCAAAACAACAAGGTTAATGTTGAGTATGTGACTGACTATAAAGTCCTCTTTGCTTTGCCAGAACTATGATACAATCAGCACCAGATTGTTGGAGTGATTTCACTGTGTACTATTTTGAAAACAAGAATCTGTTGCACAGCATGTCAGCTGGCAAGAAAGTAGTCAACACATGGCCCTTAAAAACATCCTTCTCAATTGTGAATCTTGGGATTTTGTTTGGCTTTTAGTGCAGAAACGGTAACCTTAAGTAGTTCATAACTACTTCATTGGAACAGATAAAACGCTCTTTAGTTAATTTGTTCTAGTTGATGAAATTTAGCATTTTAATTAGTACAGTGATTTAATTCTGAAAATTTAGGACTATCTGTAAATTTATGAATGTACAGGGACAGTACAAGATCAAAAAGGTTAGTGTTTGAGGATAGAAACCAAAAACACCAGATTCCATACGATTTTTAATGTTACTGCAATCACCAAATCCTACACATTTTGGTCTCAGGATAAGTACTTTTTCACCCTTCCAGGTAACAATATGTTTTTGAAACAAACATTTTCCATTTTCTGAAAACAGCCGTTACTGGCTTAGAAAAGTTTTGAGATTTTGCTGCCGGCTGACTGAAACAACACAACAGTTTGAGTTCCCTTCTTTTACATCCCAGTTATGTGGCCTTGCATGGGGGAGGCCTAGTGGTATCACCATTGGACTGCTAATCCAGAGACCCAGATAATATTCTGGGGACCGGTGTTCAAATCCTTCCACGGCAGATAGTGGAATTTGAATTCAATAAAATATCTGGAATTAAGAATCTAATGATGACCATCAATCCATTGTCAATTTTTCGGAAAATCCCATCTGGTTCGCTAATGTCCTCGAGGGAAGAAAACTGCCATCCTTATCCAAGCTGGCCTACATGTGACTCCAGACCCACAGCAATGTGGTTGACTCTGAACTGCCCTCTAGGCAATTAGGGATGGGCAATAAATGCTGCCTAGCCAGCAAAGCCCTCATCCCATTAATGAATAAAGGAATCTGATGCTTGTATGTTTATTCATCTGTCAACATGTTCCATCTTCCAGAAACAAGCATATCAGATTATGCAGCAGCATAAGCTTGAAGTTATGGTGAATGTTATTTTTTGAAACAGTTTTTAACTATTTCTCCTCCTCGGGTTTGTTGATGCTACCTGTTCAAATTTAACAATCATTAATTTCCATAAAATTGCATTATTTCTAGATGTAACCTGAGGTGTCCCAAGCTGTGGGTCAAGTCTTATTCCGAATACTTTAGCTTTAAAACTAATGGTGTTTTACTGAAAATCAAGCCCACAGTCTCAGCTTGTAATGACCCCACACCATACAGGTATTTTTAATCAACCTGTTCAGACATGTTATAACACATTTCTGGAGCAGGTAGGAATTGAATTCAGACCTTCTATACCAGGATAAGGGACAGTAGCATTACACCACAAAAGCCCTAAAGGATAAAGGGCTGGTGGGGAAACTAGTGGTATGCGAACGCTATGTCAACTTTAGTAATCCCTAAGAATATGAGGAAAATATGGGCTCCAATTGCTCGATCACCCCTGCATAACGTTTGCTGAAGCTCAGTGGAAACTGCAAGTGAACAGTTAGAATTAGTGTTTGCATCATTTCTGTTGATCTTCCAACAAGGTTATTGCAGAGATCAAAGAGATCTTGTAAAGGTTTTTATTCACCGTTTCCTTTTTAACTTTTCTCAGAATCTGTCCAGCATTCCAGTACTGGAACACTAATTGTTGGTAAAATGAAAGATTTTGTCTGCGATTCTCAGGTTCCTTTATTTTTCCTTTTTTTTGATGATCAGCTGTGTCCAATTTTAGTTATTCTTGCAAGTTCACAGACTTAGGTTTCTATATTCTGAATGGTATTCACTTAATTTAACATATATTTAACTTAAAAATTAAGTCAGAACTTGGAGAACCATTTGACAGTCAGATGGAGCTGCTGATTAAGGTGAAATGTGTCAGCAGTTTAGTTTACCATCACATGTGCGACCTAGAGTTGATCGTGGTAAAGAATATATTAAATTAAAAAGTAAATGGTTGACTTACTATTGTGCAGAATAAAATAAGAACATTGTAACTGAAATGCTTCTCCTACCTTTTGCTCCTCAGCGAGTGAATGGAAAGTGTTGTTCAATAGTTAGTTTGTCACTTAGTCTCATTGACCTCAGGCTTACACATAAACAAAGTTCCAATTTCATTTGTCATTGAGAATATATTTTATGAGCAATGGATATGGAGAAAACATGAGTTTGGAAATCATAGAGTCATAGAGTTGTACAGCATAGAAACAGACCCTTCGGTCCAACTTGTTCATGACGACCAGATATCGTAAATTAATCCAGTCCCATTTACCAGCATTTAGCCCAAATCCCTCTAAATCCTTCCTATTATTGCACTCATGCAGATACCTTTTAAATGTTGTAATTGTACCATCCTCCACCACTTCCTCTGGCAGCTCATTCCATACACGCACCATCCTCTGCGTGAAAAGTTGTCCCTTAGGTCCCTTTTATATCTTTTTCCTCTCAACTTAAACCTATGACCTCTCGTTTTGGACTCCCCTGCTCTGAGAAAATGACCTTGGCTATTCACCCTATCCATGCCCGTCATGATTTTATATTCTAAACTACACTGCAAAAATTAAAACCCAGGAGGAAAGCCCATTCAACATTTTCTTTCTGCCTCATAGTTCTTTCATGTGCACCTCAATATATGGTGCTCAAGAAAAAACTAACATTTACTACTGACTTGTGTACTTTGCACCTGTAAATTGTAAAAAGGAAGATGTCTGATTAAAAACACATATGAAAATAAAAGACAAAGAAATTCAAAAAGAAATATTGCCTTTCTTATTTGTTAAAAATTTATGATAAAGGAAATGAACTTTCATTACTTATCTCCTGAAAATCTTTCATAATCTTGGAGACTATGATTAGATGCTCCATTAGTTCTTCTTGTTTAGTTAAAAGTGTCTCAATATTTTACATTATTTTTAATAACTATAACTGTTTATTCCCTCTCTAACTTCTATTTCCTGCTTTTTTTTCAAAGCTACATCTTTCCATCACCCCAAATATGTTGTTTAGAATGCTTTCTATTATCACTGTTCTCTATACAAACATTTGCATTTGGAGCAGGAACAAACTATTTAGCCTTTCTTGTCTACCCCATAGAAACACAGGAGCAGGAGGAGAACATTTGCCCTTTAAGCCTGCTCCACCATTCATTTTGATCATGTTTGATCATTCAACTCAATAGCCTGTTCCCATGTTTCCCCCATATCCTTTGAACCCATTAACCCCAAGAACTACATCCAACTCCTTCTTGAAAAAGGGTCGCTCATTGAAATTGTGGCCTCAACTCTACGTTCCTGCTTCCCTGTGATAACTTTTGATTCCTTAATCCCAAATTAGACAATAAACTCTCTCCTTCTGTCTTAACAGTATTCGATGAGAATATTGCCACTGCTTAACTATGCTGCCAATACTCTTAAGATTTGCTTTAGCCCACTTCACTTATTTAATTTGCTGCAACTTTTCTACGTATCATTTCTGCAAGGAATCTTTTGTTTAAGTTTAATCCAGATGAAGCCATTCCATTGTTGAAGTTCCTGTACTTGCTTCAGAGTGAAAATGACATGTATTGATGTGTCTAATTTGCTGCTGTTTAAGTATTGGTAACGTATGGCTCTGGGTGTCATCCAGAGCTTGTTACAGTTGAATTTCTGCAGTTTAATTCAATGCTTAAGACCTTAAAATTTACTTTGCAAATTTTTCATTATTGCATATACTCCAGTGTAAACCAACTGGCCAAATTTTCCTTAATATTCCCCTTGCACTGTGTTATATTCCACATTGCCTCCATGGGGGGTATTATGTGGTATTATCACAGGACTGTTTATCCAAAGACCGAGGGGATGATGTGGGGACCCGGGTTTGCATCCTGCCATGGTAGATGGTGGAATTTAAAATCAATAAGAATCTGAAATTAAGAGTCTAACAATGACCATGCAACCAGAGTCAATTGTCGGAAAACGCCATCTAGCTCATGATTGCCCTTCAGGGAAGGAAATTGCCATCCTTACCTGGTCTGGACTGCATGAGACTCCAGAGCCACAGCAATGTAATTGATTCTTAACTGTCCTCTGGCATGGGTCATAAATGCTGGCCTATCTGGTGATGCCCTCATCTTGTGAATGATTTTTTTAAAAATCCGAACATCTCAGAGGCAAACAAATCTCTACTTGGTGATAGAAGGTCCTTCCAGTGATTTCCCTGGATAACCACGTGCTTTACAATGTCATGTTATTACTCTTGAATTCCCTTTCTGGTGTTACCATCCTTGTTGCATGATAGTTATCAGTATTTTCAAACCCACAGAAAGTCTAATACATGATAAACTATTTCTGTGAATTCTCACAATTAAAATCTTGTCAATTTGACATGTATACTTCCATGTGTACACTTCACAACAACAATGATCTGTCCATTCAAATCATGCAAACTCTACAATTAATGTGTGAACTTCTTCCATGTTTACAGCGTGTTAAGAAAAAATAATGCCTGGTGCCTGGAAGTTCAGTACAATTTTAGTAGTGTTACTTGAAATGCTGACTTTTTCCACACATTTCAATCTAAAGGGCTCAGGGACAGCAGGAAATTACAACAATTCTGTCTTTGTCAGTCTCCTATAGCAATTTCTTTATCCTCAAACTCATTAAATATTCCAATACAGAAATAAGACCAAGTCTGCAATGATGACATTCTGCATATGTGCTACAAAGCTTTATTCAATCATAAACATACTTATGGTTTGTGCTTCAGTAATAATTTGTGACTCTTGCTACCACTGTCTGTGTCAAGAAATACTTTCAATCTCCCATTTAGTTATTTTTGTCATTGTCTTCTATTTTCTGCATTTTTAAAAACCAGTGAAAACAATGCAACAATGTTTCTCTGAGGAAAACCTTTCATAAACTTGAAGACTTCAAAAGCAGCCCCAACTTCACTGAAAGTTGACTGAACTTTGCAAATCTATAAGCCCAGTAGTGTCTTATCTCTATGATGGAATCCCATTAGATTCCTGCTGCACCATTTTAATTATATTTAATATCCCTTCTATAATGTGATTGCCCAAATCATTACTCCAACTACAATTTGAGCACTTTGTACAAATTCACTAATGCCTCCTTGTTTTTGTGTTTTATGCCTTGAATTACAAAATCAAACATTCTGCTCGCCTTTTTTTTCTGGTATCTACTTGTACAATGTCCACATTTATTGGTTTTGTCTTACTGAATACCAAATGTATCTGATCCTCTAAAATAAAACAAAGAAATGTGGATGCTAGAGATCTGAAACAAAACGGAAATGCTGGAGAAACTCAGCAGGTCTATCGGCGTCTGTGGAGAGAAAACCAGAATTAATGGTTCGAGTCCAGTGACATTTTGTTAGAAGGTTCTGCAGAGAGCTGTTATACAGCAGGTTGGATGCCATGCATCTCCATCAGATGCCTCATGCATAAACAATGTCTGACACTTCATTGTAACTGCCGATGTAGCACTAATAACACCACAGTGCTACTGCCTCTGTATACGTTTTGCAGGGATCACACTTAAAACAGAAAAGGAGCCATAACACTCTATGCACCATCAGGTCACTGGCCTTTAATCACAGCTATGAAAACATACATAGCTGGAAGCTTTTCACTATTGCATGGTACAAGCACATAACCAAAAAGATGGCCTTTACAGATGAGGTCCTTTTTGAGTTTAGCTCTGCTTGTCCATCCCAAGTTGGCTGCCATCAACCAGTGAGACTTCTCACTGGAACAGGCCAGTTGGCCCCATCAGGCTTCACCCTGGACACTGCAGAAATTTACCTACAGAAGTATGTTGGTTTTGATGGAGGCAAGAGATGGGAGAAGTTAATGCTCACCAAGTGGAAGTATACCCCAGCACTACATACCTGAGATATATAGTTGGATTTGTAAGTACACATTTCCCATTTCTGGCTAATGTGTTAGAATCATAGAATCTCTACAGTGTGGAGAGAGGCCATTTGGCCCACCAAGTCTGCACTGACCTCCTAAAGAGCATCTCACCCAGACTCGGGCATGACCCCTCATTTCCCATGGCTAACCCACCTATACCTGCACATCCCTAGACACTACATAACAATTTAACATGCCCAATCCATTCAATCTGCACACCTTTGGACTGTGGGAGGAAACCAGAGCACCCAGTGGAAACCCATGCAGACACAAAGAGAACGTACAGACTCCACAGAGTCACCCGAGGCTGGAATCAAACCCGTGTCCCTGGGACTGTGAGGCAGCAGTCCCAACCACTGTGCCACTAATGCTGCTCATTTTGCATTCATGAATGCAATTCCGATGAGCTTGAGTGGTAATGGTAATTCAGGAATGCCAATGTGTGGAAAACAGTTTCCCAACAGTGAAAGTCAGGAAAGCCAAATGAAAATTTTAACCTGCCATTGGGAATCTGTATTTTTGGTTCCCCTGCCTGCCTTTGTAAAAGCTCTAGGATGGCCTGAAAAATTCTGGCCAATATTACTAAAATCTTGATGCCTTTTACACATTTGTAACAAGTGCCACTTATTGCCATTCTGCCTGATGCTTGTGTTTAGAACATTCTAATTGTTTTGTGTTATTCCTCCTTATATTTACTTCTGATGGAGGAACACAGCAGGTCAGGCTGCATCAGAGGAGTAGGAAAGTCAACATTTTGCGTTTACACCCTTCATCAGGACAGGGGAGGGGAAGAGAGCTCGGAAAAAAAACATCGAGGGAGGAGGGGAGGGGCTGGGGGAAGATCAGTGGGATGGTGATTGGTGGATACAGGTGGGAGGCAGTGGAGACTGGTCAATGGGAAGGGTGGGGCGGATAGGTGGCAAAGATGGACAGGTTTTGTCAGGTCAAGGAGGCGGGGATGAGACGAAGGATTGGACATGGGATGTGAGCAGGGATGGGGAGATTTTGAAACTGATGAATTCTACATAGACGCCATTGGGCTGTAGGCTCCTGAAGCGGAATATGAGGTGTTGTTCCTCCAGTTTGCGTGTGACGTCATTGTGACACTGGAGGAGGCCCAGGATGGACATGTCACCCAGGGAGTGTGGGGGGAGTTAAATGGTTGGTAACTGGAAGGTGTTGTTGATTATAGCGTACAGAGTGCAGTTGCTCTGTGAATCGGTCACCGAGTCACCTGGACCATCTCCGACACCTCCCTCCCCTTCCTGAACCACTCCGTCTCCATCTCCGGTAACCATCACAGCACCAACATCTATTTCAAACCCACCAACTCCCACAGCTATCCTTGACTATACCTCCTTTGACTCACCATCCTGCAAGAATGCGATCCCTTACTCCCAATTCCTCCATCTCCGCTGCATCTGTTCCCAACGAGGTGCGTTCCATTCCCGACATCCCACATGTCAAGGACCGCAGAATCTCCCCTCCAGTGTGATTCATAATGCCCTTAACCACATCTCCTGCATTTCCCACACTTCTGCCCTCAAACTCCCTCCCCCAAACCCAACAAAAGTAAGGACAGAGTCCTCCTGGTCATCACATACCACCCCACCAACCTCTGCATCCAGCGTATCATCCTCCACCGCTTCTGTCACCTGCAATCCGACCCCAGCACCAAAGACATATTTCCCTCCCCACCCCTATCTGTCTTTCATAGGGACTGCTCACTCTGCGACTCCCTCAACCACTCCACACTCCCCACCGACCCTACCATGCCCGGCACCTTTCCCTGCAACCGCAAGAGCTATTACACTTGCTGCTACACCTCCCCTCTCACCTCTGTCCAAGGCCCCAAGCAATCTTATAGGAATCCATGTCCTCCAACCTGGTCTCCTGTATCCGTTGCTCCCGATGTGGCCTCCTCTACATTGACAAGACCAAGTGCAGACTCGGTGACAGACTTGCGGAGCACTGGCGCTCTGTACGCTTAAATCACCAACATGTGCTGGTTGCCAACCATTTGATTCCCCCTCCCACTGCCTGGATTACATGTCCATCCTGGGCCTCCTCCAGTGCCATAAGGACGCCACCCAAAAACGGGAGGAGCAACACCTCATATTCCGTCTCAGGAAACTACAGCCCGAAGGCCTCAACATAGAATTCACCAGTTTCAAAATCTCCCACCCCTGACCCCATCCCATGTCCAATCCTTCCTCGCATCCCCACCTCCTTGACCTGACAAAACCTGTCTATCTTCTTTCCCACCTATCTACCCCACCCTTCCTATTGGCCAATCTCCACTTGTGCCTACCTGCATCCACCTATCACCATCCCACTACCTTCCTCCAGCCCCACTCACCCTCTCTCTATGTATTTCAGAACTCCCTTCCCCTCCCAAGTCCTGATGAAGGGTGTAAACTTGAAACATTGACTTCCCTGCTCCTCTGATGCTGCCTGACCTGCTGTGTTCCTTCAGCTCCACACTGTATTTACTTCTGATCGTCTGCCTTATCCTTCCTGCCTGAATGCTGCACTCCTTACAGATTTTGTTTTCCCAGGTGTGATGGCATTACTGTAAACCAGCTGTGGCTTAATTTCCATCTGATTGCCTCAGGAAGCGGTTTAACAATTAAAATTTGTCTGTCGGGAGCAGTCTGCTCATTCATTGCTTCCCTCCGTTCTGGCTAGATTGTTGTTTGTTCTCCCTTGACAGATGCCTGCCATGTTCTGACCACCTTGGCTTATCCATTGGAAATTCTATTGCTGCCCCGAGCATCCACACAGAACCCCTTCTGCAGCGGCTGCTGCAATTTCTTCTGTCCTTTTGGAGTCCATTCCCAAACAATGCAAGCCCCTGTTTTGTGTCCCTACGCACAGCATGATAAAACGATAGATTCAGTTATGAATGACTTGCTTAAAAAAAATTAAGAATATACTAAAGTCCAAAGGGAGCTGCTTTCTGCAATGTGAGGGGTAGATAACAGATTATCTTCTCTGTATAAATCTTTCTGAGCAGCTGTTTAAGCCAAACAGAGTTTTATGAGTATAAAGGACAGACAGAAGGCAAAGAGACTTCGTCTTTTGTTCTTCATACCTCCATTCACCTATGCACCCATTCCTCCATTTCCAGCGCCCCCCAACCTTGTCCACACACAGTTTTCTGCCACCAGTACTCTAACTTAGAACCGCTCACTGCTCTATTTCCTCCTTGCTCCCTCCTACTACTACAACTTGAACCTATATATAACCCGCCATACGGAGAGTAAAACATTCCAA
This sequence comes from Rhincodon typus, assembly GCF_021869965.1. Classification (NCBI taxonomy): domain Eukaryota; kingdom Metazoa; phylum Chordata; class Chondrichthyes; order Orectolobiformes; family Rhincodontidae; genus Rhincodon; species Rhincodon typus. The sequence continues at coordinate 23,629,551 of NC_063363.1, read as the reverse complement.
GGTGCTTTGTATTACCAAACAAAATTTAACATGGAACCGCAGAAGAAACTATTTATACGACTGAAGAAGATAATTCAACAGACAGACCGACGAAGAGTGAACCAGCTGACTGAAAAGAAGGCTGTCCCACAGCCATACTGTGCTGTGGTGAGTGCTACAATTACCTAGTTGTAGGAATATCTGCCCGTCACTGGGGAACACCAGAAGCTCCATATGGGCACTGCCAGTACTGCAGGCAGCCTCACGAAGGAGATGGGTAGAATCATAGAATCCGTACAATGTGAAAGCAGGCCATTCGGCCCATTGAGTCGACAGTGAACCTCTGAAAAGCATCCCATCCAAACCTACCCCTCTACCTAATTCCTGTAACCCTGCATTTCCTGTGGCTACCCACCTAACCTATACATCCCTGAAGACTATGGAACAATTTACTATGGCCAATCCACCAAGCCTGCGTAACATTGGACTATGGGAGTAAACTGAAACAGCCAGAGGTACCCCATGCAGACACGGGGAGAATATGCAAACTCCACACAGACAGTTGCCTGAGGGTGGAATCAAATCCGGGTCCCTGTTGCTGTGAGGCAACAATGCTAATCACTGAAGGGTCCCGGACTAAGTTAAATCCAGGGAATTGGATTGGGAAGGGTTTGGAAATCTGCAACAAAGGATTCAGGGAAGTCAAAGTGTGGATTTTTCAGACAGGATTTTTTTTACCTTTATTCATTCACAGGATGAGGGCTTTGCTGGCTAGGCAGCATTTATGGCCCATCTCAACCACATTGCTGTGGATCTGGAATCACATGTAGTCCAGACCAGGTAAGGATGGCAGTTTCCTTCCCTAAAGGACATTAGTGAACCAGATGGGTTTTTCCCCTGTCAATCGACAATGGATGCACTGTCATAATTAGATTCTTAATTCCAGCTATTTATTGAATTCAGGTTCCACCATCTGCCATAGCAGCATTTGAACCTGGGTCTGCAGAACGTTATCTGGGTCTCTGGATTAACAGTCCAGTGATAGTACCACTAGATCATCACCTCCCTGTAGGATACAATGGGAACAATGGGGGAGTACTTTCTCTCAGTGGATGGTTGCCCCGATGTGTAAAAGATACACCCTGACGATGAAAACTGCCTTTCTTCCCAGCCTTTTATAAACTCATTTTTAAAAGAAAGCAGCCTGCCCACTCTTGCAAATACCAAGCATATTTTGGCGCAGGCAGTGTATTATCAGAGTCAATTGAGTTTTAACAATCTGGATTATTGCTAATAACGTATTTAGACAGATGGCGGGTTGTCAGTTTTATATCAGAGTGAGCTCTAGGGCAATTGGGAGAGTCATGTTCTAGCCACTAGGCCTGTGCCATGTTCCTACCCACCAGACTAGCCCTTATTCAAAAATATAGGTTTTCAGGTGCATCTTAAAGGAGGAAAAGAAATTAGGAATTCCAGGCCTTAGGCTCTTGGTGGTTGAAGGCAGAGCTATCAAATATGGATCTATAAAACTGGATGCTTAGGAGACCAGAATTTGAGGAGCTTAGCTATCTTGGAAAGCTGAAGGAGATATCAAAGATAAAAATCAAAAGGACAATCCATGAAAACAATGAGAGTATTAAAATTTGAGGCATTTCTTAACCTGGAGCTTATGTAGATCAGGGAACTTTTCTTAAGTACACTGAAATTGACTGGGAGAAGGCCAAAAACAGTTGTGTACGTTATAGAGAGAGCAAGAAGAGATACCTGTGTGACTATCGCAAAGAAAGTTGTTTTAAATGTTGTCATGTGACATAAATGTCATTTCCTGTGATGTCATAAAGAGCTAGCCGAAAGAGAGCTGCTGATTTTTGCCACATTCTTGGTGAACAGGACACAGGCAGCAGGGTATGAAACGGTTTCATGTTCACAGGCATAAAATGTGGGAACGATTCCTAAGTGCATTAGGGTAGTTAAGTCTCAAAGTCTCAATGTCTTGGCAGAGAATTTCTGAAGCTGATGAGATGAGGCAGGACAGAGTTGTGCAATGCTATAGAAGTGGAAATAGGTGGTCTTAGCAATGGAAAAGATGTAATCTTATTTCTGGATCAAATGTGACATCAAAGTTACAAATAGCCTGGCTCAGCCTCTGCTCCCAGAAACAGGGTGTAGTCAGAGTGAAGGAACTATGGTGAGCATCGTAGAAAATGGCTCCATCTTCCCAATATTTAGGTGAAAGAAATTTCTGCTGATCCAGTACTTGATGGTGGACAAGTAGTCTGATGATTTAACAATAGTGAGGGCAACTGGGGTGTAGGTATGGCTGAATATTACCTTTGGAAGCTGACAATGCACATTCAAATTGGTACCACTGATAGACAGGATGTCATGATAAATTGAACTTGACCCATGCTAGCTGCTTAGGAGACAACAGATGTCATGGTTTAAGAATGTAAGAGGAGCCACTGATTTTCAAGTTATGACTGAGCAGATAAGAATGGGACCAGCTAAGTGCAGCCTCAACCAGGTGGATGACAGTGAAGAGTCATTAGACCAGGATGGTGTCAAATTCTTTGGACAGGTCAAAAGAAAGAGAAAGGACAGTTTGCCTATGTCACAGTATTATAGAAGGTCAACTCTTAGTTTGTGGATGGGATGTCAGTGTTGCTGGCCGAGGGAGTATTTATTGCTCATCCTTAATTGTGACATTCAGTCTATTCCATGCATTGAGAATTTGGAAAAAATCAGGAGTCAGCGCAAACCTGAAATTAGACATTTGTAGTTAAATTTGTCTGCCCATTTTGAACATTGCCGATATTTTTGTCAGGAATTATATTTGTCTTCATTTTAGGGATGTTGCCTAGATGAGCCGGAAGAGGTTAACTGCTAACCAGCAGAGTCCACAATGAATTGTTGCTATGCTTGTGAGCTGTTGCTCTTCCATGCCTGAACTAATTGCTGAACAACATGCAGATCTAATACTTCTTTAGCATGAAATCTGTGTGCCAAATTAATTAAAGCTCATTAGACAAACTTTCTCATTTCCAATGAACAGAACAGTGCGAGCCATGGACCTATGGAGCTGGAGTAGGATGTATCTTTCCTTGTCGGATAAAGCATGAGCCAAGTGACAAGTGATAATTACCATGTGCACTGTTCTGAGGAAGGTCTGATATTCACAAATGTTTTCAGTGGTGTTAGGGGGTACAACATTGCTTTCTGAGAACCTACACTTTAAAAATTTTATGTTTAACAAATACAAACTGAAATGGCAATTTTTTGGTTAGTTTAGTCAGTTATCAGTCTGACGGATGTTTGTATTTTCACATTTATTACAACCAGACTCAGATTTTCAGATGAGTTGAGAATCCTGTGACGAAGAGTCGTGATATACTGCACTTGAAAACTTGTGTTCTAAAGTGGGGAAATTGTGTATTGCTTTAACTTTGATTTGTATTTCTCTAATATGTGTGTTAAGAAGGGAAGGAGACAGATTTAGTTTCATTTGTGTGTTGTGAGAGTGGTGTTGCATTGTTAAAATCCTTAAGGGCATTAGAACAAAGAATAGAAGCAAAGAATATGTAGCTGCCTATTAAAAAGGTGTCCTATAAGGTATGAAGACAAAGACAGGAAGAAAAATAATTTAGTGTGGGTTTCTTTCAGAGACAAGTAGGTAATCCAGAGATAAATCAGTTCCAGCAGCAATCCGGTTTTACAGCCTTCAAAATAGGGCAGCAAAAAAGAAGTTCTGAATGGCTTTACGTCAGTCAGAGAAAATCTCAAGAAAGAGAAACTGTGAGAGATCAGTTCAAGGAGCCCACATAAGGAAATAAGTGAGGGGTTAGCAGTTTATTTACAAGTCCCAGGTAGAAACATTGACTAAAGAAATTGTATTGAGTAAATGCATTAAATGGAAATTTACCAAAAATGAACAAATTACAGCTGTTCCAATTGCATAAGGAGCATTACAGTGGAGATAGGATGGCACCTCACTCTGCTTTCAGTATCAGTGAGGATTTTTGTTGAGAGCACAAGTGTTGAGGCTTTATTTCTGATGTTTGTACGAAGTCTATTTCAGCTAGTGGCTGTATCATTTATTGCAGTCAGCTTTTTTGTTTTCCTTCAATTTTATGTGTAATAGACTTCTCTGTTCTTGTGATGAAAGTACATGGTTGGCCTGTTTTGACTATGTTCAGTGACTGAGCGCCAAGTTAAATAAATGGCAAAAATAAAGTCTTATGATCTACCAAGCAAGGTCTTGTTATGGGATCTGACATGTCCAATATTATCATCAGCTCAGATCATGACACTCCACTCACCTTTAGCAATGATTGGCTCGACCTGGATCTGGAAGTTTCATGCTCCTTTTCAGCAGGTCCTATTTTTATTGGCAGGGAAAGGCACCTATATATGACCCATACATGAGGGAAACAAGAACTCAGCAGGGCCATTCAGACAGACCCTTCTGCGAAGCAGCAAGGTCCTTGGCCTTCAAGATGAGATTTTTTTTTGGTGTAGTTGTAAATGCACATGAAGGGTTGATATCCTCTGTAGGGCTGTC
>NC_063363.1:23519526-23625004 GCF_021869965.1 Rhincodon typus | reverse complement strand
ATGCACATGAAGGGTTGATATCCTCTGTAGGGCTGTCAAGCTGTGAAAGTATCCAAGTATTCAGTCATTTGAATACATAAATAAATGAAGACTGCCCATGTCAGTGAGAGGGAACTGTGAAGTTATATAAATTCCTAGCCCTTTAAAAAATTAATAACAGAATGTCTGTGTCAGTGAGTGTTCATGTAGTCTTCACAATGCATTACAATAGCGGATTGTTGACATTGCCCCAAGAATTATTTGTAATTATTAATGACACCCACACCTCATGTCCCAACCATGTCAAAGCATGCCCTCACCTACAAAAGTGGACCAGACTATCATACGTGTATGTGAGTATATATTCTCAGTTTTAAAACAATTCTCATGGACAGTGTGTCGTTTAATCAAAAATAATAGCCAAATACTAATGAACAGTAAAATCTTCCGAATAAAACAAAATTTGGACATAAATTTTATTCCTATTTAAAATATTTTTAACACTGAAGGCCATTTTTGTAATCTTAATCAATTACAACATATGCAGTATTTTCATTGTGCTCAACTTGTGACCCTTAAGAAGATAGTAGTCAGCCATCATATTCCCATAATTTGTCATTATATATTCACACTGATGTGGATATCACATCTGATTTATTTTAACAACTTTATAGTTTTAATTTTATGTGCATTGTGTTGATTGACCTAATAAAGTATAAAAATTATGAAATAATTAACAGGCACACATGACTTGACTAGATGTGCAGTCGTAATGATTTATTAATTAACCTAAACGGAATTGGATGCAAAGTTGCACTTGAAGAATTCTACATTGTAAGATGCATTACTGGAAGACATATTAACCATTTAATCCTATTTCACACAGAGTGAGCTAATTTATACTTCATACCAATTTATTGGCACACTGTCTTTCAGACAACAAAATGGCTGGTCTTATGGAAGTTGTGGAAAAGTCATTATCTTGCAGGCTTGGCGTAGATACAGCACATTTTGTACAATATAGCCATCTGTGCTTTCTCACTAATTGGACTTCACGCTTTTACGGTTTATCTTCAATTGGTGTGAAGCATTCCTTTTCAAGTTTGAAAATAAAATTCAACAACATCTCAAATCGTACACTGACTCACCCACACAATCCACTATTTGATGCATTTGATAGAATTTTGACAATAAACCCAGCTCATATTGCTTAAAATCACACAGTACTGTGACTTTCTTTCAGCTGAGCAGTTAAAATCAGAATAGAAAAGTTGAAAGATAAATACATACGTTTCTGTAATTATTTAGGTTTCAAATTGTTTTTAAGTGCAGTTCAGTGCAAAAAATGGACTGCACCTACAGGTGAAAACCTGGTAACTGAGGAGAATAGACATTAGGAACATCTGTGATTTGAATTTAATATTTGAACAGTAGAGGCAACAGCGAGAGTGGTGGAAACAACTTCATGTTCTTAGCAGGTGGCAAACATAATGAGATGCACTGTGGCCTTATGTGCATTAGGAACAAACTTTTGCTTCAATTTCCTGCAGTGACTGAGAAACCTAGACTCAGTATGTTCAGAATTAATTTTGTTGACTGTCGACAGTGATATTGGTCAAAATGAAAGGGTAATAGTTTTGCTGAATATATCCAAGAAACTTCCTTGCAAGATCAAATATGAAAGTTTTAAATCTAAAGAGACAGTCTGGTCGATATTCAATGTCGTCATAGATTCCTATTTCATCTTTACTTTGTTTTTTTTAAACGTGCATCGTTCCTTAGAAATAGCTCTGTTGAGAAGGTCAGAGTGGATGCTGTGCACAGCAAGGATATCAGTGTTGGCTGATTCTTCTAGTAAAAGCTCAGACTCTCGAAAGCTGTTACTTTAATTGCTCACCTTCTCAGGAGAACAATACCTTCGATCGAACAGCTGCTTTTATTTTGTCCCCAAGGCTGTTTGTTTCACCTCATCAAAGTGGAATGCTAACAAAAGAAATTACCTTGATCGATGGATTACTCTTTACCTGTACAATCTTCCATTCCTTGAAAAGGTCTTTGTTGAAAAGTATTTTCCACTTTATGTAACAGGATAAATTAATTGATTATACAACTCAAGCAAGGAGCAGTTCTCACAGGCTCAGGAAGGAGCTACAAAAGTGTAGGAATGATTTTCTAACCTAATTTCCCTTCAAGCACTGAGGGCACAAAATCAGTTAACTTGCCAATTTGTGTCCTCTTTCTACAATTTATCTGTAACTTCTGCTGTCAGATTTTTAGTATCTGAAATAACTCCACAGAGGCCAGTATTTCATCACCAAGTCACACTTTACTTACACTTGCATAGTACTTGACACTGGTCTGGCTTGCTCAGAGCCAGCTCTGAGTCTGTCCGTTCAGGATTTGTCCTGAAGGAGGCTATGCATTCGCCTTCAAAGTGGTGTCACCCAAGCTCAGTCGGCCTAGCGAAGGTGCCCACTTCCATCAGCATGCCCTGTAACTCATATCTCCACTTGCCATATTTTCTAATGACAAAGCCAATTGTAGCGCCTGTTTGAAGCCCAGTTGGGTGTCAGCTAGTAGGTGCTTTTGCAAAGTTACATCAATATCGTAACCTCTGAAACTAATTCTGCTTCTGGTTCTTCAGATGCATTCTCTCCAAAATATTTTCCCTTCATCATCAGAAATTGTTCAAAGGTTCCCAATCATGTTAAGATTCCCCCTTCTTTAGAGCTGTGGTGCCTGTCAAACATTAAATCAGGACATCATCCTCTCAGGTTTTCATTAAGGAGCGAAGTAACTCTTGCTCCACCAACCCCAAAAATACAATGATAAACATTTTGTTTAATTTTTCTCATTCCAATTTTATTTTTCCTGCCATGCTTTTCCCCTTGTGAAGAAATTAACTTTTGCTAGAGCATATTGCTTTGATGATGTGACCATTACTGAGATGTATACCTTCTGGTAAGCACCCACCATTAACAGGACAGAAAAGGCTATTTACTGAGTCTAATCTTTGCTTCAAAGTCACTTGATGTTTTCTACCTTTCTCTCACAAAATCACAAAACTCTTACAAAAGGGATCTTTACATGAATGTGGGAAAATGGCGCTATTGCTGACCCAGTATTCTGAGATCAGTTGTAGAGCCTGTAACATTTTAGGTTTGATGTTCCTGAATTCAATACCAGAGCTTATCAAATCTGAGACCTATTTGGATAAGCAAAATGACACTCCTGTTTGAAGGCTACTTCCCCACCTTTCAGTTTGCTTCCTTATATATCAGCATTCCTGACTGTGCTGATCATAGAATCCCTAACTGTAGAAGCAGGCCCATCGAATCCGTGCCGACCATCCAAAGGGAATCCCACCCAAACCCACCACATCCTTGTAACCCTGCATTTTCCATGGCTAATCCACCCAGCCTGCACATCTGTAGACACTATGGGCAATTTAGCATAGCCAATCCACCTAACCTCCATATTTTTGGATTGGGGAGGAAACTGGAGCACCATGAGGAAACCCACACAGACACGGGAGAATGTGCAAACTTCACATAGCCTGAAGCTCGAATTGAACCTGGATCCCTGGTTCTGTGACGCATCAGTGCTAAACCACTGAGCCACTGTGCCATCATGGTGATACTCAGTTAGTTAGCTCCTAGGCATCCAGCTGTTCTTTTGTAGTTATACATAAGGGCTACAACATATGTCTGAGTGGCTTGATTTGACCAATCAATTAATGTTTTCCAGTCTGATGTGAGTTGGATTTTCAGCCTCAACCTGTCTCATGTTGATCTGCCACCTAAGGTCAAAACATGAGGCACTGCTGTGATAAACCTGCTTCTTAACTAATAGTTGTACAGAACCAAATGGTACACTTAGTAATTTCATAACTTTTTTAATAAAGAGAAAGTTCTGGAAAAACTCATCCAATCTGGCAGTGTCTGTGCAAAATGTTAATCTTTCAGGTCAATCACATCAATTCTAAGGAAAGGACATTAATCCAAAGCATTCTCTAAATGGGAATACAACCAGAACTCCTGGGTAATTCCAGCTTTTTCTGTCTTTCAGTTCAGAAATCCCTATCCAGAGTATATTGCTTTTGTTGCAGATTCTTCTAATTTCTCTGTGTGGCTGTGGTTCTCTGTATGATTCCCTCAATCTTGAGAGCAAGGCAGACCAGCACCAACAGCCAGAGCTGCAATTAATGCTGCTGTGAAATTTTGTACACAGAAGTAGCCTAACTTTTCCATCACTTTTTATACTCTTGCTCCAGCATAATACATTGCTATTTCCTCATTCCCAATCTAATATCCCAGAATGCTTAAAGCCAAGACAAGTGAGTTTGTATGTCAAATAGGCCTGGTAAATGCACTAGCAACCTTCTGGCTGGGAATGTGAACTGCTGAAAGCTTGGAGTAGTGGGGAACCCTGAGGAACAGTACTAATCAGAAGTGTAAACTGCAGCTGACTGAAAAAAATCCATCAAGGAATTCTTAGAAACCAGTGCAAGTCAAACACATGAATTAATGATTAAATTACATCACACAGTGGATGTAATGCTGAATTGCCTTTCACAGTATACTTGATAAAGAAAATTTGAAGCATAATGTCTTCATGAAAAGTGATTGCAAAGCATTCATTTTAATTCCAGAAATAAATCAAATTAGAACATGTTTGTTACTTGGTGCAAATGTTGATGAAATGACACAAGCAGCTCAGAGCAAAACACAATCACCAAGACTTTTCCATTTAAAATAAGGTTCTCTTTAAAAAAAAACTCTAACTCATCAAGTGGTGATTACCTTGTCAGGAAATGCTTTGAAAAAAAAGCACAACTGGATGGATGACAATTTGCTGTGCATGCCATGAAAATTCCAAAAAGATGCAGGGCTGGAAATTAGCCTGGGGTCAAAATTGACACTGGCGAAGCAGTGTGTGCTTGATCTGAAATGGTCCAAAAAGTTAAGCTCAGGATTCAATGCAATTCTTTCACCTCTCTCCAGGCAGTTGCCCCATTACAGCAAATGAATTTTAGGTTATGTGCTTTCCCTCAGGTAACGGGTAGGAGGGTGAGAGCTGACTGACTGTTGAGGCATAGAACTCCTGCTCCTGTCAGCTCCACATTGAATCTGAGTCTTTTATTGACCATCAGTAACCTTCTCCTCACAGCCCTCCAATTGCCTTCCCCACATTCAGGTCTCTTGATACAGCCTCCAATACAGAGTGACTTCTGGCATCTGCAATGTACCAAATGAAATGAAATGACCAATGTTCCATTATTTGCCAGCAAGGTGCTCGCAGCATGCCGATCAGCAGGACCGTGCCCTAATTCAGCCACAGTTCACTTCCTGGGACTTTGGGTATATCCTTAGCTTTTTGAATTGCCATTTTCTTTACGCTGTATGGGTCTAAATCTGCATCACTGCAGTTTCTGAGCCCAGGTAGTGCAATTCCTTGAGAAAACGATGGATAGAGTAGAAAGGGAGATGTTGTACCTGCTCATAAAAGAATCAAGAATAAGAGAGCATAGATTTCTGAAGAAGAGTCACATTAGACTCCAAACGTTAACTGTATTTTTCTCTCTCCACGGATGCAGTCAGATCTGCTGAGTTTCTCCAGCAGTTTCTGTTTGTTTCATAGATTTAAAATGAAATAGAAATAGTGTGCAAGCAAGTAGGGTAAATGCAGGAGATTGCCACAGGGTAATGTTGCTTGTTTGAAGAGCTGATGCAGGCACGATGGGCTGAATGGTTTCTTTCTGCTCCTTAACAGCGATGTCATTCAGTGAAGACTATTCTCATCTGAAAATCATATTCAGGAGAACCTCCATTAACTTATGTGACCCGCTGCTCAAAAACACAGGCAGGAAATAATTGAGCTGTGGCTCTGATCAGTGCAGAGAAGTGTTTGAAATGAGGATCAGTTTTGGTTTAACTTTTAAATATGTCTGTTTATTATTGTATGTGAATCATTCAGTGTGACATTTAAAACAAATCTGAATGTCGTCTTTTAGTATAACTCACAGTCTACCTGTGAGTTGTGCTGTGATTTGAATTTCCGAAAATATGGTCCGAGATGTGACTCAGTGGCAAGCAACAGCCTGGGCAGCAGTGGAGGGATTTTGTCTTTTTCATGTTCATTCACGGGATGTGGGTGTCGCTGGATGGGCCAGCATTTTATTGTCCATCGCTAAGTGTCCTGGATCTGAATGGCTTACTCAGCCACTTCAGAGGGCAGTTTAGAGTCAATGAAATTGCTTTGAGTCTGGAATCGCACATAGAAGAGATCAGTTAAGGATGGCAGATTTTCTTCCCTAAAATACATTAATGAGCCAGAGTTGTTTTAATGACAATCTAGTTTTTAATTCCAGATTTTTACTGAATTAAAATTTCACAATCTGCCATAGTGGGATTTGAACCCATGTCCCCAGAATGTTAGCATATGGGTCTGGATTACTGGTCCAGTGACATTACTACTCTGTCACCACTTCCCTTCTCAGAGGGAGGGGAATCCGTTTGTGTGAAACCCTTGGAGCCTCGCCTTGCCCAGGTAACACTATGTGGTATAGGATATGCACAATACTGGACAGAATTGCAGCACATTGTGCTGTAGATGGTTACACCTTGGGTTTCTGTCAATTGATTCTCCTGCACAGTAAATCTGTAAATGTGATGGTGCAGATTGGAGACCAGACACCTTCCCTCAATCATTAGGTAGCTGTCTTTCTGGTTTCACTCTGGATAGTCGGGTTTTTAGCTGAGTTGTCCACTTGTCCAATACCAGGTACCTCATGTCAAATATCTTTTATTTTGGGGTGATTAGCAATGCAAAAAGTCACTAGCTTCTGCACAATTGTCCTTGTACCTCATCCTTGCTGCACTGCCACAATGTGAGCTTATTTCTGCCTTCTTGTTACTTCCATGGCCGTTATTATTTAGTTACAGGCTACACCCACTTGTGGTTGGGAGTCCTATGATAATGTAATCTTTACACGTGGTATAATTGCAATAAGATATTTCTCCCTAAAATGTGTGAAGTGCTGTTGATTCGGGGTCTGGATTTGACCTCCATCAGTGGGTCCCCACATAACTGTCAAGGGGCAGAGAAAGAAGGTAAAACATAGGAAACCCAGGCTGCGCTTATGCATAAAACTGAGCAACATGTTTTCTGCCCATGTGTCAATCCTGAAGAGAATCTGGATAACGTCAGACCATTAACATATGTAGCAAAAGAACTGTGTAATGTCTGAATTTCCTGAAAAATATGATGGCAGCAATCTGGTAAAGGGGCTCTTGCTGATGTCAGATTGAACTAAGACCATAAGACATAGGAGCAGAAATTAGGCCATTCAATCATGGTTGATATGTTTCTCAATCCCGTTCTCTTGCTTTCTCCCTGTCATCCTTGATTCCCTTGACAATCAAGAACCTATCTATCTCAGTCCTAAATGTACTCAACGACCTGGCCTCCACAGCCTTCTGTGGCAATGAATTCCATCGATTCACCACTCTCTGGCTGAAAAAGTTTCTCCTTATCTCCATTCTAAAGAGTCTTCCCTTTACTCTAAGGCGTGCCCTCAGGTCCTAGTCTCTCCTACCAATGGAAACATCTTCCTAATGTCCACTCTGTCCAGGCCGTTCAGTATTCTGTAAGTTTCAATTGAATCCCCCTTATCTTTCTGACCTCCATCGAGTATAGAGTCCTCAAACATTCCTCATAAGCTAAGCCTTTCATTCCTGAGATCAGTCCCCTGAACCTCCTCTGAACCTGCTTCAGGGCCAGTACCTCCTTCCTGATGAATGGGGTCCAAAATTGCTCACAATACTCTAAATCTGGTCTGATCAAAGCTTTTTAAAACTTCAGAAGTACATCCTTGCTTTTATATTCTAGTCTTTTCAAAATGAATACCAACATTGTATTTGCCTTCCGAAATACCTACTCAACCTTAAGAGAATCCGATACGACAACTTCCAAGTCCCTTTGCACTTCAGATTTCTGAATTTTTGTCCCTATGTAGAAAATTGTCCATGCTTCTGTTCTTCCTGCCAAAGTGCATGACCTTACACTTTCCCTTGTTGTATTCCATCTGCCACTTCTTTGCCCACTCTCTTAACCTGACTAAATCCATCTGCAGCCTCCCTGCCTCCTCAATACTACTTGTCCCTTCACTTATCTTTGTATCATCTGCAAACTTAGCCAGAATGCCCTCAGTTCCTTCATCTAGATCATTAATGTATAAAGTGAAAAGTTGTGGTCCCACCATTGACCATTATAGAATATTGCTTTTCACCGGCTTCCATCCTGAGAAGGACCCTTTTATCCCCACTCTCTGCTTTCTGCCAGACAGCCAATCTTTTATCCAAGCTAGCACCTTGCCTCTAACACCATGGGCCCTTAGCTTACTAAGCAGCCTCCAGTGTGGCACCTTGTCAAAGGCCTTCTGGAAGTCCAAGTAGATAATATCCATTGGTTCTCCTTGGTCTAACCTACTCGTAACCTCCTCAAAGATTTCTAACAGATTTGTCAGGCATGACCTCCCCTTTATGAAACCATGCTAACTTTGCCCTCTTTTACCATGCACTTCCAAGTGTTCAGAAATCTCATCCTTCACAATGGACTCAAATCTTACTAACGACTGAGGTTAGACGAATTGTCCTGTAATTTCCTGTCTTTTGCCTTAGACCCTTCTTAAACATGGGAGTTACATTCATGATTTTCCAGTCCTCTAGGACTCTCTCTGCCTCCAGTGATTCCTGAAAGATCGCCATTAACACCTTGACTATTTCTTCAGCTACCTCCTTGAGAACTCTGGGGTGTAATCCAGGTGATTTATGCATCTTCAGACCTTTCAGTTTTTCTAGCACGTTCTCTTTAGTAATGGCTACTATAGTCACATCTGCACACCCTCCCCCTCCATCCAGGACAGTCTTGAAATTTTGGGATATTACCTATGTCTTCCACTGTGAAGGCTGACCCAAAGTACTTATACAGTTCCTCAGCCATTTCTTTGTTCCCTATTACAACTTCTCCAGTGTCATTTTCCAACAGTCCGATGTTCACTTTTGCCTCTCTTTTGTCCTTTATATATCTAAAGAAACCCTTGCAATCTTCTTTTATATCACTGGCTATCTTAGCTTCATATTTAGTCTTCTCCCTCCTTATTTCTTTTTTCATTGTCCTCTGTTGGTCTTTGTAGGTTTCCAAATCTTCTGGCTACCCACTTCCCTTTGCCACAGTACAAGCTTTCTCTTTTGCTTTTATGCTGTCCTTGACTTCCCTTGTCAGCTATGGTTGCCTCAACCTTCCTTTAGCATACTTCTTTTCCCTGGGGGTAAATTTTTGCTGTGTCTCCCAAATTACTCCCAGAAACTCTTGCCAATGCAGTAAAATAAAATAAAAAAAAACTGTGATTGATAATCTTAATATGTTAAAATGAAAACAGATATTGTACATAAAAAACACAATTTATTTGGCAAAAATCTCTGTGTTCGGCAGTTTATTTTTACAGAAATGGCAATAACAATACAGAAAACATAGGCTGAGAAATAAACTTTTTTTATTATCATTAATGCTTCAGACAAAAAGAATTTTGAATTGCTTTGAGATGGACATTTTTAACACATATTCCTCGCTGCAACCTTATAAATGTCTTCAGATAATTTGGATTTTAAAATAAACAAATAGAGATATAGTCATTTAGTGATACAGAACGTGAATATTGCTGAAAAGGAGCATATTGTTAAAGCTTTTCTTGCACTCATCAGAATATTTCACAAGAAATCTAATAAAGGGAAAAAAAATTAAATTGCATGAGAGGTGACTGCTTATTGGTTATGAAGTGGACTCTGAGTGGTAGTGGTGTTACCATGGAGAAAGCACCAATTAATTGGTGATTGACAGTTAATAGCCATGTTTTGTTCAAATTTTAAACTGGACAGAATAAAAACCGAAGAATGCTGTAAATCAGGAAAAAAAACAGAAGTTGCTGGAAAAGGTCAGCAGCTCTGGCAGCATGATATTAATAAATGTAGCTTCCAGTACATGCACGTTTACCAGAGGCTGAGCCGGAATAACAACCTTAGTTATCTGCATAATTCTTTGTACACTCAGGATCACCCTATAAAAGATTGTCTAATTGCAAAATCACATCTAATGTTGGATGCAGGTACGAGTTTCTTACGAACTGCCTTGATAAGTGCAAAACAAAAACATTCAACGAATTGTCTCTCTTTTTCAGGATATATGATATATATCAGACATAAGATATAGAGATCTCCGTGTGGAATTTTTCACTCCTTATGTTGACTTTGTTCAAGTACGTAAATGGTGCAGAGAATAATTTAAATTTTGCACTTTTCCGGGAATCTAACTAAGGTTATGCAGGAATGGTTTTCAAGTTCTGCCTGTCTTCCTCCACATCCCAGTCTCCTCCCCCATTCCTCCTTCCTTCACAAGGAAAAATAACGTCAAGCAAAAGAACACTTGTATGCCCTGAGTGATCTTTTTTCTTAAATCTTGAAATTTGTGATCAGAAGCACCCTGTGTTACAGCCACTGTATTCTCTGTCATACTGACAGAGTCTCAGACACAATTTTTCAGTGGTGCTGCAAGTTGCAGCTAAAGGCAGCTCAAATGTCTTTGCCCTATGGTAAACAAAGGAAATACATTGGTATTGGTATACATTGGTATACAGTGGTATACCGCAAGAAAGAAACAGGGAGATCAGTATGGTAAAACACAAGTATTCCAAAGCGTGCTCTATCAGTGCCCTAATTGGTGTGTTAAACTTTCACTTGTAAAGCAGTCTGTGCAGGGTCTCACTCCAGTCCCAAAAATGAGCTATTTGCCAGGAAAATAGTGGAATATGCATAGCATGGTGATAATTGTTGAATTATTGTACTTAACACTTTGTTGCCACTTAGAACAATGGAGAATTCCTCCCAGTTTAATCCCAAAAGGCACGACCATGAACAAAGGGTAACCTTCAATCTGTTTCAGGTTCATTTTATTGCATGTGTGTTGTCATTAGCTTCACTTTATTGCTCAGTGCCATAATTGTAAGGATATGTAAACTGTATTTTTTTGCATTTCTTTCCCTTCCCTGCTTCTCCCTTCACCATTTTCTCCGATTATAGAAGTAAGTGAGCCTACGAGCTCGACTCAGATTCAAGGTCAGTACGGAGCACTGTCATTTCTGTGGCTGCATCTCCTTTACTGCATGAGAGTGGGTCCTCTTTCAGCACTGCCAGGGGCTTATCAGAATTAAAACATTTTTTTGGAAACAAAGAGCCAACAACAAATTGTAATTTTATTGCCAACATCTTGAGAATAATTTCATACTAATTGCAACAAGAGGAGTGAAATAATTGTCTTTAAAACAAAACAAAAATGTGTTTTTTTAACTATAGTATTATTGTTCACAATACTTGGATACTGAAGCCAAATTGGTCTATTATACTGCTGATCTCGTTTCTGCCAATTGTCTTAAATTATACAATGTAAAGATTCAGTCAAATTACTTTCTTCTCATTCAGTATCAAGCATTATTGGGGAGGTTAGCTGAAATCTATTTGTCCATCTGCCATTGGTATTGTTTAAATATGAGACAATTCCATTAGACTGCAAGGAAACTTATTAAGTCGGAAAATGGAGACCAGCACAATAGGGAAACTAATCTCCAGCTGTTTTAAAGGATCATTTTGCTTGGTTTATCCAAAGCTTAGTTTATGATCTATCAACTTATATTTTTAAAAGTACTTTTAATTGTAAAGAATAAATAGTGATTGTTTATAAAGGAATTGAGGATGGGTCTTGTGATGATTTTTAAAAGGTTAGCCAGATGGACCTCATAGAATATGAGTTCCCTGATTGGGGCGGTTAATCTGGTCCAATCAGGGAGCCCTCGCTGACAGATAAGAACAGGAGTGTCAGACATCCTGCTCACTCTGAGAGCTGGCTCTGAGGAAGATGGATCAGTGTCATGGGCTCTCTACGTGTAAATAAAATGTGACTTGATGACAAGATACTGGCCTCTCTGAAGTTATGACAGATCTGTGTTATTATAAATTTAAGTTAACCAGCAGACACAGAGTTCTAATTTGTTACCATGCCAAAACAAAAATGTAATTCCAATTAGGCAAGCAAAGGAAACAAAGCAAGCAAAGACATGAGCAAAATTACAAACTATTGCAAAAAATGAACTCACAAATGTATCCTTGAAAGGAATAAAAGCATCTGAATGATTGCATTTTGGACGAGAATGCCTTCCAGTCTGACATAAGGCTATTTGATTGAAATAAAATACTGCTATTTTGATTTTTGGCTTACAGACTAGATGCAAGCTACTTTATCATGAATTCAGTTCAACTCATTCGATGTGTTGGAGGAAGGTTCTGCAAATCTTCAGCTAATTATAAGGTGCATCAATTAAAGCTCCATATAATGCTCCAATTAAAGCTCCATGCCACGTGTTAAAGCTGAGCAGTGTGGTGGCTCAGTGGTTATCACTACAGCCTCACTGCACCAGGGACCTGGGTTTGATTCCTGCTTGGGTCACTGTCTGTGTGGAGTTTGCACATTCTCCCTGTGCCTGGGTGGGTTTCCTTTAGGTGCCATGGCTTCCTTCCACAGTCCAAAGGTGAGCAGGTTAAGTGAATTGGCCGTGGGAAATGCAGGGTTACAAGGATAGGGGGTGTGGATGGGATACTCTTTGAACGGTTAGTGTGGATTTGTGTGGCCAAATGGTTTGTTTCCATACTGTAGGGATTCTATGATAATATTTGTTCATTGCATCCTATATTATGTATTTTTAATTTCCATAACATGACATCTGAACATTGTCAAAAGCAATTAAATTCCAGAGCATTGATGGAGCAGCTCAGATCAATAACACTAATTGCATTGGTAAAAATGTTCATTTACTTTATTTCCTATCCATGGGAAAAATAAGTATAATATGTAGAATTAATCTGGCTTTGTTGAATTGATTCCTCTGCATTGCACATGAAAGACTAAATATTTGTTTTGTTTTAAAGGGGAGAAAAATTAAAAGAAATATGTAACTTATTAACCTGATAGTTTAGAAATTCAATGTTTTCATACTCTTTTTGGAGTATCTATCAACTTCCTTGATTTATATATAGGTGGAATAGCAGGATAGTAAGAACTGCTAACGCTGGAGTCAGAGATAACACAGTGTGGAGCTGGAGGAACACAGCAGGCCAGGCAGCATCAGAGGAGCAGGAAAACTGACGTTTTGGGTCGGGTCTGAAGAAGGGTCCTGGCCCAAAACATCAGCTTTCCTGCTCCTCTGATGCTGCCTGGCCTGCTATGTTCCTCCAGCTCCACACAGAATAGCAGGAGGTTTGTTTTTCAAAAATTCAAAGTTTCAAAAGGTTCGACCAAATCCCCTTGGCGCTTTGCAACTTGGTTTAACACCATTATGGATTTGCAGTGTCAATAGAAAGCACTCTCCTGTCAAATGCTGCTTCCTAATCACCAAAACCGACAGCCCCACCGTGCCCTGAAACCTCCCCAGTCTTTGTGCAGTCAGTTTGAAACCTCCAGGATTACACTGCAAGTTTCGAATTAGTCAAAATACAAAACACTTTATACAAATTCTGAGCTTGCTTTCTGATCTGTCAATCCATACGTGCAGAGACAAGAACTCATGCCAAGCATCGGATGAAAGGAAAGGAAGGGCCACACTTCTGCTTCAAGCCAAATCCTTTCATCATAAACAGAATGATATTTTATTTCTTCTGAGGTAGGGTTTATGAACTCAGGTTTGGAAGAAGGAGAGAAGCAAGAGTAAAGTGACCTCCTTTCACAGCAATCTCATTTCACTGAAGAAAAGCATCTCCTATTTTATCAGCACAGAGTAAATTCCTCTTCCACTTAATGCTATGTACCTCCTGGGAGGTTGGCTTTGTGAGGGGGAGAAGAAGAAATTGTTTTTCAGTTGTCAGTCCAGCTTATTGCTGAGAAAAAAAAAACTTACACAAAATCAATTATGCCTCACTTCATGTGTCAGCTGCATTCTTGCACTTAATGCTTATAAAAGGTCCATTACGCCCAGATATATAAAAAAGTAGTTAAAACATGAAATCGAGCATTTTTTAAACTATCTTAGCACATGAATAATCGAATGAGAATTAGAAACAGTTCATGTTAAACAATTTCAGAGATTGGAATTAAATGTAAGCTATTGATATATTTCACTGAACCTTGAATTATTGCAATTAATTAGGTTATGTTTTACTATTTATTGTTTAGCCTGTGTTATAAATTTGTATTCATAACTTCACAGCCAATTTTCTAAGCACTGTAGTGGGTGGTATGAGAAACTTTTAATTTAATCCTGTATTTGAAAAAAATACAATCATATAAAAAAAAAGTGACAGTTTCTGCATTTGTAGCTTAGAGGCAGGGAATATAGTTACACTAATAAAGCAATTACTGCCAAATTAGTCAGTGCTATGTAGGTTAACATATTCTTGGCTTATCTGTCAAAAATCATTGTTAGCTACTGTGGTAGATGTGATTATTTTTCATATTTAAGATTTCTATCCCAGTTTTTGCATTAACTTTTCAGGACATGCAGTTAAAACTTCAAACGTTGTAGAAAGGGAGATCACTCAGGATAATTGAACAAAGAGCTGTAGCTCTTTCCACATTCTTCATCAGGATATTGTGCCTTTGTTTAATTTACAGTTCAACATTTTGATGGTCATGTTTTTTTAATATAAATTATCATGTTAATGCCACTTCATATCTTCACTCTAGTTATTGGCACAAACTATTCTGTATGCTAGCCTCTAGCCGTAGGTTGTGCCATCAAGGAGAGGCAGCAAATTGGGCAAAAAAGTGTCAAATATTTTACTCAGGATAAATGGAGTACCCTCATTCAACCATTAGCAAGAAGCTGTAGTAAATGATTGAAAAATGCCTAGTTACTTTCCAACCCTGCTGAATGAGAAATATTCTTATGTTTAATGTTACTTGTAAAAATGTTGCATTTTTAGGACACTTCTAATATTAATGTGCCTCTACACAACAGTCAACCATGATTGTTAAAGCAAAGTTGCTGTTCTTAGTCCAAATACAAGGCTTGCTTTCTTTGATACAGATTTCTATTTTATCCATAATCTAGTTATGAGCAAGAGATGCAATTTCACCCTTTGATCCCTTTGTTGAAATAGGTGAAGTTTTTTGGACTTTGGTGTTTTGGGTGATATAACATATACAAAAGAGCACTGAGGGTTCATAACAAGTCCCTTTATCTGCACTTTAACAGAGATAATGAGCCTATTTTTTTTTTCTGGGCATGGGAAACCATTAGTTATGCACTTTTGCATCTTGCAAACTGCAAACTCAGTCTATTTATGACTTTCCATACTGCTTGGACTTTCCACACTGGAGTTGAGTTCATACAGTGAGTCATTCATGGGTCATACAGTGGGTATGGAGTCAAGCTGTTTAGAAGGACCACCTAGGTTTTCCAACTGTATCTCACCCTTTTCTTTCTCACCAACTTCCTCACAATTGCACGCTAGACCATGCCCCACCAAATTACCATGTAACCGTGTGCCACCTCTGTTACATGTAATGTCCATACCCATCCAGATCACTCATGGCATCCCATGCCATTTCCTGTGTTCCTTGCATAACTTTCATGACACTTCAGATCACCCAGGCCATCTCCATGCTCACATTTATCTTCTATAATGACCCTTAAAAAAAAACAAACTACAATTGCTGGAAATCTAAAAGAAAACAGAAAGTGCTGGCATAATTCAAAATGTCTGGTGGCATTTGTCGAGAGATTTCTCCACAGATGCTGCCAAACCTGCTGAATGTTTCCAGCAATTTCTGTTCTTATTTCTATAATAACTCACCTGGTACGCACTATGTACAATAGTCAAATTCCATGCACTATTAATGAAAAATATTTTACATCCTTTGGAAAAACAAATAAACATCTCACCATCTTAAAGAAGTCTCCTTTCATTGATACTGAGAAGAAAATGTATTCTGCCATGTGAAAAAAACCTTGCCATGCTGTACTCCCATTAGCTTGCGTAAACTCCTTCAAAACAACTTCAAAGCGACAACCTGTAATTAGAACTTCTTGAACCTGCTATTTATTCTCAGTTGAATGGAAGACTTACTTTAGCACTTGAAGTTCACCCAAGCATTGGTAATGGCCACAGCTGTTAAAAAAAAAATAGGCTGCACTTCTGGAAAGACAAAAAACAGAAGGTGTTCATTTAAATTTCAAAGCAAAGTATCTCTCAATCAACATTAGGGAGCAAGTATTAGATGTACTTTCAGGTGTATATTCTCTTCAAGTGTCAATGTTTTTAATCAGCCATTTCAATCAAAATAGAAATGATGGTGCTTTCTCCCTTGACAAAGCACAGGATCCAGGCATGGACACACAGAAGCCCATCTCCGCATCGAATTGAACATCTAGCCCAATAAGCCATTTAAAATAATAAACAGCAGACAAAAAAAAATGTACAGATTGGATGGTTTAGCCATGATAAATGTGGGGTGATGAGGATAGGATAGGGGGCTGGATCTGGGTGGGATGCCCTTCAGAGACTGGGTGCAGACTCAATGGGCTGAATAACCTCTTTCTGCACCGTAGGGATTCCATGATTCTAGATGGATATATCACACTTTCACACATTAGAATTGTGCAGTATAATTTCACTGTAATTATTTCTGCTGTTTTTGTTTTCTTGTGCCTTCATTTTGTACCATACTTTCATTGGAACGAGAAATGCCCCATTCATAAATGCACTAGAATGGCAGGACTTCACTTTTGTTTAATAATCTTCTCCCACTGGGAGACTTATTTGTCATAAATTTGTAACTGAAACCAGGAATGTAGTCACATGACATTGCATGCAGTGCAACATTGGCCGATCTCCTGTCACCATTCATGCCAGAATGTGGACATCATTTGACTCAGAGACTGAAAATGGAAACCAAACAGATGAACTACTTTGGTGTTCTGGGCTAGATTACAGCTATTTCAACTTTCAGAAGTGCTCAATTGGAATTCATGTTAATGATACCCTGTCAGTGCGAAAAGTGGTACCCCAGGTGGTGTGTTTGTTGCTGTTCAACTAACTTATTATTTTGTTCCATTTCTATCTGTTCTTTCAATCTCATGGGGACTTGGCGTGTTCTCCTTTTTATCTTCTTTCATTTTCATCATGTAAGTAATCATATAATATTCATTGTGTCCCTTTGTTACTCCATTTCCATTTCCTGGTCCCCCAAAAAGGATAATATGCAAGGACAAAACTTTTGCTAAGGAATAATTTTATTCCATATTATACTTGGATGAAAAATACTTTAGCTAACATTAATGGTTAATTAGATGAAGAAAAATGATGAGTGACCCATTCCTGTCCAATGAACACAGGCTTGTTTATCTTACACACCTTGATCTCCAAGATTACTTTCTTTGATGGAAACTATTGGGGTTCTGTTTTCTCTATGTTTGCTTGTGAAAAAGAGACAGTGCTGCCTTTTTATAAATCCATGAGTTATCTAGTTTAATGTTAGATTTAATAAAATGTAGAGATTTGTGACTTAATCCCTTTTAACTATATTAAATATAGATATGGTACTAAATTAAATAATTCAGTTTGGTATTGCTCAACTAAAATTTCCTAACCAATTGCTATGTAATTAAAGGAGACTTGCTCTGCCCTTTACATTTTGATCATTTCCAAAAAAATATGTAGTTAGTCTACAACAAGCATTTCACCAAAAGTGGAAATTAACTGGAATATAAGGAGCCCTGTCTCTGTAAGAACAGCTGTCATGTTGGAATTTGTTTACACAAGTTGGTTCCTGAATGTTCTACACAGTGAATATAATGCCAAGTCTTGTTAACCCTTTTTCCCCCCACTATCTTTAAAAAATACATTTTATATTGCTGAATGATGTAAGAGCTGACAACCTATAATCAGGCCTAAGAGTCAAGTTCCATTTGGATGTGACTTTGCTGTATAATTGTGTAGGTGGATATTACACTCTATGGATGCACAATTGTAGGTTGCTGAGATGGTCATAGTTGCCAGTTATAAATTTCCACTCTGTGTTCATTCAGATGCAATACTGTGGTGCAAAATTACAGGCAGGAGAAAGCCAAGCAAATAAAATATTTAGAGACCCAAGTACTTTCCTGCACACTGGTGCATGTTAATGAAAAATAAACATTTTGTGGACATATAGCATTACTGGTTTCATTATACAGTCAATAACTGAGAATCTGCTGGCATTGACTTGGATGATGCAGATTAATCATTTCTTAATTTGACCTCAACAGATATCTGATTGTTTTATTAGAGAATTCTAAATAGAAGGATACAATTTAGACATTTTATTCTATTGCCAGGTTCAGTACATTTTTAGTTAAGTTTGCTCCTCAGATTCTCTTCAACCAATCCAACTTGCTACCATAAATTTCTGAAAATACAGTAATAATTAGAGAAAGTGAGTCACCTTATTTGATTAAAACAGACACGTTTTAAAGTTGTTTTTCTGCCCCATTCCTTTCACCTTTAGATCTCTGTAACCTTCTGATTTAAATTGATCTAAGTGCAATGAACAGTTGAAATCATCACTCTCTTCCTAAAACCTTTGCTCTTTAATATTTCAGAGAATGTGGCTTCTTGTTCCTTCTGTCTCGTTTTAATGAGCTCAAGGTTATATAAACACATTTTCCACTGGGCTGCAACTAATTGTGTTGTTAAAGATACTGGCTGAGGAATTGGGTTCATTAGCACATTTTTTTCACATGCTACAAAGTGCCTTACAGCTCCAAGTTAGTCTCTGCTGTGCACACAGAAACTTATATAATAAAGCAAACTGGACACCATATGAGTGCCAACATTAGTACACATTACTGTAAATTTAACTCTGAATAGCCAGGTTTTCTGAGCTGCAGGAAACTGTTGGCTAATAGAAGGCAAGGACTTTTGGATCCAGGGAGTAAATGCCTTTCCATTGCTGTGCTGAATCAACTGTGCTTGCTTCAACAACATCCCTCAATTAGATGCACAATCCCAATCAGTCCAATCATCTCTGATGATCTCTGCTCCTCTTGGTTGAAAATCCCTTCTAGAATATTAGGACTTCAGTCCCAACCCATGAAACCTGTGATTTTGCTTGAAGTCTCAGATGTCTCCTCAACCCAAGGACTATGATTTCATCCCCACCCCCATCTTCCACCCAACTTGTCTTCAAATCTCTCTCCTAACACCTCTGACAGTCCTTCACCACAAACCAGCCCTACTAAATCCATGCACCACCTTCTTCTTGGATCAGGCCTCAAACTCAGCTTGGATGCCAATGTGACTGGAAGGGAAATCTGTCTACCTGTGCTTCAATGCAGATGGTTCCATGGAAATAGCCCACAACTGTAAGCTTCTAGTCGGGCATCACAATGGTTACCTTAACTTTCACAGGGCAATGAACCTTAACACGCCTTCCAGGCTGAAACTGGGTGATAGTAACAGCACCTGGCAATCTTCCATCCACTGTTACATGCAGGAGGTCACTGAGGTTCTCTATGTAAAAAGATTGAAGCATGTTTCTTTCCCTCTTGTCAGGGATGGGTGGGCAGAGCAAAACTGGGGTTTCATCGGACAGCAGGTTTCCCAACAATGCAGAGTGCTGTTGACTGTGCACAAAATCGATTTGTGGTATCTGTAAGCAACTCTATCCTATACAACAACAGAAAAGGATTCGACTTCCTCTCTGTCCAGATGTGTGCGTGTATTTCTTGCATCTTTTTCTGCCTGAAAGCTGCTCCATATTTCCATCTCTGAGTTTGCAGCATGGCTGATCAAAGACTGCTGACTGTCAGTGAAGGCGAATACATTTGCCGTTGAAGAACAAAAACTTTGGCAGCACTGAGTCTGAAAGGGCTGGCTGGAGATTAGACTGTCTCTGTAGGGGATGATGATAATCTCAGCTGGTTATCTGG
The DNA here is from genome assembly GCF_021869965.1 of Rhincodon typus. Lineage (NCBI taxonomy): Eukaryota > Metazoa > Chordata > Chondrichthyes > Orectolobiformes > Rhincodontidae > Rhincodon > Rhincodon typus. The sequence continues at coordinate 23,605,014 of NC_063363.1, read as the reverse complement.
CAGGCAAGGCAAGGACAATGGAGGAGTAGCCAGTGTGGGAGAATCAATGGTGTCTTCCTGTGAGAGAGGCTCCATCATATTAGCATCTCACCCATTCTTGTTGAAAGGGTGATTTTAACCCTTTGCACACTCTTTAGATCAGACAAGACTGAGGTTTCTTTGCTTAAATGTTCATTCATGTACGCATGGGAGACATACATTTTCAAAAGATGGTATATTGCTCAAACTATACCAAAGGATTTTATACTATTTTTACCAGTGACAAAGTTCCAATCAGCTCTTCCTACAGATAATAATTTCCAATCAACATATTACACATTTACTCACCCATATCTCTATCCAACAGTGTTCACACAGTCTATATTTCAAGTTAGTAAACGTTATATTCAATCATATCATAACATGTTCACATCTAGCTGTAAGTACATTCCTGTGATTGCCAGAAAACCTGTTCTGTCCTTTTTTCCCATTTCACTATAAAGTGCTGACCCCCTGCAAGATCCTTTGCACATTGTCATCTAAAGCTAAGCTGACAGCATTCTGTGTTTGCATGACAGCGGTCTGAGCTTCCATTGGAACACACGCGCACACAGATAGATACAGACAGACGCACACAAACACACACGTTGCTGCCATGGAAGCTGTGATATCAGCCATCAGACATAGAATAATCCTTGGGTCCACAGGTGTGCAAAAGGAGTTGTCACCAAGTCCATGCTGGAAAGGATACACCATGTTGTTAACACAAAGCTCTGTACCAAGTTGGTGCTGGACTTTTCATGTTTCTGTGAATTTGACCATAGATTCGTTTGGCAGGATGCATGATACATTTCCTGGGCACATTTTGCTCCCATACCATTTGCAAGTTTGCAGCTCTTATGTGGTCCACATGCTTGTTCAGGACCATCGCACCTACCCGAACTTTATATGTCTCTGGACCTAACCACGCACTGACCATGCCTCTTACCTATGCAGAGCCGTTCCCATGGTTCCTACACCAAACTTCAACTCCTGAAGTAAACTCCGCTTGGCAGAGTCTTGTGTCTGGCATTAGTGTTTCTGATGCCGTTTCACCCTCCCACCCAGATCCGGGAAGATCAGATTTAACCTGTTGTGGAGTCTTCTCTCCATTAGCAGCTCTCCTGGAGCTATCCCTATAGTTGCATGAGGGGTGGTCCTAAAATCAAACAGGAACCTAGACAGTTTAGTATTTAGTGAAGCTGTGGGCTGTTCTTTCAAGCTTGCCTTCAAAGTTTGGACTGCACTTTCTGCCAGGCCATTGGATGATGGAGGGAATGAAGCTGTTCTTATCTGTTGAACGCCATTCAGCTTCAGGAAATACTGCAATTCCCTGCTGGTAAACAATGACCCATTGTGTGTAGTCCATGTATTGCAAAGATGCATGCAGCTTTTCTATCATTGTCCCCATGTTTGACATATGAATTCTATGCACATCCAGCTCCTTTGAGTGACTAAGAACATTGATCCTATGAAAGGATGTGCATAGTCGATGTGTAACCAATTCCAGGGTTTATTCCTCCATTCGTTCAAATGTAGGGAGCTGCTGGCGGTAATTTTTGTCCGACTAATGCAGCTATGTCTGCAACTAATCCTGGCCACCATTCATAACTTCTCACCAATGTCTTCATTTTGGAAACCTCTGGATGACCCTGGTGGAGTTCAGCCATTGTCTGGCCACAACCTTTGCTTGGAACAATCACTCCTGCTCCCACAATAATATTCTGCCCACTGCTGTGATCTAGTCTCCCTGGGTCCAAAAATGATTTAATTCTGGTTCTGACAGCCCTTTGGTTTTCCCCATCACTACCAACTCTTTCAGTTTTGCCAGGACCAGATCTTTCCATGTCCAAAGTCTGATATTGTCAGCTGTGACTGGAAGTGTGTCCAGAAATTTAAAATGATTACAGTCTCTTCCAGTGGTGCTACCACCAATGGTATATTTGCCAGCGGGAAGCAGCTCAATGCATACATGTTCGTTACATGGCCTCCTGGACCGTGTTCCAATTTGTAATTATGTGCACTTAGTATGAGAGCCCACCACTGAATGTAGCCTGAAGCTATGGGCAGCACTGCCTGATCCTCTTTAAGTCAACCTACCAGGGATTTGTGGTCCATTATTATTAGACATTTATATCCTTAAAGTATTGGTGGAACTTCCTGACTTCAAATATGACCGCCATTTATTTATCTGGGCATATTTGTACTCTGCATTAGCCAAAGTCCTGGATGTGTACTGTATTGGGTGTTCCTTTCCATTGGGCCACCTATGAACTAATACTACCCGGATGCAATACAGAAGGGCAATGCATGTCAATACCTGATCTTGCTTGGGATCATAGTGTGCCAACACCTTAAAGGATGATAGCTGTTTCTTCACTTCCCTGAAAGCTATGGCTTGGCTATGCAACCATTTCCAAGGCCAACCCATTTTTATTAAGAGTTGATGCAAAGTGTCAGGATGGAGGCCAGGTTATGTATGAACTTTCCGTAATAATTCACCAGGCCAAGGAAAGAACTAAGCTCCAGTACAAATGTGGGAGCGAGGGCACCTTTAATCACCCTTGCTTTATCTTCCAATGGGTGTAACCCAATCCTGTTAACTCTGTAGCCCAAGTTGCTGACTTGGGGTACTTGGAACGCACACTGTTCCCTTCTAAGGCAAACACCCACCTGGGAGAAATGTCTTAGGACTTTGCGCAAGTTCTCTAAATGCTCCTTATTGGTCTTCCCGGTTATTTGCACATCTTTCAGGAGAGTTGCTGATCAGTCGGAGACCAGGAACTCTTTTGAATGTCTGTGTCACTATGGAGGTGCTAACTGCTGCTGGAATGACAGCTATTGAAAGCCCCAGACCCAGGCCATCAGTGATTGATAGCAGAAGAGTCTTTGAGAGATGAGGGACTCAGGGGGGCAGAGTGTAGAGGAGTTGCAGAAACGTTGGATATGACTCTCAGAGTGTCCTTTGAATGTAGCCCCCTCAGGAAGCCCAAACCCCTGGGAGCCAGCAAGTAAATGTGCCAATGGTTCTCATCTATGCCACTACACAAAGCTCAACCCCCTATTGGCTTAATATCAGCGGCAATGAGACAATGCCCAGTCTGTAGACAATAACTAGCCACTTAAGGGCTTCAAATAGAGAAAGGATTTGATGGTTGTCCTTGACCGTCCTGCAATTGATTAAATCAGAGCCGGAGGTGGGTCGGTAGTAAGGCTGTACTCACCCTGATTAAATGTCCTCCTGTCGCAAACATAACCTCAAGGAAGGCTCAGTCTTCCACCCAGTATGTGCAACATGTGAAATATGCAGAAGTGATGAGAGTATGAGGGTCCCTTGAAGCCTGGTCATGTTAGATATGAGGCCTGACAGATCATGATTGGCGATAGATGAATAATGATGGGGTGACAGTTTGAGCAGTGCTTGAGGGTATTGTAGGCCAGATCAGGTAAGGATAACAAATGTCCTTCCCTAAATGATGTTAGTGAGCCAGATGGGTTCTAATAACAATTGATAATTTTGTGGTCCCCTTTCCTGAGACTAGCTTTCAAAACTAGATGTTTTAAAGATATATTATTTGAATTTAAATTCCATCAGTTACCATGATGACATTTGTGCCATTATCCTCATAGCAATATGCCTGAGATTTTGGATTACAAGTCCAGTGCTGTTACCACCAAACCACCAGCTCCCACATTGTTGAAGTTCCTTTGATTTTCCAGTTGAGCTCTTAGGTGATAGAGAAACAAGGTGGACTAAATCTATTTATCCTCTCCTTCGAGCATTCACCACCCACCAATAAAATGGCAAAACCATATTTTGCATAACGCTCCAGCAAAATGTTATTGTGGCTAACTCCCCGAGTCATATGTCAGCAAGAACAAACAGCAAAACCTAAGGCTAACCATGAGAGTAGTAGACTGCAGAGCATCACTCTACCAAAGTTGAACCTAGTTTTTAGAGAAGATGTTCAGTGTTATTCTAAGAACAAATCCTGCAAAATATTCAGAAAGACATATTCAGTAAATTTCGCAGTCCAAAGTACAAATGATCCCAGGTTCTGTTTAATCCTTTGATAACCAGTTTACAGCCACCATAAATTTTAGATCATATGATTGTTGACATTTCTATGTCAGATACTGAAATTTCTATTTTCATTTGCAACAAGTGTTTTGAATTGCATCCATTTCATTCATAGCATTCTTCATGTCAGTTAACGGTCATTAAAGGGAATATTCCAGTTGTCGATTTAGACAGATAACCAATGCAATTGCCTCAAATGCTTCACCAAAACGGAATGAAGATGCAACTCTTTCAAAAAATACACACTTTTTGTCAAAATCAAATAATATCAAGCTCAGTTTTTAATGCTGATTGTTGTTTTTTCAATAGTTGTTCATGTGAGCATCACTGGCCAGGTGAGCATTCATTATCCATCCCCAGATGGAACTCGATAAGGATGGCAGATTTCCTTCACTAAAAGTTATTAGTGACCCAGATGCATTCTGATGACAGTCAGCACTGGCTACATGGTTACCATTAAATTAATTTGTCTTCCAGATTTTTATTGAATTCAAATTTCATCATCTCCCATGGTTGCATTTAATCCCCAATCCCCAAAACATCAGCCTGAGTTCCTGGATTGCTAGTTCAGTGACTTTACTATTCTGCACCATCTTCCCTTAAATGAAAATCTATTATGGTTAAAATGGTGATCGTGATTTAATTTTGTCTGCCTTCCTTCAATGAGATTGGGCTTCTCGAAATAGTACAGAACTCTTTTTGTCTCCAGCAGTTAGGAACGTAGAAACAATAAATATTGAGTATTGGCTGTAATAATGCAATGCTGGATTTGTGGTTTTTATTCTTTTGATCTGAATAGAGAAAATGTCAGGCCATCAACTGTGGAGTATTGTGTCCATCGTAAATATATTTATCTCAGACCATAAGATGTAAGAGCAGAAGTTAGCCATTCAGTGCATCAAGTCTGCTCTACCATTCAAGAGATCATGGCTGACATGATCATCAACTCCATTTTCCAGTCTTCTTAAAAATGGAGGAACACATTCCTTGCCAATACACTATATTACATGGGTGCTACCATGATCAGGTGCTTTTGCCTCCCCGGATGTTACACAGTTGCACATTTCTATTCTACAACATATTTCTTCAACGAGAGAAATGAGTCATCACAAGAACAATGACACATCTCTTAGTCATTCATTGTTCCCTCTTTAAGGTTTTAGAGTAGATTTGTCGCTTGGGTTGTGGATGTTGTGTTTGGTTGGCTCGCCGAGCTGGTTTGTTGTTCTCCAGATCTTATAACATCATCAGTGCAGCCTCCGATGAAGCGCCATTGTGTTTTCCTGCCTGTTATCTAAACTCTGGTGTCCGTTGAGCTGGATTACCTCATTTCTGGTTTTCCTTCGTAATGGAGTATATATGGGGTCAATCTCTATGTGTTTGTTGATGGCTTTCTTCATGGAGTACCAGGCTTCCATGTGGATAAGGAGAGCCACCAATTCGACTGGGACAACACCAAGATCCTGGGACAAGCAAAGCAGAGACAAGCACAGGAATTCCTCAAAGCCTGATACTCCACAAAGAAAGCCATCAACAAACACATGGAGATCGACACCATGTACACTTCACTGCAAAGGAAAACCGGAAGTGAGGTAATCCAGCTCAACAGACCCCAGAGTTTAAATACCAGGCGGGAAAACATAATGGCGCTTCATCGGCGGCTGCAGTGATGATGTCACCCAGTAGGGTAATGCAACATCTGCAGAACAACAAACCAGCTAAGCGAGCCAACCAACCACAATGTCCCCTCTTTGTCTACAACCACACCAGTAGCGATAATGCGCTGCCGAATTTGTTCATAAACATTGCCGGGTCAAACCGTATCATGACTTCACAAACCGTGCATATAAATTCAATGAAATCTGGTCCTGCAGACATTTTCAAACAATGTACAGTTATAAAACATAGACACACTATCACAAAAATTTCTGCTGGCTGCTGGATCTCAGCTCCCTGCAGCCACCATCTTCCATACCCCATGTGCCCTTTGCCTCCATTCCTACTCCCACACCCCCTTCACTTCCCCTCCCAGGTGGTTTTTCTTCACAGTAAAGCCCTTGCTGCTAACACTCAGGTACCATCACAGATTGTTTGCCTTCCACATTAGCATCTGCTGGTGCTATTAGTTGACTGATCAAGAATTAGCCCGTAACTGGAGGAGAACTCTTCTTTACTTCCTGCCATTCCGTTGATGCGAGTGATTTTTCTCTGGTGATTGGATCTAGGGTATTTTGGGACTTTTGGGGTCAGTTTCATCCACCATGCGGGCGTATTGCATTGCCAATAGGCCATAGTGCAGTTGATATCCAGCCTGCTGAACGCCAGAGTTAAGAAATGGAAGGTGCGATGCTGTCAGGTTTCTGTAAAGTTTTGCAGGTTTTCCCACAGCCCGCCAGCTTCTCCTTGCAGTGATACTTCAAAATGTAGAGAAGATGTGCCACTGAGTCTATGTAAGGCTAGGCAGGGATCAGGTTTTTAGCTTGGTTTGGGAAATGGCTGGCACCATAAAGAAAGCTAAAAGAGAGAGGATGGGAAACGGAGAAATAGGGCGGAAAAGACAGGGAGAGGAAGGCGGAGGGAAGAGAGAGGGACTGTTGGGGGGGTGGGATGAGTAAAGAGAACGAGGGAGTGAAAAACAAAGGAGGAGGGAGAGAAAGAGACTGGGGATAGTCATGTCAACACCGCCCCCAACTCATCATCTGTTCTTCAACCCCTTCCAGCTAGTACAGACCACACCCCCATCCATTCCCACAGTCTCCCTCATTCTTTTTTCTCTTCCACCCCGCCATTCCCACAGTCTTGTCATGTGCCATTCCCTCATCCTTTACCAAACTCTCAAACGCTAGCCTCAGACAAAGCATTAGTGGTCCTATGTTTGAAAAAAAAACATAATAATACATAATAAGTTTGGACACCCCTGTTGTAGCACGTCTGCACCAATCATCGTGTGAAGTCAATCATGATGATTGATGAATGCATGTTATTCCCAGAGCCTTGCAAGGTCAAATTTTCAAGTATTGGAAAGAATTAAGTAATTTTTAGTCACCTTTCATGTCCTTTGGTCACTCTAATGTACCTTAATGCTAAATAAATACATTAAAGCAATGAACATTATTATGCAGGCAAGCAGGAGAGTCAGTTTGCACAGAGTAAACTGGCCAGTGGTAGAGTTTGAGGAATAAGTGTTGACTAACACAACTCCGCTCCTTTTCTTTACTTAGTACTGTGGAATTTTTTAAGTCAGTCATAATCAATAGATGAAACCTCAGTCGAAAAGAGATCACCTCCAAAATGTGCACTCTCAGTTCTACATTGAAATGTCAGCATGGAGTTTACACGGTATATAAATCCTTGGAGTGGGTTCAAAACCCACCATTGGTGGCTCAGTGGTAATGCCCCTACCGCTGGGTCAAAAGGCTTGAGTTCAAATTTTACCTGCTCCAGATGTGTGCCATAAAGTCTCTGAACAGGAGGATTAAAAGTATCTGTAACTCTTCAGAGTGAGAATTTAGTCCTTAAACTCAAAGACAACACTGACCCATGATGACACATGTCTTGAAACCTTTCTTGAAACAATGTGCAGATCGTCGAACAAGGAAAAGGGCCATGTATTGGAGAATGAGCCTGGCCAGCTGATCAAAGTTGCAGTAGGGAAACATTTTGGGAACAGTGATCATAATTCTGTAAGTTTAAAGATGATTATGTAAAAGGATGAAGTCTGGTCCTCAGGTGAAAGTGATACATTGGAGGAAGGCTTATTAACAACAGTATTAGGTAGAAACTGGAAAAATTGAATTGGGGAAGCTTTTAAATGTAAATCCACAGCTGACATGTGGAAGACTTTTAAAAGTCAGTTGACCAGCGTTTAGGACCAGCATGTTCCTCTGTGGATGAAAGAGAAGGATGGCAAGATTCAGAAAGATCCAAGGTTGATATGAGATATTGTAAGCTTAGTTAAAAAGAAAAAGGAAGCATATGTAAGATTTAGGAAACAGAAATCAAACAAGGGCTTTGAGAACTATAAAAGAAGCATAAAAGAATTTCAAAAATAAATTAGGAGGACTAGAAGAAAATGCCCTTGGCAAGTAGAATTAAGGAGAATCCCAAGGTACTTTATACTTATATTAGGAGTAAGAGGGTAACCAGTGAAAGGGTAGATCTACTCAAGGACAATGGAGCGATTTTATGTGTGGAGCCAGAGGAAGTGGGTGATATCCTTAATAATTACTTTGCATCAGTATTCACCAAGGAGAAAAATACGGACAATGGTAAGATTAGAGTGGGATATGTTGATATTCTCGAGCATGTCGATATTAAGAAGGAGCAGGTTTTGGATGTCTTGAAAAACATTAAGTTAGATTATCCCCAGAGCCTGATGTGATCTATTCCAGGACACTGAATGAAGTTAAGGGAGGAAATTGCTGAGTTGTTTTCAGAGATGTTTGTATGCTCTTCAGCCACAAGCAAGGTCTGAGAAGACTGGAGATTAGTCAACATTGTTACTTTGTTCAAGAAGAGCAGCAGAAATAATATAGGAAATTATAGGCTGGTAAACATTTCATCAGTGGTAGGGAAATTACTGGAGAAGATTCTTAGGGAAAGGATTTACTTACATCTGGAGAAAAATAGACTCATTAGGGATAGTCAGTATGGCTGTATGCAGGGGAAGTCTTATCTCACAAACTTCATTGAGTTTTGTGAAAATGTGATGAAGATAATTGATGAGGTTAAGGCCATGGATGTTGTCTACGTGGACTTTACTAAAACATTTGACAAAGTCTCTCATGGTAAACTAGTCTAGAAGATCAAATCACATGGTGAGTTGGCAAGTTGGGCACCAAATTGACTTGGCCGTAGATGACAGAGGATATTTGTGGATGGGTATTTTTCTGACTTGGAGTCTGTGACCAATGGTGTTCCACAAGGATCAGTGCTAATATCCACAATCAATTTGGACGAAAATGCAGGTGGTCTGATTAGTGCGTTTGCAGATGATATAAAAATTGATGGAGTTGTGGATAGTGAGAAAGGTTATCAAAGGTTGTAGCAGGATATCAATCAGTTAGAAAGTTGGGTGAGAAATGGCAGATGGAGTTTAATCTGGGTAAGTGCAAGAGGATACTCTGTGGAAGGTCAAATGCAAGAGGAGGGTATAACTGTAAATGGCCAGACTTTTAGGAGCATTGATATGCAGAGGGATCTTAGGGTCCACGTCCACAGTTCCCTGAAAGTGGCAACACAAAGAGATAAGGTGATAAAGAAGACATACGGCTTGCTTGCCTTCATTGGTTGGGGCATTGAGTATAAGAGTTGGCAGGTCATGTTGCAATGTAATAGACTTTGGTCAGGCCATAGTTGAAGTCCTGTGCACAGTTCTTGTCACCACATTATAGGAAGGATGTGGAGGTTTTGGAGAGGGTGCAGAAGAGGTTTACCAGAATGTTGCCTGGATTGAAGGGTATTAGCTACAAGGAGAGGTTGGACAAACTTGGAATAATTTTTGCTAGAGAATGAGGGACAACCTGATAGAAATATATATAATTAGGAGAGGCATAGACAGGGTGGATAGTTGGAGTCTTTTTCCCAGGCTGGAATGCTACATACTAACAGGAATGCATTTTCGGTGAGCGAAGTAAAGTTTAAAGGAGATATGTGAGGAAATTTTTTTTCACACAGAAGATAGTAGGTGCCTGGAACATACTGCCAGGAGAGGTGGTGGAAGCAGATACGACAGCAATGTATGTGGCATTTAGACAGACACGTGAGCGGACAAAGAATAAAGGGATATGGACAATTTGCAGGCAGTTGAGATTAGTTTAAATTCACATCATGGTTAGCACAGACATGGTGGGCCAAAGAGCCAATAGCTGTACTGTACTGTCCTATGTTCTACGTTTTGTGTTACTCATAATGTAATAACAATGGCCTCAGAACAAATAGGAAGTCCCTAACCTGTTCTTCTGGTATCAGATCAACAAGTAGATAATGTCAGATCAGAGACACTATTAAATGTCATGCTAATCTCTGTTTAGTTTTAAGATAATCAAAGGATTTGTTCTGAAACAAAATCATTTGTTACCACAGCAAGCACTTATACAATTGCAACCCCTGACACACAAGACATTGTGAATAATAAGAGGAAATTGTTTGACTCCTTGGATGACTTATGAGTCAACTGAGCACAATGCTAAATTTGTGTAGCATTTTTAACTATTTAGGGAATAGTCAATATAGGTAAAGATCATTCTCACTTGGAGATGAAAATGTTGTTTTCCAGACTTGGTTTGTCAGACCCGTTATGGGAACCTTTGCTGGTATGACACAATGAGTGAACATTGTGGTTTTTCGAGTATACATCACATTACTGGAAATTATCTAATACCAGATGACTTGAGCAAGAGTCCTATGTGTTGTTTGGGAAGGAATCTGAATCATCAGTACAGTTCTTAATATTACATGCTAGCATAGGTACAAACTTATCTCATTTGGAACCCTCCCCTAATAATATTCCTTCCTCATCTCTAAAAGGCACTGTTCGATCTTACAAATTTGATTTTTCAATAATCCACATAAATGGTCCTTATGGAATCCTTAACCCACATGGGATGTTCACTTATGGTAATGTATGAGCAATTTTGTCCCCTGGAGCCACTAAGAACTTGATTGACACTTCCTAAGCTCTGTTCATGTCAGCCTCCAGACAAAAAAAAACTTTCAGAGCTCTAGTTTGGTTTGTATTCAAGCACAGGTTCCAAAGGATAAAAAGACATGTTCCGACCCTTTCTACCATTAAACTTCCTTGTACTCATAACGTGTTTAACATTAGTCTGATGCACATCTTTAAGAATAAATTCTTTGTCCTATGAAGAACATTTTCACTTATTTATGAGTAAAGGAACAAGTTATATAACTGCTATCAATCCATTTGTGGAATTAGTAAAGATTTGTACGAGAAATGCAAGAGTCTGGTGTCATTACATGCAGTAAACAGCAGGGGTCCAATATTACCATTCCATATTTTAGCCATAATGGTGTTTCAAATGACATGAGAAACGGGAGTCACATTGATTTAGAACAGAATAGGTGGTGGTTACAATTAAAAAAAGTGGTTTCATGGGCAGTGAGGTAAAAATTCCATTTCATTTGTGGAGAAACGTGCTGTTTAACCTTGTGTATCATTTGACTGTTCATCCAGATCTGTCTTTTAAAATAACTAACGTTGCTTCTCCCTCAAAATTCAGTTAATACCATCTACAGTGCAGTTTGTTTAAATTCAAATTGAGAATTCTGCTGAAGAAAGATTGAAAATTTCAGAATAATATTTACGGTGATAACTATATGGTATCTATAAGTTCAAAGGAGATAAAATAAGGAATCAGATATTTGAACTAACGTTTCTTGCAAACACTGCTATACATTGCTTTGAGCTGAGCTGTTTTATTACTTGCATCATTTACATTGATATTGTTGCAATCATCTTTTTAATGATTTGTCATAGTTAAAAATGTATATTGTCGATCTTATGAATTAATCTATAACTGTTGCGGTCAGTGAGCAAATCCAAAATCTATTTTTTCTATTGACAAATCTTCATTATAGCTTCAGTCTGAATTCATACTTGCTTCTTGAATTAAGTATCCAATTTAATAAACATTGCTGAATGAGTATTGTGCGTTCAAGACTGCTAAAACCGTCCCAAACCTAAATTTTGCAACAATCACATACAGTTCTAATTTTCTCGAATCAACAATCCGTTGATGGTTTGAATATTCAAAATTATTAACACTGTAATTTAACCTGCAAGATATTAAAATCTTCTTTTGCATGCAAATGAAATAAGATGGTTTGCAGAATTTTTATTGTTAGTGAGAGTTCTGCCAACTCCTCTTCTGAGAATTTTGCTGCTTTAAGTTCTGGTACAAAGGAGACAGTTTTGATAGCTTCCAAAAGGGAGGTCACAACTTTCTCCAGCAGTTGCTCTTGTTTTGGCTACTTCACCTCTAGTGCCTGCAGTAGTTTTGTGCCAGACACTGGCATCCCCACCCTTTGTAACACTGAACCTTTGATTTCAGACTGCATGTGTTTCGTTCTGGATCTGGCATCAATTGCATCATGTGACTAAGACTAAAATCCTGTATTGAAGTTTCCTCCACACTCTTGTTGCAACTTAGTTTACATTTAAATTGTTCATCATAAGCTTTTTTGCTTTCTTCAATTTTTTTTAGAAGAGAAAACTTCCACAGTTCTTGCAAATTGGAAAGGTTTGTAAAATTGAAAAAAAAGATTAAAATGCATGAAAGAAATTGTAACTGCACTACAACTTAACAGTCTCTGTGAGTTCTAAAGGATACTAAACTAGATGCTGGTGTTCAAGCAAACAAATTAACCCATTAACTCAAAGAAATTGGTCTTCAATACCAGTACAGTTGTTGTCTCTTTATAGCTTCTTAGTAAAATTTGCTCCATGCATTAATTCCCAGTATTCAGATCCCTTTAAAATGTCTGTTGCTTTGTAGTGTTTCCATTCATCTAGTTCAATTAGCACAATTAGTAGTGACCTGGTTCAGTTGTCCAGTTTGTTGTAGTGAATGCATTGTAAACATGTGCATGTGTGTGTTTCTATTTTCATCAGTAGCTTTGGACCATTTCAAATTGTACACTGAAATATTTAATATATGCATTATTGTGATATGACAGTATTTTGAAAGTTTTTGCTCATGGGAAAGAAGATAGCCCAATCCCTGGTAAGATCAACATACAATGTCGAATCATATTAAAAGAGAAGAGTGATCTTACCAGATGTGATTTGGTCACTGAAAATGTTATGTTACAGACCACTGTGTGATTAATTGCTTAATTTTAAGTCAGGATTCAGGCCTGTTAGCAAAAGTTCATTTCAATCATGTTGGCTAAGTAAGAAAACATGATAAAGTTCATGACTCAGATATTTCAGGGAGAATTATACTATTTGCAGGTGCCAATATAAGTTTTATATATAAAGAAACAGCAATTTGAGGCAACAAAATTACAACTTTGCAGAAATTGCTTGATCATTTGTGCTCCTCCACTCAGCTCTAGCTTCTGAAAACACGAAGTGGCATGTCATCATTGGCTTGCAATGACTGTCAATAAATTGCTGGATTTGTCCTGTAAATTTCAAATTCTTTTCTTATGTATCCATTTTGTGTCTTTTCTATTTCTCTTTATTCATTCTCTCTTTCCCTCTCTTTGTTTCGTTTCCAGTATTTTGGTAAACCCTAATTTTTACCCACATCATTGGCTTCGTTTCTTTTTCTATTGAAGACCCAGATAACCTCACTGCACCTTTATCAATTTGCATTTCCAGCAATTTGTGGCACAAAAATTATATGATATGAAAATTGAAGTGAATAAAATCAGCGCTTGCCTCTAGATGCGACGCTGTTGCTGGGGTATTGAGGGATATGGGATGCTGACTTTGAAATTGAACTGTGGGGTAATTGGCAAAACCGCCTATTTAACGCACTTTCCACAATTATAGCAGACATAACTTCATGTGCCATCAGTTTATTTCCTTTGTTTAATACCTCTGATGTATTAGTGCAAAGAAGAATTCCAGATGAAAATTATAGGCATTTTGCCCCATTGCTAGCACAGCTGATTTTGAAGCCACCGTGTTTGTTCAGCATATGATTTGCACCTTTCAATTTGTGACAAAGATAATTCTTGTTTCTTTTTTGTCTTCATAGCCTGTCGATAAATAGAGATGCTTTGCATTCTGTGTTTTAAGGCTAGGATAGAGCACAATACTACAAGCGCTATTATAGTTTATCACTCTGTAAAGCAGCTTGTCAATAGCAATCATTTTGATGATGTGGTGAGAACGCATTTTACACAATAACATCACAGATTGCTGGTTCAATGAAAAACATCTAGTAACGTTGTAGTAGTGACAAGATAATTTAAACAAAAGAAAAGGACGTGACAGCAAAGCAGAAAATAAGTAGTCACAGAAAAGCTCCTGAGGCTGCCTTAAAAAAAACAGCATAATTTAGGAGATATTCCAGTAAATGAGTCATCACAATCATCATGGGTTCCTCAAGACTTTTAAGCTGTGCCCTGTTCCCTGTTAGTTGCTACCATGTCTGGCAATTGTCAGTCTCTCTTTGTCTCCCCAAACCTAGTTACAAAATTTCAATAAATGCTTTAAAAATACATTGTTTTATTGGTGAAACCTTGAGTTCATTTTAAAAGTAAAGTCTCATGGCTGATCACTCAGTTAAAATTTGATGTTTTGTAAAGTAAGAGATAATGGCTAGATTCTTCCCCAATTGGAAGAAGGAAAATCCCATGATTTTAAATAATTAATTAATAAGACGGCCATCTGATGTTGAGGCAAACAAAATGCCTTCTTGGTCAGAGATGACGTTTGACTAGAAGTGATGCATGATTTCCAAAGATAGAGAGACAATGAAGCTATTTTTAGTTTTCTGGATGTTAGCTACAGTGAATCTTCTGTATAGTACCAGGCGATGAATGACCATTTCTAACACGAGAAAAGAACTAATTACCTCACCTTGACATTCAATAGCATTGCTATTGTTCAACCTCCCACTACCAACATCCTGGGCATTGGGATTGGAGGCAGCAGACTGGGTTTCAGAGACAACAACCATTGTTAAGGCAGGCATCTCAGTATATCAGGGTGGGAGATGATAGAGTGCAGGCACACAACAGGTTGTGGGGAGAAATGTGGGGGCAGAGACAATTGACAGTCACTGCCATAACAACACAAAGAAACTGTGGATGCTTGAGATCTGAAGCAAGCAAAAAACAGAAATTGCTGGAGAAACTCAGCAACTCAACAGATGTTGCAGAGGAAATAAAATTTTGATGGACTAACTCAACAAAATATCAACAATCTTGACTATCTTGTTCAACATTACAAATTACTCCCAGTAATGGTTGTGAAAGCACAATTAATGTCAGGACAGTGGCAGAGATTCACCCTAGTTCGACAATTTGCAGTCATTTTCCACGTTTCAAAGATTCGGAAGCTGCTGACTTCACACTTTGGACGAGAAAGCATCCAAACTATTATCCAATGTGCAACGCTGCCTTTCTTGGGAATTGTGAGAGTTGGGAGTCAGGAGAGAAGTTTCCATTATTGCTTCTACACCGACAAACTCACAACATCCAACTGCATGCATGTGTGTCGAGTGGCTTGAGCAGAATATACTGAATCAGGTCAGTGATGTGAAAGGCCCTTGTGCAGGCATCCATTGCTTTCCTTGTTAGTAGTTTGCACATCCTAATGTTTCATGGATGATGAGATTAAATGTCATTTTTGTGCTGAGTTTTTACATTATTGAAGAGCTGCTTCATTACTGCTTTGCTCACATAGGCTCGTTGTACCTGTCCCCAAGTACAAAAGCTCGGGTTGTGTCTGTATCTCCTGCAAGAGTAGATGAGGAAGATTTGCATCTGGAAACCAAGGACCTGCATCAACCCCCAGTTGATGTGACACAGCCTCCTGATGTGGAGTTTCAAATGCAAGATGAGAGAAGGGGAGTGATGATTTACTGTATATTGAAGGCAGAATCAGAAAGCCATATTGTGATACCCAGCATATCTGTAATGCAACACCTTATTCCACTTGGGTCAATGAGGACCATAAAATATTTCCTCTACATCTAGTTCCTATGCAGGGCGCGGCTGAGGAGTTGCTGGAGTATTGAACAGACAGAAGATATCACATAATTCTTGGATACTTTGCTTCAGACAACTGCAGAATGCCTCAAGATGATATGTTGGACAATGAAGACTCATGAGAGCCACAACATTATACTGAGAGAGATTGTTTAAGATCCTAAAGCACCACCTCGTCAGCCTAAGCAAGCCAGGCAGGACTTCCTGTTGAATCTCTTTCAACAGATCTGAATTGTGTGCAATCATCTTTCACTGACTAAATTTCTTAATGCTAGTGAGGCCAGCATCCCCAGCTTATTTCTAACTGCAAATGCAGTTTTAATCTTCTTGTGCTTCTGTTGTTATTTAATAAAAGGGAAGGTTATAAACTGATAAAAAGCTTCAGATATACCCATATTCAATCCTGACAAAGCCTCATCTTATTTAGGTGCCATGGAAAGCATAGATATTATTCAGACAGTGTTAGAACTTTGTGTGGCCCTAAGGGTGGAAACTTCTCTACCTTTAAGCTTGTAACTGAACATATATTTAGAAATGTGATATATTTACAACCAATTTTCTCCCATGTCACCTCTTTTTCCTTTCTTCCTGCTGTGTCTAGGCACAATCCATGTGTCCACAGCCGGGGTGGGTGGAGCCTGCTTTCACCAGAGTTTTGGGGGCACTTGTAATTTGAGGGCCCTGTCATGCTGAGATTGTCCTGGCTAGATGCAGGTTGACCCTGGTCTTGAACTCCTGCAGGATTGAGGATTGCAAGCAGAATGGAGATGGAGAGGTTAGACACCTCGGAGCTAGCCTGAGAGAAGACATCTAGTGGACCTGTATGTGTTTCTTTCTCTGGCTGGGTGCCTCTTGGATCTGCCCTGTGTCCTTGAAAGGAAGAAGCACTTGGATTGAGGTCAAGGTCCCACTTTCCTTTGTCACCTTGCCATTACTGCATCAATGGTTAAAGTGATAAAATATAAATCCAGCACATATCCAGCAGACCTTGAGTGAACCGGACCTGGGTCTCCAAGATGACACCTTGGGACCCTCCTCTGCCTGGGGCTGAGCAGCTGACTGGTCTCCTCTGAGTGCCAGCAATAGCATGAAATCCTTCCTTGGTCTGCTGTGGAGGCAGGGCCGTGATTCTCTCCCCAGAATATGCTCCCAACTGTATTCCCAAATGAACTCATTAAGATGTCAGCAAGTGAGCTGGTAGAGGGTGCAGAAAACAATCTTCCTGGTTCAGCCTTTTAAGGGTCTGTGTTTCTCCTTCAGAGGTGCAGGATGAGTTGGTGTCCAGCAGGAGCTGCTATAATGCTGTACGATGCCACTGGAGTCAAGAGAAGAAATGAAATGCAAACTTGGGGTAGTATCTAGTGCATGTTAAGAATACTTTCACACTGCTGGTAATGGAACAGAATTTGTTATTTGGGAATTAATCTTACCTGGCTGCAGGGACATAGAGGTCTCCACATCACCACCAGTCTTCTCCTGCTAAGGCAAAATTCTGTCCTTGCAGAGGAGACAAATGTTGGCCACCTAATCTCCCATCTTGGCTCTGTCTGCAGGCTGTGTTCTCCTGGAAGGAGACCAAAGGACTGATCAACTGAGAGGAAAGTGGCACAGCTGTTAGTACTCGTGCAGGAACAGTGTCAAGGTGTCCCAAGTGAGTGAGTAGGAAGTACAGCAGCTGTGGGTTGGGGAGGTTGTAGTGGATAAGAGTGATTAAACAGAGATGTTGCATCCATTAAGAGTAGTAGAGAGAGTGGTAGTCAATGAGACTTGATGGGAGGCGGATCCAATGGCCAAGTTGGAATGAGTGTGAGATAACAGAAAGAATATAGTGATACTAACACTCAGGGTGCACAGAAAGTCATTAGCCTGCTCCTGCATCGCAGGGCAATTTTACAGACCATGGAAACTGCAGTCCCCTGGGTGGCAACCTCAGCCATGGTAGTTGCCGACCGAGAGAAGACAACAACCCTTCTTCCCATTACCCCAGATCCCTACAGGCAAGGCTAGGACTCCACCTACCCTTTCTCAGCTGTGTCATTTAGAATTGTGCAGTAACAGTCTGCGAATGGCCATTCCTGGTTTACAGCCTTTGACCTGGTGCACAGCTGCATTTTAAATATGAGGCTAGTGGTCCATATCACAGCAGATCCAGACTGTGGAAAAATACCTCCACCATTAGTGGATGCACAAAAATTCTAGCATGCACCAGAGGGGTATGACGCCTAGATCAGTAGCCAAAAATTGCATGAGATACTTCACTGGAGTTCATAGAGAGAACCTCCCTGGAATGGACACTTGGCTGTGTTTGATAAAATTCAGCCCAATGTCAATGACTGTTGGACCCAGAATTTAAAATGTGCCTAATGCAAAAACACCTTTTTGATACTGCCACCAAAAATAAGCTTCAACTTCTTTGTACTTTCCTTTGGAAATGCCAGCAAGTAAAATTTAGAGACATCACAAGATCACCACCTTTATGTGAGTTATCTGCTTGCCTCCATGAGGGAAACCATGACTAAGGAATGAATTGGTTCCCCAATTTGTTAGTCCACTGTTATTGCTATGTCAAGTTACCATAGTCTTGCTAAAGAGAGATAATGAGCAGTGATTTAATCTTAGGGCTACCACACCTCAGGCTAGGGGAGAGAAATTGTAAAGGAGAGTCCTTTATTGTAACCTCAGTCAAAGTGGGAGATTGAACCCATGTTGTTGTCATCGTGCTCATTCACAAACTAGCCATCCAGCCAATTGAGCTAAACCAATCTGCACTGTTAGGTTCACTATAGCATGGATTAGATCATAAGCGGAGTTTCCTTTTTCCCAATCTGAAAGTAATTTAAACTGCAAGCTCAGGGACCCCAATCTGCCCTAGACCCTGAAAATCTGTTCTTTGCAATCAAAGTAACTTATTTGCTGGTCTATCTGTTTTGAATGTCTCAAATCTGAAGACCTTGGAAAAGGCTGTCCTGACTTAGATTATTAAAAACATCAAGATTTGTTGCCACGAACACCTATCAAAATGAATGGAAATATGGATTTAAATTTCAAATGTATCCTTCAAGATTCTGTACTGTCCACCACATACAAAAATGCAGACCACACTGCTTCAACGCAACTCCCAACAGATCACTGAGATGACAAGATGTAGAGCTGGATGAACACAGCAGGCCAAGCAGCATCAGAGGAGCAGGAAGGCTGACGTTTCTGAAGAAGGGTCTAGGCCCAAAATGTCAGCTTTCCTGCTCCTCTGATGCTGCTTGGCCTGCTGTGTTCATCCAGCTCTACACCTTGTTATCTCAGATTCTCCAGCATCTGCAGCTCCTACAGTCTCCCAACAGATCACTGGCTATTTTATCAATGCAAAAGTTCAGTGTATGTACATCAGTCATTATCATTAAGCCAGAAATTTTAAAGAATCAGATAAAGACCATTGCAGCCTATCAACTTCTGACGAGTAGAAAATTTGAAAAATACCATTAACTCTTCCGTCCTTCTAATCCCCATCTTCCTTCATTGCTATTGATTTACAGTTTGCTGACAAAGCCTAATGCCAAATTGTTGTAAATGTAAATAAGGGACATGAATTCAAATTCATTGAATTTAAGATCTTTACAGAGAAATCAGTTTGCTGGAACTTAAAATGTTATTGTTGAGGTGATAGGCAGTGTACTAGACAGGGGATACTTTCTCTTAATATGCAGTGGCTTCAAAGGTTTCAAACACTTCTCAGAAGTATTTCAGAGACAATATAAGCTACAATGTACAGCACAGTGAGCTTCAAAACATGACTTGCATCACTAAACTGACTATATGTGCTTGTCCCTTTCTAGGTCCAGGAGCAGTGCTTGATGGGAACAACCGTGCTTCTGGAGGAATGACTGCTTCACTATGGCTACTGGTGATACTCTTCGTCCACTTCCTCTTCAAATTTTGACGTGGCACTGCGCCATTGAACAGCGCACTGCCTCTAACCCGAACAGAACAAATAAACTTTATCCTGCACAGGTTGTGCACAGGCTGTAAAACATCGCATATAGGTTCTGTGCTGACGAGTATTTGTTTTTGTGAGTCCATACTGGTATTTCCCCTCTGTTGGCTGCAGGGCGCTGGTGCATAATTGCTGTCAAAACTGTTAGTTCACTTCCTGTTGATTTTCCACTTTTTAATCTTCCATGTTTTAGCTGATGTAGTGTTTACATATTTTATGCTTTTAATGATGTTTATTTATGCAGGTACACGCCATTAACCTTTCCCTCACATACGTAAAGCTGTCTGTGGTTTTACTGGGTGGATGATATAATTTACCTGTATACTATTTGTAGGCTACCAGATAAATAATGTAATATGCCTGTAGACCATTGGCTAATTAACAGGTGGATTGTAGCCCATTGGCTGGCTAAGCAAACATCTAGCAGAGAAGCTGCACATGTATAACAAAAGGGGCAGTTGTACATTAAAGTTTAAGGATCTTTATCTTAGAACAATTCTATTCCAGGCGTATTTCTCACTAACATTTAGGCCCATGTTGACTATCGCCATCATATATAAATTGTGGAAAACTAATACAATTGTATATGTCATGTACGTTAAGGTAAATATAAAGCTCTTCAGTTTCCATTTGATTGTGTATTATGTGTGCACATAACCATATTTCTGCACTTTGAGTCCAACATACTGATAAGATTCGCTGAAGGCTTTTCTTGTACTGAAGTGGAACTGGGCCAAAACTAACAACAAATCACAAGAAAAAGAGAGGGCCATTTGGAAGGCATTCTCGGAAGGTCTCTTCAGCGTCCTGTGTATTTGGTGTCTCCTAGGTTATATGTTACTAGTTTCTGAAAAGGGAAGCCATATGGTTGCTTAAAGCTGCAGTATCCCTTCTATTTTGTTAGCATGATGCATTTCGATAAGAACAAATTAAATGTATACAATGATACCCATGAAAAACTATATCTGGCTATGTGAGATTTTGTTCTAACTTTTCTTTGCCGCGGAAGTTAGCTCAAACAATTCTAGAAATTAATGCCACGTGTCTTTCACTTCAGAACTTTATTATTGTTTACTGTAAATTTCAAGGCGTATTTGTTTATTTTTCAGTGTTTGGGAATCTGTTGGTTTAACAGTGGAGGAAGTGTTTCGTTCAGAAAGCCTCAGGCAGCCGCTCATTGTCTGCTAGCTCACAAAGTTCTTCCCATGACTAGATCATATGTAATGTACCATGAGCACTTTTATTCCTTTTAAATGCTACTGTTTCATAGAGCTACCCATCGGATACCAATGCTGAAAAAGATTAAGTCAGAAATGGGAAGCATGGTAGTGCCAGGAACTGTTGGGGATGAGGGAGGAAGGGTCTTTCTTCCTCATGTTATCCTGGAACAATGTTCCTGTAGCTATTATTTTTTCCAATTGAGCAAATTAAGATATTGAATGAAATCATTTATTTTGGCCTTAAGTTCTCAAACCTGAGGCACTCTTATGGAATATTCTGGTTATATGCTTGAGAAATCATGCATGAACTTAGTTTACCCTTTGGGATAAGAGGTACAATCTTGGGGAATAGTGCAATGGCTAGGAACTAGCAAGTTTATTTTAAGTTCAAATGATCTGGAGTTTCCTCCATTGTTAGGATTGGAACTCCGAACATATTGCATGCCTCCCACAATGCTTTCAACCACCCTAAATTAAACACTTAGCTGAAAGACAGGGTGCTTCCTTCTGAAGTGCAAAACTGATCTGTTCAACAAATTTTATCCATGTATTTAAAGGTCATAAGAAAAGAAATGGAATTAACAAATATTTTATCCATCAAATTTCAGTCTCTCGTACACCTTTTTTGAGTTGGAAAGTTTCACATGGGAGCTAATCCAAACAGAGTCAGTTTTGTCTAGATTTAATCTGAAGCTGTCTTGAGAAGGAATATCATCAAATTTACAGAATAAAACAGGCACTGCACAGGAATGACAATGTGTATTTAAATTTGCTTGCAAAAATGATCTTAAGGTTGCCAAATGTAAATTAAATTTATTAATTTGGTTCTTTCAGAGTCATGAAGGCATTTGAAACCATATCAAAATTGCTCGTGAAATTCTAATACAAGATCCAATTATCACTAATCTCTGATATTACTTGCTTCAGTTCTTTGAGAAAGAAAGCATTTAACTTTGAATTTCTGGGCCACAGACATGTTTTTGTCACATATCAAATGGCTTTTTGCAGCAACAGAAAAGGGAACACTCAGATTATGAAACACTTAGGAAAAAGGTATGCCCACAGAGTGAAATGAAGGAAGTTGGCAGACTAATCAGCTGTTTTTTGGTAAGTTGTTTCATGTTTTCTGCTTTTCCTGTTTTTGACATTGTTCCACACCCCAAAAACAGCACCCTAACTCTCTCCCCAACTGTACCCCTGCTAAAAGTGCAACCTAAACATAAGCTTCCCTGCCCCCATCACAGCCACTTGGTAAGTAAAGAGATTCCATAGGGAAGTTGTGCATATTGCTGAGTACCTGTGCTTTCTCTGGTCAAATGTCCTGACAATTCTTTTCAGCAATGGTAAATTGGGATTAAGAATTTGCCAGTCACAGATATTGACTTTGCTCCTATTAATCCATGGTGCCTTTAGAAAATAAAGAATTTAATCTAGAATCTGTGCTTTCAGCATATAATTTCGGTTCTGTTCATCTTCAATAATGTCAGCCCTGGGAGATCATTTGGAAGAAGCAGCTTTTGTATATGAATGTAGAAACCTTTTATTGGACTCAACATAACACTGCCTTGTTGCTGACATGACTGGTTCACTATGAGTAAATGGAGTTCATGTTCACAAGGAACCTCTTCATCAGCTGCAGTTACCTTTTGGTATGCGTGACCATGAGCTTTTACCCAAATTCAACTATAATTATTTGCAGCAGCATTTAAAATATAAATTTTAGTCCTTTTAACAAAGGAGCCTGTAATGGTATCAATCACTGCTAAGCCTAACACATAATCCCTCAGCGACATGTTGTTGAGCAGAGTTGGTGTATTTTTGGAAGGAAGGACGAGAATTCTTGCAGCCACTGTGACTCAGTCTATTATTTAGGGTCTTCTGAATCTGGAGTTTTAGGAAATCTACTTCTAACTCTCATCTACTTTGGTGATCCTATGAACTGTTTCCAAGAGGATTTTGGGAGCAAAATATCCATCCACCTTCTTCAATTTTTCATCATACTTGTCTACTGTACCCCTTTCATTTGTTAGATTTATTGCTTTTTGCTTTTAGTACAGTGACCCACAAAGTAATAACCTTGATTTTTTTTTTCTCAAGTATGACACCTTACAGTGGATGGCATGAAATTGCAATTGTGCTTTTCTATTTGTTAAAGAAATTGTAAAATTTTAAAGCAATTTTGGAAATGCATACTGTTATATGGTCCATAGTGGATTAATATATTGTGAATATTTGGATGATTTTTAGAACGAGCTCCATCAGTTGTCTTTGACTTCAGATGCCATAGCCTGTTGACAAAAAGCAGAGAAAGCAATCTAGGAAGAAGGCAAAAACTTTTGTAACATTAGCTCTAATATTAGCAATTGAAATAAAATGCCAGCCATTTTATAGAGATGCCGGTACAATAGATCAGGTATTCAACTATATGATTCACTGCTGAAAAATTGTTGGCCTAGGTTCTTTAATTCTGTCACGTTCATCTGACTTGGTTGAAAATTATTCTCAGTGGTATCAGTGTAAGGTAGTGTTTAAGTTCCACTTGATTCAGACATGAAACTAGAGGAGCTGTGGAGATTTCTTCAAGTCTGAGAGTCCCAATCTTCTTCCTAAAGTAATTCCATGAGATTGCTGGGATTCTTGAGGAACAAATGTACAAGTGACAAATATCTCTGTTTTTATAGCTTTTCATCAACTTTGGCTTAGCAGTTAGTTTGTAACTACGAACCTGTAACTGTAGAGATGAATATGTCCCAAAGATATTCATATAAGAACAACACATCAACCTCAACTTCAACTTTGCAAGAAGTTGTTGAATTTGTACAATTTAGCAGTGAAAAGCTCTGCCTGGTGTTGCATTGAGTCGTACAGATGACAAAAAGTCCATGGTTAAACTCTGAATCTCTTCTTGATTATCCAATCTTGTCGAGGACTGGAATTTGCCTCAATGCACTTGACTTTTGAGGAGAAGTTCAGAGAGGGTTCTCATTCATGGCAATTACCTTGTGACGTTTTCTGAAAAGTTAAAGCTGAATCAGGTTCTTCTGTAATGCCCTCCAAGGTTGAGTAGGCTGCTGACAGATTTAGATTTATATGAGCAACAGTGAGCTGTTGAAGATCTATTGCAGCAGTGAAATTGTTCAGCTCAACACTGAAAGGAAGACAACTGGTCAGAGGAGGAAAGGCTGATGTAAAGAAAATCAGCTTGGGCAATGGAGATTCTGAAAATTTTCATCTAAATAACAAACAAAATAATCTCCCTCATGTTTTCGTCTTTGAAAATTAACTTATTTAACTTTATGACTATCATTCTTAATGTCCCTCACAGACTTTAATTGTATTTCTGAGAATATTGCAAATTAGGAATTGTTTTATGTGAAAATGAAGTCTTTGACAGGGATATTTAAGCCACTGTCCTAAAGTGCAAATTTTTCATTGAACTAGCTCAATGGAAGTCAAGCAGATGGATATTTCACATCCCATGTTATGCTCCTGCCTTGGAGATCCTGAGTGAACTGACCAGCCAGAAATGACATCTGTACAGAGTTGGCTCGATCCTTCTTCTGCTTATCAAGCGACTGTATTATCAAGACTCGAATGTGATAATAACTCACTAGCATGGATAACAATGAGTTTCCTACCAGAGATACATATCCAAATAAGAAGAGGCCCAAAAGGTTTTTTTTAGCATTGTTTTACCCCTGTTCTGGGGCAAAAAGGAGTAGAAATGTCATTCCTGGGGTCCATACAAGCAAAATTTGGTCCTCCTTTGGTATAAACATTCCCCCATGCTAATGATGAAGACATTATGGTTTCTGATCCTGCCACTCATCCGCAGACACAGGCCAGTGTATTTGCTGCCCAAGTAGGGCAAAAAGACAGCCAATGTGATTTAAATGAGACCTTTCAGTTGAAAGAAACATGGGTATCATTTCTGGATTGGTGAGTGAGTTTGTAACTCACACTCCTGCACACTCAACCAAAACTGAATTTAAACCTGGATCAGTGCCAAGTGTTATTTGGACTCCTGTGAAGAAATAGGAAGTGGAGATCATATTGTGTCATTAAAAAAAAAAGCAAATTACACAATGAGTCAACCTAATCAGGTTCTCCCTTCATCCTCTCAAAAGAATGATTATCCATAATATGCAAGGAAGCTAAAGGCAGCTTGAATATCAGCACACCTCTTGGGGAACCTTCAGATGCTTTAATCAGGTGTGTGTTTTCTTTTGGTAACCTGTAGCATTGGAAGCTTATGGTTTCATTCCTAGATATGTTTAATATGATTTTAAAAGTTGTTAGAACTGATCCAGTATCTAATTGAGATGAAGAATTTTTTTTCTCTCTGTATAATATGCAATGGCTTCGTAAACATATTGTACAATCCATTGCTACAACTAGCATCAAATCAATTATCATTTCAGAACTGTGTTTTGTTCAATTTGTGCTGGGTAAACAACAGGCAGGTGTGCTAAAAGAAACAGGAAACCTGCATTCTCAATGAGCTTTGAAGCATGATCATGTATATCTACAGTCTGATAGATGTAGTTGTGAGTAGGAATGCCCTCCGTTTCTGAAATTAAAACAGGTAAAATTGAATCCTGGGCCTGATTAAGTGACCTTGCTTGTGGTTGATTATTTATTTCACAAAAGTGAAACAATTGACAATGTTGACAGTAGCAGGAACAGCAGAAGCGGCTGCAAATTAGTTCTGGACCTTTGCATGGGGTTGCTTCTAAAAGTTTCCATGCAATAGTTCCATAATTCAAGCATAAAGAGCTTATTACTTGCTAAGTTACGTCAAGCTGCTGATATAAATTGTACACATGAAGGTTTATTGTTATATGTTGAAAAGGGGTTCTGTAAGGTGTCGTCATTTTTTTTCTCTCTGCTCTGCTGGTATCTTAATCCTTGTTTTTATAGGATGATGGTCTGCCCTATATTCTCCATTTATTAATCCGTTGCACAAAATATTCCAGCCCAGCACTTTCACGTGACAGTTGTGCCCTTTGTGAGATGTGCACATTGACAAACCTGGCACCAGAACAATTGTAAAAATTTCTTCTCATTGACTGTGTATGCCCCAACATAGATGCTTTTACTGTGTGAAGTTGACAATTCAGCTTAATTGTAGAGTGGCAAGGGTTGAAAGATCAATTATGCACATAACGCTAAGTGACAAAGTTAAGGAAATTAAAATCGCAGTATATTGTAGAAATACCTGCTTTAAAAATTCCAAGCTTTCAAACTTTCTTGATAGTGTTATTTCCATTCTTCTTTGTGTAATACTTCAGTAAGATGTCGGAACCAGATTTTTTGCAACATTGGTCAAAATATTGGTTAGCATCAAGGGACATATCCTTCCTGTATTCATCAAATATCTCAACATTGAACTGTGCCACTGATAAAATAAGCAGTGGCAAATCATATCCAAGTTTTACAAATACAGTTTTTTTTTGCCTGCAAAATATCATATTCTCACCCCAAGCATTGATCTAAATTCCACCCTTTCAATATGTTACAGAAAGGGAGCCATTTAGTCAAGTTCTTTAATAATATTGTCATCAAAATTATAAAACACCATGTCATGAATTTTTTTGCCGGTATTAGCATACTCATTTTTATTAATCATATAACTTTAATATACATTTTCGAACTAACTAAAGAGACCTACATTATAGACAAAATTATACAGATGCAAAGATATGTAACAACCTACTTCTCTAATTAAACTCAAAAAATTCTCAACAGTTTTAATAATATTTTGCTATCTATATTGATTTGCTTGACTAGTTGCATAGCACAATATGAATTATACATTTTAGTTGTGAGACAGCAATAACGCATATTATAAGGTAAATAAACTTAGTAGCATTACTTATTGAAACCACTTTCCAAATTGATTTCTCACCCTAGTTAACATAATTGATGAATACTGATTTTACATCCTGTTGAAACCAAAACAGAGAATTGAACAGAAGCATACAGGACAAACACAGTTTCAGTAAACAAAGGTGAGGCTCTGGATAGGACTGCTTTTTGTTTGTTTTGATGTTCTTCACAAGCACATTCTTTCGAAATCACATCCTCTTGGTGTGCATAATGACATCCTTTAATTGTCATTCTGCCAATTACTGTAATAAGAGCCAAGAGTCTTGAGACAGGTGAGTGCTAGAAAATGATCACCAGGCAACCCATTCAAATGGCACCACACACTGAAACTTGAGCAGCTTTATAGTCAACATATTAACTATGATTTCTGCCTGTAATCTGTCCTGTGTAACTTTAAGACATTTGATGCAGTTTGGGTAATTTGATTTCCATTTTAATTCTACTTTTCTTTTGTCAGCATAGATAGTAAGGCAGTTGTTAGGATCCATAGAATTAATATGTGACGATGCCATTGTAGTTCTATCAGCTGTGAGGTATGTTTGGTTAATTTATTAACTCTATTCGAGAAAGTGACAATAAGTATGTGTAATGTAGGCAACGCCTAAAAATCTGGTGTGTGTGAGACAAAGAATAACATCTAATTTCTGGGAATGTATCACAGATGTGATGACAGATACTGTGGAGGATGTGTGTGGGAATGTGGTAAAGACAAAGAGATACATTGGAAGATATTACATGATGGATGACTTTTTTAAAAAATAAACTTAACTATTGTAGAAGCTGAACAAGGTTAAAAACCTGAACGAAGTTTTATCTTTAGGTTACGAGAGCACAAAATGGTCTTGAAGGAGCATGTTATATACAGAATAACATATAGACCCCAGCAGTGTGTTGGGAGGGTGGGGGGCACTGGGATAAACTTGGGGGTTTTAGCAGATGCCACGCCCATCACCTTCCTGCCCTCTGTTGTTATCTTTGCCACTGGGAAGACAGCCCAGTAAAACATGGTGTCCTCCCTTGCAGCTTGGGTGGAAAGTTCCGCCCCAATCAGGCAGGATTGTGGCCTAAGTAGAACTCCCCCAACTGGAAGACTGTGCCCCTGCCCTTGGCAGTGCCTGACAATTTGGTTCTGGTGAGCCCCAACCACTCTTACCTGCGCACCAGACCTCCTCCATTGTGGCCAGCCTGGGAACTGTTGCAATACCAACAATAGCCACAAATTTGTTTGTGCTGCTTGGATTGAACAGCTGTCCTCTCTCTGATTGGCCAGCAGCCATTAGAGGTGGGACATTCAGCCTCCGAGGAGTGGCAGATACAACTATAGGCAATTAGTTGAAGGAGATCAGGTACAGATCATGGCGTCCAGAGCTTGCAAAGGCAGTCTTTCCTTGACTTTCTAACTGGTGTGTGGGGCTCCCAACTCTGTGTAAAATCATGGCCATTGTCTAAAGGATGTTATTGGCAGCATCACAGTTCATGATTTAGATGGCATTATAGAATGAACAACATACATCAACTTTATTACTGTTTTGAAATAAACTGTGGTGTTGGTTATTACCTGAATATATATAATTGTTCTTGTATTTTTGAATCAATTTTTTTTTTGTCAGTAGAAACTTCATAGTGTGCCTGGTCTGATCTCATGAGGTAACCTTCAAATCAAAAGTCATAATTTTGCACCAGAAGCAGAGCTGCTGTAATATTATATTTTGTACAAACAACTGATGGGATTCTATTCTTTCAAACCACTCCTCTCTTCCAAAGTTTCTGTTTACTGGAGCTCTTTCATAAGGTGGTTAGTCTAATTCACTAATTTCTTTCCTTTTCTCCCATCCATCAACAGCATGATTAACAGATTGTGTTGTTCCACAAGATAGTGTCAACTGAACGTTATAACGAATAAAACTTTGAACATTGCATTTCCCAGTCATCAATTGTAGATTATTGAAGAACAACTCCTGTCATTATGCCATTATCTTTCATCTTTGAATTATGTTGTCCCATTATTTACCAATTCAATACAATAAGCTGCAAACAGTACTTACATTATGGCAACTTGAATAAAACTGCCTGGACTAATTAACATTGTTAGACATGACCAATTTTAGCTCTGTTTCTCTTGATGATGAGGAATAATTCAAACTTCAACCTTGTATGTTCAAACTTCTTCTGGAGATTTATGACATGTTTTGTGAGGCGCTTGATGAGATGGCTGTTTTGTATTCATTGTTCATTACGTATAGCCAGGGACTTTTGTTACATAGACATTGTGTTGTTACAGGTATTCCTGGAGTCAATAACCGATTGCAAAAACTGAAAATAGCAAAAGGAGAAACAAAGATATTAGGAAGTGAAATTATCACTCTGACGTATATTGTCCTCTCAGAATTTTAGTGATTTTAGATTGTAACATAATCCCTGATGTTCTCCTTAAATTTTTAAGATCAGCGGCGGAAAGTACTGAACAACAGTTAGGCTTGGGCTACAATTTGGCAAGCACCATTCACATCACTTAAGTGCCAGGCATTGATCATTCTCAGCAAGATATAATCCAACCATTATCTTTAACATTCAGTGGCAAAACCATTGCTGAATGTCCCACATTCAACATGCAGTAACTAAACTGGAATGGACATGTTAAAATTACTTTGGCTATAACAGCAGATCAGAAGCTGGGCATTCAGTAGCAAGTAAACCAATTCCCCACTGTCTGTCCTCCATCTACTAGGCACAAATCAGAAGTGTGATGGAATACTGCCCACTTGCCTGGATGGGTGCAGCTCCAACATTACTCAAGAAGCTCCAGAGCATCCAGGTCAAAGCCACTGGGGAAACAGTGATCTACGAACCATCCATCATCCTAAACTTTCACCTCCATTCAATAGATCAAGAGCAGAAGATGCATGGGAATACCACCAACTGCAACATCCCTGTCAAGCCACTGATGTGGATCAGTATTGTTATTCCTTTGCCATCAATAAATCAAAATGCTTCCTTTGGAACTTCCATTCCAGCTGCACTGTGGGTGTACCTGCACCATGTCGGCTGCACCGGTTCAAAAAGTAGTACAAAACCAGTTTCTCATGGGGCAATTAAGGCTGAAAATGAGTGGTAGTCTTATCAGCTATGCCAATATCCCAAGAATGTTTTCCTTTTAAAACAAAAACAGAAATTGTTGGAAAAGCTCAGCAAGTGTGCCAACGTTTGAGAGGAGAAATCAGAGATAACGTTAAGGGTCCAGTGACCGTTCAGGTTCTGTTTTTGTTTCTGATTGCTAGCATAGTTCTTTTGGCTTTTAATGCTTTTTTTGAATTCTATCAAGCGGCCTTAGTTAAAGTCATTAAGAGATATATCTAGTATTCTTTATAACTTTGTCGTGTCTGTTGTGGTGATTTTGCTTGCAGTGCGTTAAGAATTGGACTTTCTGCACAAACTCTCAGTAGAATGTCAAGGCTATGATTTATGTTGATGTCGGTGTCTTAGGTCTTCTACACTGGCTGTCAATATATCTATCTGATTTATAGCAGATCAGTTTGCTCAGAATGCTCAAGTGTGAGATTTTATCACATTTCTGCAACAAATTTGATTACTCTCAGTTATTTATCATGCTAATTTTCCTTCAGTACAGCTGAACATGTTCTATAACTTTGACTTGGAACCAGGGAACATGTTCATTGAAGAATTACATCTGTAGGTTTCCTTCATTTGCAAGTACTGATTTTATTCTCTGTTATTTATCTGTTGCAAATAGTTTAATGGACTCATTAGATGTTATCTATCAGCAGTTGTTTAATTGGAAAAAGCAGATCCTTGTGTCAGAATTGATTCACTTTGGCATAAATTGGAATTGACTGTAGAGTACATTTCTAGTTTTCCTAGTTTGTGCTGACAAATTATATCATAACTTTTCAAAGGGATTGATCTGCCAAGCCTAGCACTTTAGGGTGAAGATATTCTTCTGTCTATTGATTTGTAATTTTATCTGTTAAATAATGCAGTCTACTCATTGTCATATTATTCACCTGAAAAGTGCACCCCCAAAATAACAAATGTACTACTTTATATTACAATTCATTGTAATGGAGTAGAACATGGTTTTGAAATCTTCTGCATGTCTTCAGCTTAAACAATAGCATGAGAGAAAAGGGGCAGTTAAGGGAAAATTAATTCTGCATAAATGCACTGAAATTGAAAACAAGTTTCCCAAGAGCGTTTTTACGGTTTCGCCACATGCTACACATAAGGAGAATCTCCCCCAGGGATTATTAAACTCTGTTGTGTTCTTTCTTAAAAAGAAATAATTGTCTAGAAATTCCACATGACAAGCCATTCATATAAATGTTTCCAAAGCTAACTGTTACAGAAAGCTATCTCAGGAAGCTTAGATAGCTCCAACTGATGAGCTATCTCTGTCAATTGTAGGAAGGCATTCTTCCTTATACTGAGGAACATCACATGGCTCAGCATACTATGTAAATATGTTGATTTGTGCTTGATTGCATTCTTGACCACCAATGTAGGTAATTGGTTCAAAATAGGTACCAAGGTTTAGAAATCCTTACTAATTTTGATTTTTTGCTTCTGCTGAGCAGTGTTATTAATTTATCACTTTTGCTCATTACAGGAGATGCAAGTAATACAACAGATTTTTGATTCTCCCCAAACTTCCCCATTCCCAGTACCCATTTATATCCTAAACCCTGTTGCTGTGCTGCCAAAGATGAGAAGACTCATCTTGGCATGTCTGCTCCATTGCTGCCAACAAGGCATTTTACCCTGCTGAAGAACAGCCTATGAAGGATGTCAACACTTAACAAATTATTGGAATGTGCAGCCTGGTCTACATGAAGTACCTGTCTTTTGAAAGTGATTTCAAAATGATTAAGAACTGAATTTAAAAATGTAGCTGCAGAGTTCGGAAAAGGAATAAGGGTCAATTAAATATCAATCAATTAAAACCTAAAGGAGAAAACAGGTGCAGAAGGATTGAAAAGGCTGACAAAAGAAAATAACGACATTGGAGATTAAATGACAATAAAATTTTAAAATTTTCCAACTGGGATTTTTTGAAAAAAAACATTGCTCCAGATATATTATTAGTGCTATTAAATAATGAGGTGATTTTTCTGTATTTTGTGTGAACAGATATGTTTAAAAATAATCATCAACTTACTTAACAATCTAGGACAATCTTTGTGTCCATTACATTAAACATCCTATTTACCCGCCTAAAACTTTCAGTTTTTGTGACTAGGCCTCATTAACAATGAAGTGGCAGTTTCTAGCATAAATTTTGCTCCATCCTGACATCTTGTCAATTTGTGGCGTGAGGTGTGCACAGCAACAGTGGAGGTGGAAGGACCAAATCCAGCGAGGAAGCTGAGCTTGCTGGTCTTGGCCTGGGAGAGCACTGGGTGAAAGCGTTGGGATAAGGAAGAGGCCAGAGTGTGTAGGTGTAGAACATCTATATGCCAGACTGGTTCCTAGCTTTCTTCTACAGCAGCTCCATATCTTGGTAAATGCTGCTAGAGGTAGCTGCCTGACAATGATGGCAGAGACAAAAATAGTGTTGGGGCCCTAACTTCTTCATCTGTGCCTGACTTGTTTTATTAATGAGCCCCTGCCTGTTCCTCTCGTGAACTCTGACCATCAAAACCTACAGCAAGTCACTACAGCAAATCCTCTGTGTGACTTTATTTGTGCTGCTGCCCTGTTTCTAGCCATAAATCAGGCAGCAAATAGATGGAAATTACGCACAGTATTTTCTTGCAGAGGTTGCCCATCTATGCTTTAAAGTAACAGCCATTTGATATGAGGCAGAGAAAACATACAGTAACCAGAATTTATTTGTTAACATTTACTTTTATATTGGTAACATCCTTCAGATAATGCTTTTCCAGTATTCTATGATTTATTCTCCAGCTTTATCGTGCTAGAAAATCCTCATGTAATATAATCCTTCAGTTTTTTGACTACTTTAAGTGCTTTTTTGCTTGGCTTCAGTGCTCAGGCATCAATCTTGGATTCCCCACTGTAACAACACCTACATATTTAAATGGCATTTCTCTGCTTACCCCTGAAATAGATGAAAACTCCACTGCACCCATAATGTTTATTAACACAGTTATGCTGTTCTAATGGAAATGATAACAGTGACATTAACAGGTTTGATGGCTTGTTGCTCCGGCTGCATTTCAGCCTTTGCAGGGTAGAGATGTTCTGTTTGTGTGGCGAAGGTTTTATTTCTACATTACAAAGGATTACCTTCTCCTAACAACACCGAACATTCAGTGAATGATATATTGTGACTAGAGACACAGTGAAGAAAAATAACACAATCTGGGGATTCTGATTTACTTAGGAATAGGACTACCTAAATCCTAACTGAATTTCCATTGAAGTCCTTGATTCTTTCAGCAGGTGACAAGTAAAATTGATTCTGGCATCAAGATTGTTATGAGGTTTTTGCAATCACAGCAATAGCCTGCCACAAGAATTCAGCTGGCGATCCATATTGATGCCAATACAACATGCTGTGGGGGCCATGTACCTACCAGTCTATAGACTCCTTGCTCTACAATTTTCCCTGTGTTAAATGTTTGAAAGATTTAGGGGATGGGGCAGCAACAATTTATATCCCCTTGTTTACCACTGCTCATTTCGCAAGGCACATGACCTGACAGCAAAGCCCCTTTTGATCATTTAGAAATGAAAAGCAATAAAATGAACTTAACTACTGCAAAGTAACAATCCACATTCCAGTGTTCACCTCTCTACACATTACAGCAGCTGTATGTCTCCAATCTGCTTGATCACAGTGGACATTAGATAGTGATTCCCCAGACTGGTAGAATCCATATAGTGTGTACAATTTTTTGTATAACTTCACAAGCAAATTTACGGCAGCAGCATATTCATAACTAATCATCCATCTAAACACAAAGCTGACTCTTTATAATTGCATGCAAGTTAAAATATAGACAAGATTTTTAAATATATATATATATGATAAAATACATTAGCTTGCTCGTACACTGAAAAATTCAAATTTAAATTGTGTGACAGTAAAAGGCTAGAAGAGGATTAAATAAAAATGCTTTATGTGCAAAAATCTACCACCTGAAATTCTTCCTTAAAAAAAAGGTGTATAAATGTAAAAAGATTATTAATTATTTAAGATGAGGGGTTCTTAAATCATAATGTATCTGACTTTCGTAACTGCTAGAAGACCACATTTTGATTATTACAATATGTTGTGACAATTTCTTAAGTCCTATTGACAATTATGTCAGCTACTTCAACCTGGGTTTCAATCATCTGCAGTGTTACCATCGCCAATGATACCTCACCGACATGTCAGATTACAATGTCAGGAAGTTAAGTTTTCAATATTCAATTCATATTGTCACTATGGTTAAACTAATTTAAACCTGATGTGTTTTATGATATTGTCTTTGAAGGAAATTCCATTGTGTCGCAATATGATGGTCTAAATTTGCTATTGTGGTTCTATTTTGTATATTATATCAATGTCATCACAGTTCTATATTGGGCACAGAATTAAGAAAATAATCCTGTGTTATACAGTGGAATTTTTACTGAGATTCGAGACAGTCTTCTTGTAATGTATTTAAAAAGTCTAATGTTTTCTGATTGCTGAAGTATGCTACATAAAGCCTCTCTTCTGTAAAATAATGCTTAATTGTCTCCTCTGTGTGACAGGTGTACTGCTGTTAATATTACTGTAGTCGTGTTAGTGTATGTTTTAATAAGGATGCAGTGTAGTTGCCATACAATAACCAACCTTATAATAAAGATGTCATTTTCTGATGGGACTTTTTTCTTTCCCTTTTTCTTAGTTGCTTTTCTTTATAAAACTCAGGATGATTGGGTGAATCTAGTTACATTCATAGGGTGCATGCCATTTTGCAAGGGATGGGCTTACTTTGTTTAAAGGAGGGTTCACAGATAGGCCCTTTGCCAAGGTGCACCAGCAACTCCTGTAACGTTGCACATGTTAATTTTTCTAATAATGCACTCAGTTTTCAGGATGTGATTCTGACTATTTTCAGTGGCTGCTTCTGTGCATTGTACCGCTTAGGAAACTTGTGTTAAGTGGCTCGTTATTGGTGGTTGTGTTGTTCCTTCCATGGGGAAGTAAAAACTGAGTGTGTTATAAGAATTCATTGCAACCTGTCTATAAATGGATGTCACATACTTCCATATGCTCTACAGTCTTTGATCCAGTGCAAATTTATAAGATGATTTACTGCATTTCACTCATTTGGTAAGATCTGCTGAGGAAATTTCTACATATATGTATTTTTCTTTTCTTCCCCCATCTCCCACTTTGTGGCTGCTATATTGTAGTTACTGCTAATGTATGAAACCTCTCGATTGTGTATAAATTTTGAAATATGTACGAAATAAAATGGAACATTTCTTCAAGACAGGAGTGGAGTACATATTTACTGATGGGATGACGTGTGAATCTGGTTCCGACTATTCATACTTTTGGCCTATTCACACACATAAGCAGTTTTGCATTGATGTCAACCTAAATGTGTAATTACAGATTGAAGATAAAACAAAATTAGCTGCCCATTTTACACAATGAACTGAGACCACTAAACGTTCTTTCATTTCCTGGTATCTACTTCATACTGGTGGCCAATACACTTTAACCTTTAAGATATCAGAACCACATACAGGAGCTTTCGTAAACTTCACTTTTAATCCTTACAGTGTAGGTGAAGTTGCAGTTGTGCTAACATCAAAATTAGGAGTGTAACTTAGACAACCCCAGCCAAAGCTATATTTATGTAATCAGTGGATGACGCAAACTCATTCGAATTTAACATCATCAATTCAACACTGGGTATAGGTTTCAAACAATCACCCAGATCTTGTGATCTCCAGATAACTGAAGATGGGACAGAGACTGAAAGATGTGAGACAGGACTTCTTGGAAGTCCCAACATAATGACAATGGGGCAATGGCCCAGGATGTTAGAGTCAAAACTTTCAGAGGATTCCGGGTTACCTTCATGGGTAGTTAACCAGGAGAAGTAAAAGGATTAAAACCTGCACTAACTCTGACATAACTAGTCCACTAAACCCCAACCCCAGTCACTCAAATGACCCCCAACATCTTCCTCAACATGCCAGTACCTGACCCTGCCTTCCCCTGATAGCCAGCACCCCAACCCAATCTTATGCCCTACTGCCAACATTCTCTAATCTCCTCACCCACGCTACCCATGCAACCAAATTCCATCCTATATTATCCTCCACTAAGCACCCTACTCCCCACACAAGCCACCTAAACGCTTCAACAGCCAATCTGCTGCCCTCCCTGTCATACACACACAACTTTGCTTTGTTGCTTGTTGAAGAAGCCGTGGACCTTTAGACTTTGTTTCTTATCAGCTGGTGTCAAAAAAAGTGATGTGGTTTCTAATAAGAATCTTCATGCTGCTCTCTGCAAGGATTGCTACACACTGAGTCGAAATGGAGCTTGCATCAGCAGTCAGGCCTGAAAAATTGCATTGAACTAAATAGGCAACATCTTGCTCAATCTGGGTCAGAATTTGAGATTCCAACCAGGTCAGAGGATTTGGGCCCTCCGTTTGCATTAACAACATGAAACAACAAGCTGCAACCAATTGCCTAGATATTTTTCTTTTTGTACATGCTACAGCTAAAACTGGAACCTAATCCAACACTTCTTCAATGTTATAATCTTAAAGTCCCTTGAATACTAAAAAGAATGTCTTGAACGCATAACAAATATAGCAAAAATCAACCAGAATGAAAGGGGCACATCCGTTTCTAAAGTAAAATGAGTGGCACTGAACAGCTCCTTCGCCCATTTGAGACACTAGATAAACAGGCACCAATCATAACTGGGGTTAATGTGGAGGTGATGTATGGTGTTGAATTTTGCAATCCTTTATGAAGAAGCAGAATTCTTTACTCAAATTGAGGGCCATCATCATTTGACATAAAGTTGGGAATGCCATTATGGTTGAAGTGCACTTTGAAGCATTTGACAATCTCATTGATTATCATCGAAGTCAACTCATCCACCTCACAGTAGTCAGAATAGAAGTCTATAGTAACACCACAATCAGTTCCTGCAGAAGTGAAGAGATCTACTCCCAACTTCATTCATGGTCTGTCTGGGGTGCCCAGTGTCAGCAGTTGAGTTTGGTCATCACACAGGCACTACATTAGCTGATGTCCTTGACTTTGTTGTTCATGATTGACCAGTAGACCACATCTCTTGTCTTGTCACACTTGACTTAAATTTCTTGGTGGCTTGCACGAAATGAGTTTAGCATTTCACCTCTCACCTCCTTTGAGATGATGACTCTGGTACCCAAATGGGCAGAGGCTTGTTGAAGCTGTCTAGACTGGAGTTGTATGTCAGTAACATGTGAAGTCTCTGATGCAGCTGAATCCATGAGAATTGTCCAAGAAATTGAATCTTACAATGGGCAGTTCTCCTGTGTCTCGAACCCTCTGAAAGATTCCATTAATATCAGAGAATTTACAAGATTCGTCTGAGATAATTTACCCATGAAATGTTAGAGGATTAAAACCCTTATCTCATTCCTGGATAATGATTAAGCTGAAACCCCAAATTCACCACTGACTCTTCTGACTACACCTCCCCCAATTCCAAACAACCCTCAGACCCTCAATTACTCCCTAACGTCTCAATTTGCACACTACCACCACCACCAGCCCCAACCTGAAATGACTAATTCCATCCACAACTAATACCTCCTGCCACCAGATTAATCTCCCTGGATCTGGCCTTAACAATGTGCCTTCATCCCCAAATCTGGCATTCCAAACCACCGACTTGATCCCTCAGACCTAACACCTTTTGCCACCCTGTCAGCCCAGCCTGACCCCTGTCCTGGTACTGACACATCTCCCTTCAATGAATTAACCCCTCCCTCACCAGATCTGACACCAGTAATTTTCCCCAGCCCTTACACCTCCCTCTTTGGTAGACTGACCCAAAAGAAATCTAAGACCTCCAGCGATCAACCTCCAGCCAGACAAGACACTTCACTCCACAGCCCCTCCCCAGATGCCATCCGACCACTTCACACACCACCTAATAATAATGAGGTCCCTATCCAGGAATGTCCAGCACAGAAAATATCTAAAGGTAAGTAAGTAAGTTTTAATCCAATCAGTGCCAAGAAAAATGTTTCTGGCCCTGACTGGACTATTTGGGACATTGATTCTGTTTCCTTGGTAAAATATGCTATCTTGAGTTGTTGATTTATCTCTGTTTTTGAAATATGCTGTTATAGCATCAGATGTTTCCTTCATGCTTTGAGCAATCCTTTCATCACTAGCTCTTGCATCACTTGAAGAGTTGCATTTTGTTTGGTAATTCACTTGACTTGAGCAAGACATTCATCTAATAGATTTAGAGTCTCTGATGAGTTGATGAGTTCTAGAGCATGTTGAACTGCTGCTTCACCTGGTGTCTGGCAGACTTTACACTCTGTCATGGCATCCTGCATCCAATACTTTCTCTATCAGGAGTGCTGCTCTCGACAGCATATCTGCAATGAATAGCTTCCCTTGCTTGTCTGTCATGATCAGATAGCATCTCTGAACTTGAGCAACATTCTTTAAAGAATCTTGTAGCAGGTTGTATCAGCTTCAAGAAAGTACTTTGAAGAGGCTTGTGGTCACAATCGACTGTCACTTTGTCTCTTCCATGTGGGTTCTGTTGAAAATGCTCACAAGCAAAGACAGGCACTCTTTCTGAATCTGAACATAGTGCTGATTCAGTTATGAAAATATCGTTGATTCAAATGTATCTGGCTATTCTTGTTGCATGAGAGATGTTCCAAGTCATATCTCACTGGCATCACACTGCAGCGTGATGTCATAATTTACACTATTGTATTACAGTCCTAGGGTTGCTTGATTGTAGTAACTGATGTCTCTTATGCCATATCTTAATTCCACTGTATATTGTTGGCCATGAGTTAGCATAACAGTTTGCATTACAATGATAAATTGGGAAGAATTTTGCTGAATATTTGACAAGTTCTACACATCATTGCATTACTTTTATATTTGTTGGTGAGTGCATTGCTGCTATTGCTTGACACTTTTTTAAAAGATCCAGGTGAAGAACATTTACAGTGACTACTTGGTCCATGAATTTGTCTTTCGACATGTTTAACTGAAATTGTATTTGTGTTTAAATTCAGGTTCATCTGGTGAGCTCTGTCTGAGAGCCAGTCTAGATTTTCATCTTGATCAGCAATGACTTCTTTTTTTCCATTGTTTGTGCTAATCCATACATGAACTATTTACCCATTGTAGCTTCCACTCTAAGGAGATCACTAATTATCTCATGTTGTCTGTGTTAATACTCCTTTGAAGCTGTGGATATACCAAGTGGCATGTATAAACAACTGTATCTCTCAAAGGGTGTCTGGAATGTAGTTAGAAAACTGCTGTTTCATCCAGCCTCACTTGCCAGTAACTATCCTTTGCATCCAGGGTAGTGAAGTTTGCAGTGAATTTCTATCAATGATTGGTATAGAGTATGGAGATATTTTCAGAGTTTGATTTAGATCATTTGGGTTGATGCATACTCGCAGTTTTCCAGCTTGTTTCACTGCTACCATGCTGCCAATTCACTCTTTAAGAATTGTCATTTTCTTGATTATTCCCTTTCATTCCACCTCTTTTACCTTGTCTTTCAAGTTGACATTGAGGGAGCTACAGCTTTCCTTGTTCGATGCTGAATTGGTCTTGACTCTTGGGATGCATCCTAACCCCATTAACACATCATTGTATGCCTCTAGGATTTGTTCTGTGGCCAATGGTTTAATGTCCTGCAAAACATTGCAAACCTTATCTTTATGCTTTGAGATTTAGATTTAGACTTGCTTTAGCTGTAAGAAGTAAGTTTTGTTTGCCATCTATAATCTAGACCTCCAGAACTTCATTCTTGCCATTGCTTTGGACTTGCAGAGTAATCTGTCCTGTCACCACACACATTGTGGCATCAGTTTCAAAGCTGTGAAAGTCATGATGTTGCATGATGTATCAATGTCCACCTAATATTTTATGTTAACTTTTTATGTTAATATTTTCCTTCTGCAACAGTCCAACAGTCACAAACCATGCATCACATGTCAACCTGACTGAAACAACCTATTGTATAGAGTAGAGTGATTCATCAAAGTCTTCAGGTGACATCGCTCCAATGGCCAACATTATTTCTTGTACTTCATTCTATCTATACGCTTGTGTGTAAATTATTTAGCTTTCTTGCTAATACCAGGAATAGCAGTGGCAAAAAAAAACTGACGAACTTGCACTCAAGAATATGGATTGAATCAATTGCAAGAGGTAATGTTGGCTATTGGAGAGATATCAGCTGAAGACTCTCATGAATCATGGCTTCTTCATCTTTACAAGATATCCTCTACAGTGTTCTGCCTTTTGTTATAATTGGGCCGTCCTTTTGGCCTGGAATATATTTTAACATAATGTAAGATCAGGTCAGTTCTGCACTGAATATGCTCCACCTGGAAAGTGACAATGTAAGAATTTGCGTACATATCAAAAGCTTTCCTGAGAGAAGGCTTTTCCTCTCTCAGTCAAAGTGCCCTTGTCATAGGATCTCTTATGCCGAATACAATCTGGTCTTTTTTCATTTACTTCAGCAAATTCATAGGATTCTGAAAGTTATGTTCATGATGTCATATATTGATTAATGGTCTCTTTTTTAATCTTGGGTCCTAATATTGAACATGTACCATTCATAAGTTACATTCACCTGCAGCTTGAATTGTGCACCTTTAGAACTACAGTCTGTTCTGTCATGGCAGTAGATCATGAACCCTAAATTACTTACTGACATATTGAGGTTTCAAGTAAAACATTTTTTTTCAGTTGTTAAAACAATTTTATAAAAGGGCTGATTGACAGGAAAAAAACTGTGTGGATTATATTTGTTCCTGACAGAGACTTTGGAATGTTGCACTTGGAGCATGTCAAAAAACCTCAAACAGATAAACTTCAAAGGAAGAAGTCTGACTTAAGAATTGAAGTGTAATCTCCTGTGGTTGCAGAGATACTGGAGTCTGAATATCACCACAGCAGAATCCATCTCCCATGAGTTATATCCCAGATGAAGTAAGTTCTAAGAATGCTGTCTGGACGAAAGACATGGTTGTGTCTTCCACTTACAGGGATACACAAGAAAAGGGATTTAAAAAAAGCAACTGAACTTGAATCTTGGTTCTAAATTGGTGCTCTAGTTCCATCACCTGGTGTTTACTGCAAAGGTCATGCTTGAAGAACATCCATCGCATTCCCATTTGCTTACAGTAAACCAAAAATTTCTCTCTCACAGTCAACAGTCATAAGTCAGCAAAACTACTGTTGGAAAAGGAAACAGATAACTTTCTCCAGCTGACTTGCAGCTCCAGACAAACAGTTCAACTGCTGAAAGCAGCGCTACCAGAACCACCCAATTTAGCAACAACATTATCCTCAAAGACAAGCCAAAGACTGCGTCTTGTACATATATTTTGTTTTAAATTGCTGTGTTTCCTCTGTTTTATTTGCGAATCAGTGTTATATGTGTATTGTGTTTTATCAGTCTTCCTCGTGTTGTAGCAACTGATAGACTCAAATTTTCTTTAAACCAGGAATGCCTGGATACCATGGCTCCTTTTAAAATATTAACGTATTGGAACTTGGGAAGGTATCCATAAGGGAAAGGCTCCCCTGTTTTAAGTTGACTTTTTTGCACAGCAACTTAGGTGTGGAAAGTTGGGTTTGATGAAAGGAGGGGGGCCAGTTCCTCCCTTCTCACCCAATAATGTAATGATTTTGCCATGTCCTGTCTGGAATTACAACAAACTGGGGAGACTCTTGTCCAAGGATCAGTCATAACAATTTGCTCTGTTCTTCAGAAAGACTTAAAGTGGAACACACTTTGAATCAGCCTCTTCCTAAAGTGGTAAAGTGTAGCTATTCTTAGTTGCCCTGGCTTGTGCAGCAGATCCGTTGCTGTTTTGTAAATTTGGCCGAGTGCATAGATAACCTGAAACTTTGCTTCATATCTTCTTTATTTTTGAGAGGACTTGGGAGAGGGAATGTTATATTTGTTGTGTCTTAACTAATGTTTCAGCTGTGGCTGATTCTTTGTTTATCTTTCAGTTTCTTTCAGTTGCTTGTAGCAGCTCTCACAGCTCTGAACATTCCTGTGTATCTTTGTCAGTAGCTATACTTTGGAACAATTTTTCAACTCTCAATCTCAGCTCCACTTGAGACACTTATATTTTATCCACAAAAAATTCTTTATGCATGTACATAAGGTAATAAAATAGTTCCGTCCAGTCTTTGTACAGGGTAAAAACAAACACATTGAAATTTGACATTCTGTGTGGTTGCAAACAAGGGGATTTTCTATTCATTCAGGACACTATTTACATGAGACATTTGAAGCAAAGAGATGTTCTAACAACTGAATAGACCCTCAATGTACTTTGGCAGAAAGACCTAAGACAGTGACCTTTCCCCACTGTGCTTTGGTGGCAGCTGCCCCAAGCTTTAGTGCATCCCTCAAAGGTCATCCTGGGCTTTGGAATGTGCCCCTCTGCAACATTTGGTCGAGGTCAACTCTTTGCACTGGAAGACCAACATGTTTCAGGTAACCAAACAGCATCTTTCACTGAGTTGATGGTCCTCCAGCTGTAGTCAGTGTTTGTCTCAATGTGCATCCCTTTTCTTTGCAAATATTTCCACAAAGAACAAATAATATGGAACAGGTATTTCATGACGGGCCTACGTACTAAAGGTCTATGCACAGATTGATGCAGCTACACACAAAGGAAGCCATCAGGATGAGGTCAGCATTGGTTATGCTCTTCACACTACCCCGCTCCCCCAATCTAGAGCTTTGTACATGGTATCTCTGCAGACAGCATCCATCTTTGACTCCCAGATGAAATGGAAGATAACTCGGGTGACTGCAGTGATGTATGTTCAGAGAACAGACCAGACCTGTGCCACATGCAGCAACGCCAACAGTATCTCACATCTAACGACCAGGCTTTTACTTGCAACAGAGAGGGAACAGTGCTCCCATAAGCTCAGTTTCTGCCTCACCTTGATGATATGCTCCTCCCAAGTTTTGATGCACACTCCAGCCCCTCCAAACTATATTCCCAGCACCTGCAGATAACCTGACCTGACAGTAAAGGGGATAAAGGATCAGTCAGCCCAGTTCCGAAAGAACATGACTTCGCTCTTGCCTTCGATTTATCTTGGCTTCCGAGGCCAGTTCAAACTGTGCCTATGCACTGACAGTGGATTCAAGCAGAAAATGGCGACAAGATTCATGGACAGAGAGGTTTTGACCTGCGGGTCTCCATTGCCTGGAATGGACACCGCTGTCAGGCTCGCATCCTTCTTGAGGGACTCAGCGAAAGGCTGTGTACAGCACACAAACAAGGGAGGTGAGAGGGGCAGCCCTGCCTGTTTCTGGATCTGCTGGGAAAGTTGGTGTAGAGCAGACAGATCCAGTTGCAGATTCCCTCCCCAAAGCTCATTTTGGGGAGCACATCCCACATGTACGCATGCAATATCCTGTCAAAGGTCTTCTCCTGGTCCAGGCTGATGAGGCAGGCGACCATATCCTTATCCTGCATGTAAGTAATCGTATCCCTGAGGAGCGTGAGGGTCTCAGAGATCGCCCTGCCTAGTACAGCACAGGTTTGGTTGGGGTGAATCACCGATCCTAGAGCAGACCTGATCCAGTTGGCAATGACCTTCAGATTTTTTTAATCTGCATTCAGCAATGAAATTGGTGACCAATTTCTAATTTCCTCCCTCTCCCCCATCCACTTTTAAATGAGCATGATGAAACATTTCCCCACGGATTCGCAGATGCTACCTGACAGAAGCGTACTGTTGTACGCCTCCAGCAGGTCTTGGCCAAACATGTCCCACAGAGCTGAATACAACTTGGCCAATAAACCATTGCTTCTGGAAGTTTTACTCTTCTCAAAGGACTTGAGGGTCTTGGTCAGCTCATCCAGAGGCTGGCCCCTCCCGCGTGCTATCATCTGAGACCTCCATGATAGAGGACAGGAATGACTGGGAGGCTGCACTGTCCATCGGCTTTGTGTAACACAGTCTGGCATAAAAGGATTTGCTCATCCTCAGGATGTCAGACTGAGATGATGTTACTGAGCCATCTTCTTCCTTCAGGCTGCTGAGCACAGAGCTCTCCTTGTGCACATTCTAGAAGAAGAAATACAAGCACATCTCATTCTGCTCCATGGGGCAGACCCTGGATCAGAACATTATCTTGGAGGCCTCCAAGGAAAAGAATAAGGCTTGCTGGTTCTTCATCTTCTGCAGATTCTCCTTGACATTGACCCCCATTGTCTGCAGCAGGAGTAGATTCTGGAGGCTTTTCTGGAGTTTGGACAATTTATGGCATCTCTCTTGCCTTCTGCACACCTTTCACGATAAAGAACCTCTTGATGTTCCCATTGACTGTTTCCCACCAATCTGCTGCAGATTCAAAGAGGGGTTTTATGGTTCTCCAAGCTCTGTAGCTTCTTTTAAAACTCCTCAATTATTTCTGGGGTCAAAAGTTTCAATTCAGCATCTATGTTCCCTTGCCTGCCTGCTGGCCATCCTGCAGATGACAGTCAGCCAGCAGGAGAGCGTGGCTAGAGAAGAACACCGGCTTGACATTGGTGGGTCTCACCAAGAACATGGCAGACACAAACAGGAAATCTAATCTTGATTGGGTAGACCCATCTGGCCACGACCAGGTGTATGTATTCTGAGCTCCGCTTGCAGGGGTGCTGAAGACATCATGCAGCTTGGTGTCTTTGACTGTTTCCATC
The DNA here is from genome assembly GCF_021869965.1 of Rhincodon typus. Taxonomy (NCBI): domain Eukaryota; kingdom Metazoa; phylum Chordata; class Chondrichthyes; order Orectolobiformes; family Rhincodontidae; genus Rhincodon; species Rhincodon typus. Next base: position 23,560,200 of record NC_063363.1, on the reverse strand, counting down.
AAGAATCTAGACATGGTGTCCAGTTGCTGTCAGCCCCTCCAGATTGTCCATCCACATTGATGATGCAGTTGTTGTCTCCGACCAGAATGACCGGCCTGCATCTCACCAGCAGAAATGGGAGCTGCTGCAGGACAGCCAGCTGCTAACTCTTTACCACCGGGGCATACACATTAATTAGTCTCAGGGGAGTGTTTCTGAACGTAATGTCTGCTACAAGGAGGCAGCTGTCCACCGCCTCCTTAACTTCGGAGTTAATGAAAGTTCCTCCTCACAGCAGAATTCCCAGGCTGGAGGAATGGCAAACATTACCCCCCTCCACTGAACAAATCAAAGGCTTATGGGCCCAACAAACTCAACTATTTCCTGTAGCTGCTGAGGTGTGATATCCTGTACTCCTGCAGAAACAGGAGACCCACCTAAATGTTGGCCAGGTAATCCAATGTGGAAACACATCCTGTAGTGGATTTCACTTGAAACATGTTTATGCTGTCAATCTTCAAACTCATTTTAAGATTTTTAGATCACCACACAGTCCAATAAAGATTTAAAACTGTTCATGTTGCTGGGTGAGCTCCTGCATCCCCATGGTGGAGGTGAACTGTTACACCTTCGCAGGGCAGAGGTAGCTATCCTGTTCCTCCCTGGGGGCTTTGCCCTGATCTGATGTCATTGGGATGGAGACAAGGCCAGGAAAGTCCGATTCTGAATCACGTAGAGCTGTTGTATACTCTGCTCCTGGTTCAGAGCCTTCCTACTCCCGGTTTCCCAGAGTTGTGCTGTACGAGATAACTCATGGTTCCCGACATCAGAGGGTGGAGTTTCACTGGGCCCCTCACAATGTCCAGCATTTCCATATTGGGTGGTGCTCATCTCCTCCCTTCACTTGGTGCTTTGCCTTTTCTAATATTTGTGGTGATCCCCTCCCAATCAGCCTCCCCCTCCCATACATCTTTGTTGGAAGAAGGGTTGATGATGTGCCATTCATATAACTATCTCTTTCCATTCTACTGCTGGCCCTGTGTGACTGAAGCATTTTTGTTTTGAGGCTTCTGCTCACCACCCACCAGGCACCCGCTGTTTGTTCACTACCGCCTCCTCCATTGACTCTGTATTCTCAGGTGGAGGTTCAGTTGGTTCTTCAGTCTCTGGAGAATCTTCCCTTCTTTGACAGCAAGTCTTGCCCTCCATTCAGTCTTGATGAGGTAACAATCTAGTATCTACACTGCCTTTATTGGAGTGCTTGTAACATGGTTGCATCCTGTGTGTGTGCCTTATGGTGACATAACAATGGCAAACCAATGGACATATTGGTGCAGATAGCATTTCTATCCCAAACAATTAACAATGATATCTTGTTACCATAGGTACAACCAGATGTTGACATTTGTCAATTCATCAAGTGGCCACTCATTTCCCAAATTCTTGTGGTTGACAAATTACCTAATCCCAACTTTCCAGTGATGTATGTTACCTCTCAAAGAAAATTCGGTGACAGAATAAACATGCAATTTTCTGTGGAACCTCAGCTTGCATCTGACAATTAATCATGCCATTGTGATTTTCAGCAACTCTGGATCAGAGGAATTAATTCATTTTCCTCATTAATCAGGTAAAGACATGGTATCAAGATCAACAAAAGCTATACAGCAACTTTTAATGTAATGAAAACAATCTAAGGCACTCTGCAGAAGTAATATAAAACCACATAGGGAAATATTAGGTCAGATTACCAAAAGCCTGGTCAAATAGGTAGGTTTTCAGAAGTGTCTTATAAAAGGAAAGCGAAGTGGTGGGTTGTAATGAGGGAATTACAGAGTTTGTGTCCTATGCAGCTGAAGACACCTGTTGTGGAACAATTAAAATTAGAAATGCGCAAGTGGACAGATTGAAAAGAACGGAGGTATCTGGGACAGTTGTGGGGCAGGAAAAAAAATAGAAATAGGGAGAAACAAGCTCATGGAAGAACTTAAAAACAAGGACAAGAATTTTAATATCAAATCATTACTTGAATGGGAGTCTGTGTAGGTCAGAGAATACAGGGGGCAATAGGTGAAAAGGACTTGTTGTGAGTTAAGACATAGGCAGCAGTATTTAGCTGACTTTAAGTTTACCAAAGATCAACTATGAAAAATCAAAAGTGCATTGAATTAATAGATCAGAGTTATATCACCATTTATTTTCCATCAAAATGATTAAAATCTAAAGTGCAAGCTTCAAGAAACTCAAACTTACACCTTTACATTCATTATTCACCGAGTTGCTTTAAACCTAATTGACTGCTAATGCTGTTGCTTTGTTACGCAACTTACAAGGTTATGTTTGAGATTTCCAGCAACCTTTGGATCTGACATTAATCGTTATGCACTGCATTCATCTCAAGTCAATTTGATGTATCAAAGTTTAATGTGGCCCTATTATATATGCATACATTACACTAAATTCATCCATTGTAGTCATTTCAGAGCAAGATGAAAGATGACTTTTGGAAATCAGGATCTAGGTTACACCATTTATCAAATATAACCAATTAACAAATCTAAAATTATACAGGACAGAATTGTCTTGTACATTAATCAACAGTGAACTAACAGATAAGTGCCAACTGTGATCATGCACATGTTTTATTTAATCATTCAGATCTGATTACGTGTGTGAGGTTACTCAAAGAATGGAAAAAGGGGCTGATTTCTGGATTTGCACCTAACTGTACGACATACTCAGTGCCTGTTTAAACAGGATGTGATAAAATGCTAAAATTGGCAGCACATTGAATATCTTAATTAGTTATAAATAAAGTTGATGATCCACAGACACAAATTCCCACACAAGGTTACATAGAATTATAGAATCCCTACAGTGTGGAATCAAGCCATTCAGCCCATTGAGTCCAAAAAAAACCCCAAAGAGCATCCCACCCAGATAAACCTCCCTAACCCCATGACCCTACATTTCCCATGGCTAATCCACCTAGCCTGTGCTTCCCTCGACACTATGGGCAATCTTAGCATGGCCAATCCACCTAACCTGCACATCTTTGGACACTTGAAAGAAACTTGAGCACCCAGAGGAAACCCACGCACACAGGGGGAGAATGTGCAAACGCCACAGAGACAGTTGCCCGAGAATCGAACCCTGGTCCGTGAGACAACAGTGCTAACCATTGAGCCACTGTGCACCCCAAATTGTGGCCAGTACGGAGAATTGTAAATGTTATGCTCATGGTTTTTTTTGAAAAAGAGGAGGTGGATAAACTTCTTAACTATAAGCCAGTCAGTCTAATGTTAGTGGTGGAAAACAAACAAGTTCAGTTGTCCAAGGTAAGAAAAAAGTCTCATTTTGAGAAACATAAGGAGAACCATGGATTTGTTAAAAGCAAATTGTGTCTGACTAACCTAATTAAGTTCTAATATAAAGAGGGTGATGAAAGTAGGTTGTATAAGCTAGAAATTTATGAACTTTTAAAGGCATTTGAAAAAAAAACACATACAAAAAAGTAAAGAGTAGTGGGAAACTAGTAGACCGGGAAATCTTTAAAGGCCAACAGAAAGCCACAAAAAGAGTTATAAAGAAAAGTAAGATAGATTATGAGAGTAAACTATCTCAGAATATAAAAACAGGCAGCAAAAGTTTCTATAAATATGTAAATCGTAAAAGAGTGGCGAAGGTAAACATTGGTCCTTTAGAGGATGAGAAGGCCAATTTAATAACTGGGAATGAGGAAATAGCCGAGCCATTAAACAATTATTTCGTGTCGGTCTTCACAGTGGAAGACACAAATAACATGCCGAAAACTAATAGCAAGAAAGTTATAGCAGGTGAGGTCCTAGAAACTATCATTATAACTAAGGAGGCAGTGCTGGGCATGCTAATGGGGCTAAAGGTAGACAAGTCTCCTGGACCTGGTGAAATGTATCCCAGGGTACTAAAAGAGGTGATGGGGGAAATAGCAAATGCACTAGTAATTATTTACCAAAATTCATTGGACTCTGGGGTGGTTCCCACAGATTGGAAAACAGCCAATGTGACGCCACTGTTTAAAAAAGGAAGTAGACAAAAAGCAGGTAACTATAGGCCAGTTAGCTTAACTTTGGTAGTGGGGAAAATGCTTGAATCTATCATTAAGGAAGAAATAGCAAGACATCTGGATATAAATTGTCTCATTGGGAACACCCAGCATGGGTTCATGAAGGTTAGGTCATGTTTAACTAATTTGGTGGAATTCTTTGAGGACATTACTTGCATGGTGGACAATGGGGAACCTGTGGATGTGGTGTATCTGGATTTCCAGGAGGCATTTGATAAGGTGCAACACCAAAGGCTGCTACATAAGATAAAGTTGCACGGTATTACAGGTAATGTATTGGCATGGATAGAGGATTGGTTGACCAGTAGAAATCAAAGAGTAGGGGTAAATGGGTGTTTTTCTGGTTGGCGGTCAGTGGCTAGTGGTGTGCCTCAGGGATCAGTGCTGGGACCGCAATTGTTTACAATTTACATAGATGAGTTGGAGTTGGGGACTAAGTGTGGTGTGTCAAAATTTGCAGATGATACTAAGGTGAGTGGTAGAGCAAAGTGTGCAGAAGACACTGAAAGTCTGAAGAGGGATATAGATGGTCTAAGTGAGTGGGCAAAGGTCTGGCAGATGGAGTACAATGTTGATAAGTGTGAGGTCATTTTGGTAGGAATAACAGCAAAATGGACTATGTTTTAAATGGTAAAAAATTGCAGCACGCTGCTGTGCAGAGGGACTTGGGTGTCCTTGTGCATGAATCGCTAAAAGTAGGATTGCAGGTGCGGCAGGTGATTAAAAAGGCAAATGGAATTTTGTCTGCCATTGCCCGAGGAATGGAGTTTAAAAACAGGGAGGCTATGCTGCAGCTGTATAAGGTCCTGGTGAGGCCACACCTGGAGTACTGTGTGCAGTTTTGGTCTCCTTACTTGAGAAGGGATATACTAGCACTGGAGGGGGTGCAGAGGAGATTCACTCGGTTGATTCCAGAGTTGAGAGGGTTGGATTATGAGGAGAGACTGGGTAGACTGGGCCTATGCTCATTGGAATTCAGAAGAATGAGGGGAGATCTTATAGAAACATATAAGATTATGAAGGGAATAGGTGGAGGCAGGAAGGTTGTTTCCGCTAGCAGGTGAAACTAGGACTAGAGGGCATCGCCTCAAAATAAAGGGAAGCAGATGTAGGACTGAGGTCAGGAGGAACTTCTTCGCCCAAAGGGTTGAGAATCTGTGGAATTCCCTGCCCAGTGAAGTGGTTGAAGCTACCTCACTGAATGTTTTTAAGGCAAGGCTAGATAAATTTTTGAACAGTAAAGGAATTAAGGGTTATGGTGAGTGGGCAGGTAAGTGGAGCTGAGTCTCAAAGATCAGACATGATCTTATTAAATGGCGGGGCAGGCTCGAGGGACCAGATGGCCTACTCCTGCTCCGAGTTCTTATGTTCTTATGTTCTTATGTGCCTCATAAAAGGGTAATCATAAAATAGAATCACATTGAAAGGATACTGTTGCATCGAGTAGAAAATTGACTAAAATGTCTTTGTTGTCATCAGCAGTCACTTGCTAACAAGTGTGAATGTCCACTTAGGAAATTCCATGTCACTGGTTATGGATTCTGTTCTCTTACGTAGCTGATGGGCCCAATCCCAGAGCCACATCTCTGACCGCACATTTAGCAGGTGTTTCAGGGAGGTAGAATTGGTCCTTTGCCTTGAAATCACTGACATTCCTTCTTTTTTCCATACTTGCTGCTGCCAAGTGTTCTCGAAAAATTGTGTTCCTTAGTACAGGAGCTTCCTCCCAGTCAGTTTCCTCTGAATGAGGGTCTCCTGGACATTGATATCTACATTGCATATCTTGAGGGAAGCCTTCAGAGAGTTTTTGAAATGTTTCCTTTGTCATTCTCTCATTTGAGTGCCTTCCTTGAACTGGGTGAAGAAGATTTGCATTCAGAACTCAGGTATCCCAAGCCCGTAGCTGGCCCTGTGGAATTGACTTCAGATAATCATTGGTGCCATTACCCATTTCAAGGACACTGATGTTAGAATGCCCATTCATCCAGAAGATGCAGAGGATCCATCTCAGACAGATAGTATTTCTCAAGAACCTTGAGGTGGCATCTATGCATAGTTCAAATTTTGGAGCCATACAGATGAGTCAGAAAGATAACAATCTTATACTGAAGGATCATGGTATCAGCACAGATGTTACGGTCATCGAAGATTTTAGGCATTCCAATGTGGCATTCGCAGATTGCATGCATTCTTGAATCTCCGCATTGATGTCAGCCTTAGATAAGAGGTAGCTTCCCAGAAAGGGGAAATAGTCCACATTTGAGAGGACTTTTCCATTGATTTTAATGGAAGGATAGACTGGAAATTACCCAAGGACACGTTGATAAAGGATTTGAGTCTTCTTGAGGTTGAGGCTGAGATTGAATCTTCGATGTGCTTCTGTGAAGATGTAAAGCCAGACTTCAGCATTTTCTTCCCAGACAGGATTGATGACATGGTCATCTGCAACTAATGACTAAGAGGTAATGAATAATGGATGTCTTCCTGCAGGAAATAGTGCCCCGATCCCAATCCCATCCCTCAGACCATTCTTTTTCATGTGATAGGTGAATGACATGAACTAGAGTACAGGGAATACAATCTCGAAGTTTGTGAAAAACACAAGCTCGGTAACATTGTAAGTAATGACAATTGGTTTTATAAGTAGAGGAATTAAATCCAAAAATAAGGAAGTCATGATGCATTCTTGCAAATCTCTGATTCAGCATTATGCGGGGAATTGGCTGCAGTTCTGGACTCCACACTCCAGGAGAGATGTAAAGATCCCAGAGAGAGTACAGCAGAGGTTTAGCAGATGCTCGCTAGGATAAGCAACTTCAGCTATGTGGAAAAAAATTGATAAACTGGGATTGTTCACAGCTTAAGGTTAAGATTCCCAGTTTAAACTATAGAAAGAACCAAGAATGACATTCAAGATAAGGCAAGTAGGGAGAATCTATTTCATTTGACAAATGGGTCAATAATTTTTATTGATACATTTAAAATTGGCATAGAAAGGAAATGTAGGTAATATGGAGAAATTTCTTCACATGGAATTTTTAAAATCTGAAACAGACTGCTCGAAAGACTGTTGGATATCAGATTTCACTTTATGGGGCAATTGGATTTATACTTGATTTGCAGGATTACGCAGAAAACTGGCAGTGCAAAACTATCATTTTTTTTCAAACTTGTCATCAGCATGATAAGTTGAATGGCTTTCATCTGCTTGTGAGATTCTATAATTTTAAAAATAAATGGTAATCTCCAAAAAGAAAGCTCAAAGTCCTTTACATACACGGAAGAGACAGCATGCAAAACTATCCGACAGATTAATATTCCTGTTCTAAATCTTCAACAGAACTGGCATGATCAATCTGAGAAATTTATCCTGTCAGACAGATAAAGAACAAAAGGGGAGGGAGCTGCTGTAAGTGCAAACAGGAGTCAAATATACCACAAATATATTCATTACTATGAGCATTGATTAATAAAAATGTCAGTTGAGTTCCTTAACTCAGAGGTGGTGTTTTGAGCAGTTTCATGCTGTTGGCATAGTTAATCTTAATTTTCAAAAATCAGTGGCATTCTCAGATCCTGCTATGTTCAGTTGAGGACTAGGGAGGACTGAGTACAAGTCATTCCAGTGTCACTTTGATTGTGTACCAAATGATTCACAAAATTCGCAAAATGACACAATATCAGTTTGCATCCTCTGTCTTATCAGTAGCAAGATTACAAGTATGGATGAATTGTTTTGCCAAATAGAAATAGAGACACTTCTCTGTACATTTCCTTAAATAAAGAAAAAAAAACATGATGGGTTTGCCATGATATAGAACAGGAAATATTTTATTTATGATGCCCAGTCATGCTTTGATTTTACAAGCTCTGCTGTACTTCAGCAGCTCGTGTAATTACTTCATATTCGGAAAGCTGAGACAGGAAAATTTATAATAGGTGAATCAGGAAATGGCAGAGAAGTTAGACAAATATCGTGCTTCTCAGAGAATGCCTACAGCATGAAAACAGGCCATTTGCCCCAAAAAGTCTGCACCAACTCTCCAAAGAGCATCTCACCCAGACTCGCCCCATCCCTGCATTTCCCATGGCTAACCGACCTAGCCTACACATTCCTGGACACTATGGACAACCCACCTGACCTGCACATCTTTGGACTTTAGGAGGAATCTACATAGTCACAGGGAGAACGTGCAAACTCCACACAGACAGTCACCCAAGTTTGGGATTGAACCTGGGTACCTGGCACTATGAGGTAGCAGTGCTGACCACTGAGCCATCATGCTGTGCTTCTGTCTTCACACTGGATGATGCAAGAAGCACATCAGGAATAAATGGGCAACCAGGGATCTAATGAGAAGGAGGATATCCAAGCAATCACTAATAATGAAGAAATAGTACTGGAAAAGGATGTAACTTAAACAATCCATCCCAATTTTTCATTTCTCCTAAAGAGAAAAATGTATCTATTTCTTCCAGTGGCACCATCTACTTCAGTCTTCACTAGAGTTTCTTCCAATATATCCCTTTTACCTTGCATTGTTCCCATCTTTTTGGCATTCATACTCAATCAATATTCAAAACTTGTCGATTTTATTTGATATAGAGTCATTCAGCACGGAAACAGATCCTTCGGTCCAACTTATCCATGCCGAACATGTTTTCCAGACTAAACTAGTCCCACTTGCCTGCATTTGGCCCATAGTCCTCTAAATTTTTCCTATTCATGTACCTGTCAAAATTTCTTTTAAATGTTGTATCTGTATCTGCATCTCTCAACTCCCCTGGCAGTTCATTCCACTAAGAACCCACTCTCTGTGTGAAAATGTTGCCCCCTCAGGTCCCTTTTAAATCTTTCTCCTCTCACCTTAAGAATATGCTGCCTAGTTTTGAGCTCCCCCATTCCAGGGAAAACACCTTTGCTATTCACCTTATCTATGCCCTTCATAAACATCTCTCAGGTCACACCTCAGCCTCCTTTACTCCAGTGAAAAAAGTCCCAGCCTATCCAACCTCTTCTTATAATGCATACCCTCTAGTCCTGGCAATATCTTGGTAAATTTTTTTCTGAACCTTCTCCAATTAATAATATCCTCATGCAATATTTTCTGGGCCTTTTCTGATCCTGAAAGTAGTCCTGAGTTGTCTGTGCACTGTGAATTTATTACGTTCCTGCCTCTAAGTTTTACCATTGGAAATACATTTAATTCTCTGAATATTTGTTCTGTGTGCAGATTGAAAAAGTTTGAAGACAATAAATAGGTTAGTCATACTCTTCTCTTCATTGATATGTTTCTTACTTGATACCCACTATTTGATATCAATATAAAATCGCTATTTTGGACCATAGGGCTGCTCTCTCATTAGAAAGAGATGACTGGTGGTGGTTGAACCTGAGGGTCAGTACACCTCAGGTGAGGGGAGAGGTTCAGAAGGGGAAAAGGGTAAGCTCAGCCAGTGTAGGAATTGAACCTAGGCTTTTAGGGTTCTAAACCAGCAATCCAGCCAACTGAGCACCCTGTTCTCAATATAGGTTATGTTTAATTCCATGTATTTGCTGTCAATGCCACATTTCAGCAATGTACCATTAATGTTTGGTGATAAAAGTGATCAACTTCATTTTCATAGTCTATGAAACATTTGTAAATGTTCTTGTTCTAGATATTTCTAGATACTTATCAAAGATTGTTCCTGGATTAATTATTTCTCTCTTGTCCTACTCCAGTTCTGAATCTAGACTGTGTTTCAGTAGTCTGCTTCACTTCTTAAGATTTCTTTCTATTCTCATTTTAATAATATTACTTTAATGAGATGACTCATTAAGCTTGTAGTTATAAAATGATTGCACTCCATCGCTTTAGGTTTCTTAGTTGACTTCAAGAATAATGAATGTCTCAAGTCACTTTGAATGTATTCTTTGATATACAGTTGATCACAAATTTCTGTTATCACTTTTAATTCTATTCCCCCAAGGACTTTTAGATGTTATGTTATTGTTTTATCTTTGCCTGGAAGTTTTCCTCTGCTTATCTATTTCAAAGCATTCTTTACGATTGATATCAGAATCACGTTGTTTGCATCTATATCCTTGAGGACTCACTTGATTTTCATCATTGTATAACTTATTCTGTCTATTTTCTTGCTACTGAATTTGTTTTAAATAACAGTTTACTACCTTTTTATGCACTTATCAATTTTTATTTCTTTCTTTCTGTTGGTCAAAGATTTTCCCTTTGGGTCTGTCTAAATCTTATTTTTGCAATTTCTTTCCAGCTCCAATACTTCACCACACACCTCATTATACACTTTTCTTTCACTCGCCAACATGCATTCTTTATTTTCTTTTCAATTTCATAAGACTCTGATGTGTTTCTTCCTTTTCCCTTTTCTATCATAAGCACAAGCAAATCCTCTAATTGATTCCTCATCTCTTTTTCTTTTCAGTTTCAATTGCGCATGATGTATACGCACTTTCAGGATTTTCCCATTTGCTTTCTATTTTTTTCTGAGAACTCTTTTGATTTCTCAGGTAAGACATTCATACATGTGTCAAGTTCACAAGACCTGAAAGAGGTCAGAACTTATTTTTAAAAGCTATACTTTATTGTTTTTTTTAACAGACTTTGTTGGACTAGACCATGGCTGCCGATGATCATATGATGCAGTTTGATTACAATTTCTGGAAAATTCCACTTAGCAAGGACCAGGTCAGATTTCAGCCACCATTTTCTGGAATTTCCGTTGCATGCAACTTGCAGTCCATAAACACAAAAGAACAGTAGACCAGCAGTATCTGATAACCAGAGAATTATCAAACTAATTATACCTGAAAAGATGTTAACTTATGAGCAAAATATCATATTCTTGGTCTTGTGGTGTTGCTAAAGAATATTTTTTCAAATTTGCTGAGGTAAGGAGAACATCAATGGTGTTCAGTGATCGGAATCTCCCATGCCTCAAATGTATGTAAATATAATCCTGCACAAGTCAGATATGCTTTGGATTTGTTTGTTGCATAGAGTCAAACTCCAATGTTTGTTTTTGTCCTTCACATTCTACTGTATAGAACTGAACTGCTTTAGTGACTATATATATAGTATATATATATAATATATATAAAGATATTATTTATGAATAATGTATATTTTTGAAATTAAAAAAGTCACCTGTATTTAAGAAGTATCATACTGTGACTTAATCTTGCCACCAGCTGAGTACAAGACCATGTGACACATTACATTACTTCCCTTGCTGATGTATACTACATCTCAACAGCATATCACACTGTCAGATTTAATGCTTTATATTTCAGAAAACATGGCTGTGACTGTAACTCACTGAAAAAAAAATACTTCTACAAAGCTAATATTGGGCAGATAGATTGTATGAGTCGGCAAGAAGGTGACACATGGGCTATAATGCTAGGAAATATGGTAGAAATAATGAAATTGTTTAAAGTGTGTATCCTGCAAGTTTTTGAAGACACTGCTTCAGACACTGATTGCATAATTAATGGAGCATGCTACACTTCATGCACAACCTGCATGGCACCCCAAGCTGAGAAGGACATCAGCCAGGACATTTGGGCATGCACGGGATATTGTGCTGTCATGAAGGCATCAAGCTGTTAACAGCTAAAGTGATGGCTAGCTTCTAACTTTGAACTACACAGGTCCACTGCTCAAATTTACCTTCAATCATTGAAAAGTAAATCTTCAGTTTCTTGAGGCCCAGTTCTTAAAGGATTAGGGATTCAACTTCCAGATATGGCAGTTTCGAATAATTTTGTTTTGCCATTGTTTTGTGCTTAAAAGTTTTGCCTTTACAGAATCTCTAGAAGCACTCCACTATGCTGTTCGGTGTGTTAATTCCTCCAAGCCAGGACGTTGGCCTCCCCAGATCTCTCCCTTTAAGTAATATATTAGTTGTTGGAACAATGTTACAATTTCTCCACTGTTGTTGAGTCAAACACCTGGAGGTTCCACCCCCAAACAGCACTGAGGTTATATCCATGCCAGGTTGTCTTCAATAGTTCAATAAGCTATTTTTTCAAGGGCAGTTAGTGATAGGCAACAAATTCTGGCCTTGTGAACAATGCTCAGAGCCCAAGAAAGAACACAAAAAAGATGAATTCCTGTACTTAACAAAGAGTTACTGCATCCTTATGTAGAGGGCGGAGATTTTAATGATCTGCCTACACAGATTGCAACTGATAAAGGGAACTACAGTGACAGTGTCTCTGGGTCTGCAACATGACATGGAAATGAATCAGAGAGGGAGCACTCCACACCAGGTTCTCTGCGGATTCTCTACTCTCAGGATTCCTCCATGCACCTTGGCAATAATAGGAAATTGCCTGGCAGGCTAACTAACGTAACTAGAATTGTGTTTTTTCTGCCCATCAGTGCTTTTCCAAGTGCTACACCATCTGAGTCCTCCACAGCAAAACTCATCTATAACCTCAGCATCTGGATACAACATATAAACCAGCTCTATCACTTTATGTGGCATTATCTGAGCTGGTGGCTTATTGTCAGATCAAGGAACAGCGTCTTCATCAGTGCTGTGCTGATGTTTTCTCTCACAATCTCTCTCTTTTCCATCCTTCTGCAGTTGGTGAGGAGGCTGCAATACTTGGGTATTTGAAATCAGAAAAATGGGCTAAACCTGCTCCTATTTTTACGTTCTTACGTTTTGTTTTTGAAGGCATTGTTGTAGGTGGACTGCAAAAGATATTTTATTCCAGTGTCCTCTTCAAACCATTAGTATAACAGTCACGTTTCTTGCACAGTAATTTCCCCCTGATGGTAAGTAATGTAATGGAATGATGCATTAAATAAAGCAAATGAAAGAGCTTAATGACCAGAAGAAGCCTTATTCATTAACGTTAAGTAAAATACAAATAAGGAGTTTTCACTGCATAAAATTAAGCTCTGACCCAAAGAAAATATGATTTTCTTTTATTGCTGGAGCAGCTGTGTGATTAAATAGATGGGAATTTCTACAGGAAAGTATTTGAAGAAAAGACAAATTAACAGGAGCGGGGGAGGTCAAAATACTTGTTGGGAACTGTCAGAGCTGATTTCAAACTAGAGTTGCCTTTGTGGTAACGAGATGCACCCCAAGGTCAACCATTTTCAACTTTGACTATCGTCTCACCAAGTGGTTAATGCAAAATTCCTAACAATTCCCCTTCAAATTGTGAAAGGCTTCACACAATCGTGTCATAATAAACTGTGCTGCCCTTTCCCACCCAAACAAGCAGATGTAAGATGGCTGCTATGGTGCACAACCATGGTGAACAAGTGTCATTTATCTGAACATTGCTTTACCTCAGATTTGAGGATTAAATAATTTGATCAGATTTGTTGAGCACTGAGTTTGACTGAGATATCTGCAGATCCACATACTGCAGCAGTCAATGCTTTGACACTTTTTGATGATTTTGTTGTGTAATTTCTTTTTCTGTTCTTCTTTCTTTGCCTTTACAATTGTGGTGTTTAGGATTTGATTTAAATGTGCGCACAATATTTATGACTAAAATTCGAACACACAAGTACCATGTACAAAGGGTGACAATTTTATCGTCTGAAAACATCGAATTGTGGAGATCCGTGTTTCCAGCATGCATCTGGGACTTCACCCAAATGGGCTTATTTCCCATGTGTGAGCTGGATAGTGAATATTCGCAGATAATTGGGGTTTTGGAGGGTATCAAGGCTATCCTCTGATTAACAGATGCACAGAATCTTTCCTTCATGACTCACTGAATAACATCTAGGAGTGTGATCCCTAAAATACTTTTTGTTTTCTTCATCCCAATGCAAACCCTACTTAGGGTCAGTTAACTCACCCCATATCATGGATTAAAACTGGCATCTCCCTCAACTATTAGGTTTTGAGTCATACCCGACAATACATTTTCCTGATGAAAGGTCACAAATCTGAAATATTAACTCTGTTTCTGTCTCCACAGATGCTACCAGATCTGCTGAGTATCTCTAGGATTTTCTGTTTTTAATGTACATTTACCTTGCTAGCTACTTCCCTGCCTGGGATCAATCTGGTTGTATGACTGATTCCTAACTTCTGTCGTCAGCATTGAAGGCTCAGTTGCGTTTCTCAATCTTGTATTTGAGAAACTGAGCAAACAAAACATACAGCCTGAGATAGCAGAACTGCAGCTGCTGGAGCCAGAGATTACACAGTATGGGGCTGGAGGAACACAGGTAGCCAGGGAGCATCAGAGGAGCAGGAAAGTTGATGTTTCGGGTTGGGACCCTTCTTCAGATTTGGGGAGGAGGAAAGGAGCTGGTAAATAAATAGAGAGAGGGGGAGTGGAAAGTTGTGGGGCTGGGGAAGGTAGGTGGGATGATGATAGGTGAGTGCAGGTAGGGAGTGGTGGGGATTGGTCAATGGGATGGGAGAGGCATATATGTGGGAGAGAAGATGGCCAGGTTGTGTCAGGTCAAGGAGGTGGGGATGAGAGGGAGGCTAGGACCTGGGATGAGGCCGTGGGTGGGGAAATTTAAAACTGGTGAATTCCATATTTAGGCCATTGGGCTGTAAGCTGAAGTGCTGCTCCTCCAGTTTGCAGGTGGTGTCATTGTGACACTGGAGGATGCCCAGGATGGACATGTCACCCAGGGAGTGGGAGGGGGAGTTAAAATGGTTGGTGACCGGAAGGTGCTGTCATTTGTCACATACACAGCGCAGATACTCCACAAAATACTGTCCAAGACTACGTTTGGTCTCACCGATGTAGAGGAGGCCACATCGGGAGCAGCGGATACAGTAGACCAAGTTGACAGATGTGCAGGTGATCCCCTGTTTGATGTGGAAGGTTTGTTTTGTGCCGTGATTGGAGGTGAGGGGCGAGGTGTAAGGGCAAGTGTAGCACTTCCTGCGGTTGCAGGGAAAGATACCAGGCGTTGTGGGGTTAGTGGGGAGTGTGGAGCAGATGAGAGAGTCAAGGAGAGAGCGGTCCCTACGAAAGGCAGATAGGGGTGGGGAGGAAAGTGTATCTTCGGTTGTGGGGTCAGATTGTAGGTGGCGTAAGTGGTGGAGAATGATACGTTGGATGTGGAGGTTGCTGGGGTGATATGTGAGGACAAGGGGGAATATACAGCCTGATTTCTTGAGTGAGTGAATACTGAACACAATGGTTCAGTCAAATTCTGGTAGTGAAGAAACCTCTTGATTCTAGAGATTTCGGTCTTCCCATGGCGTTTATGATGTTGCTGGTTACCAGATTTTATTTCCTCACTGCCAAAGGATTTTGTTGTGCTTCGATGATATTTTAATGCTTTCTGAAATTGTAGGTACTAGTATAACTGAAATAAACACTTCAGTTCTGAAGAAGAGTCATACCAGACCCACATCACTCGTGTCTTTCTTGCTCCACAGATGCTGCTTCTGAGTTTCACCAGCATTTTCTGTGCTCACTTCGGATTTCCGGCATTCACAGCATTTTGCTCTTATGTGGTGACTTGGTTAGCTGTAGCTTTTGACATAACTATATATATAATTGCAATTTTAAGGAGTTGGTTCAGAGGTGGCCCTTTATGGAGTTGAGGTGGCATATTCTCAGAATATTTTTGAAGTTAGACCCTTTAATTAATTTAAGGACAATTGGTTAAACATTTATATTTAAAAATGTGCCAACACCTTTGAAATAAACAAATGTAACCATGAACAGTTTCCCAAAGCATGATGGGAAGTGTCGCCAATACTGTAGGAATGATGGGATTTGTTTCTGTTCCTGTGGGAACAGAGTCAAGAATATAAACTGTTATATTTCTGTTGCAATACAGACCATGGAGTTAAAAGAAAGCCGAAGATTGTGTTACCACAGAAATCAGCAGACCCAAGACTGAGATTGGATAAGGCTATAGGTGTGGAATGTGTGAATATTAAGTTGTGAAACCTTTGTATTTTGGGAGAAGCTATCCTTGGTAAACAAAAGCAGCTTGTCCCACAGCATATGCTGGAAGAAATCTTTGCTTGCTGAATCTAAAACTTGGCGTGGTTGATTTAAATAATAAACTTACTGTCTGATATATTCAAGCAATCAGTTTAACTATGATGCTGAATGCAGAATTTTTTTAGAGATAGTAGGAACTGCAGATGCTGGAGAATCTGAGACAACATGGTGTAGAGCTGGATGAACACAGCAGGCCAAGCAGCATCAGAGGAGCCTTTCTGAAACCTTTCTGAAGAAGGGTCCAGGCCCGAAACGTCAGCTTTCCTGCTCCTCTGATGCTGCTTGGCCTGCTGTGTTCATTCCCCTCTACACGTTGAACGGCCTCGAACGTGTCTCCCGCATTTCCCGCAACTCATCCCTCACACCCACTCCCAGCAATAACAATCAAAACAGAATCCCCCTCATCCTCACGTACCACCCCACCAACCTTCGAATCCAATGCATCATCCTCTGACACTTCCGCCATCTGCAATCCGACCTCACCACCAAAGACATTTTTCCCTCCCTACCCTTATCTGCTTTCCGGAGGGACCACTCTGTCTGGGACTCCCTTGTCCGCTCCACACTCCCCTCCAGCCCCACCACACCTGGCACTTTTCCCTGCAACCGCAGGAAGTGCTACACCTGCCCCTACACCTCCCCCCTCACCCCCATCCCAGGCCCCAAGAAGACTTTCCACATCAAGCAGATGTTCACCTGCACATCTGCTAATGTAGTATACTGTATCTGCTGTACCCGGTGTGGCTTCCTCTACATCGGGGAAACCAAGCAGAGACTCGGGGACCGCTTTACAGAACACCTACACTCGATTGGCACTAAACAACTGCACCTCCCAGTCGCGAACCATTTCAACTCCCCCTCCCATTCCTCAGACGACACGTCCATCCTGGGCCTCCTGCAGTGCCACAACGATGCTACCCGAAGATTGCAGGAACAGCCCCCTCATATTCCGCTTGGGAACCCTGCAGCCCAATGGTATCAATGTGGACTTCACAAGCTTCAAAATCTCCCCTCCCCCTACCGCATCCCAAAACCAGCCCAGCTTATCCCCGCCTCCCTAACCTGTCCTTCCTTTCACCTGTCCCCTCCTCCCACCACAAGCCCCACACCCATCTCTACCTACCAACCTCACCCCGCCCCCTTGACCTGTCCATCCTCCCTGGACTGACCTATGTCCTCCCTAACTCCCCACCTACACTCACCTTTACTGGCTCCATCCCCGTCTCTTTGGCCTGTCTGTATCTTCTCCACTTATCTTCTCCTGTATCCATCTTCTATCCTCCTCCCCCTCTCTCCCTATTTATTTCAGAACCCCCTTCCCCTCCCCCATTTCTGAAGAAGGGTCTAGGCTCCTCTGATGCTGCTTGGCCTGCTGTGTTCATCCAGCTCTACACCTTGTTATCTCAGATTCTCCAGCATCTGCAGTTCTTACTATCTCTGAAACAATTTTAACCCCACTGCGAAGCCTCTTCTAAGGATGCCTACCTTGAAGAAGTTACCCTCCTCCCTCCGGAAAAACCTCAGTGGATCTCTTTCCCACTGCAACTCTCTCATAACCTCTTTGGCCCTGAAAATGCTCGACCATGTCCTGAAGCAAACTAGGTACTGCAGCCACATTGCCTCTCTTGGTACATGCCTACGGAACCAGATCATCCCCAACAGACTACAGTCCACATTCAGGCCTTCCCAATTTGGCCCCAAACGCGACGACCACTACATTCAGAACATTGAGACCCTTCAGAAGCGTTTCTCCCTGCGACTCCTGAAACACACACTCGCAGCAATGCGCCGGCATCTCCTGGCACTACAATCAAGCCTACCCCAGCTCAGAGCCTCCCCCTCCCAGACCTGCAAAGGACCTCTCCTGTTTTTTATTCTTCGTAGGATCCACAACCTGAACTCACAATTCTACTCAGCTTTAGTGGACCCTAAAAACCATAAGTACAGTAAACTTACTGGTGCCTACCACCCAAAACGGGCTTCTTCCACCTCCCAAAACTCCAACCCTACCCAGGACCTTCCCCACAATGTGCCCGCCGCCATTGGCCATGTGGCCACTGTCGGAGCACCCACGGATGACATCACATCCTCCGCCACCGGGTACACCACTTCCGGGACAGCGAACGCCATCGACACCGCTGCTGATGCCACCACCTCCGTCTCTGAGGCCAACACCATAGACACTGAGGACGCACCTACCCTCACCGCTGCTGCCGCCGCCTACCCTGCTCCGCCCACTGCCAACGCCTACCCCGCTCCGCCCACCGCTGACGCCGATACAACTCCGCCCACAGCTGACGCCGACGTCGCTCCGCCCACCGCCTCCACAGCCAGCAGCTCCAGAGGGGACAATAGCACTCAGCCCTGCCGAGTCTTCACCATCCCCCCAGACCTCTCCCTTACTGAGGACGAACAGTCAGTCCTCAGTAAAGGGCTCACCTTTGTCCCCCTCCACCCACACATCAACGAATACCGGTCACGTTTGGACATTGAGCAGTTTTTCCGCTGCCTCCGCCTCCATGCTTACTTCTTTAACCGTGAGCCTAACCCTCCCTCTACTGACCCCTTCTCCCACTTCCAACACACCCCCTCCTCCTGGACACCACCCCAAGGCCTCCTACCCTCCCTCGACCTCTTCATCTCCAACTGCCGTCGTGAAATCAATCGCCTCAACCTCTCCACCCCTCTCACCCACTCCAACCTCTCCCCCGCAGAACGTGCAGCCCTCCGCTCCAATCCCAACCTCACCATAAAACCCGCGGACAAGGGAGGCGCAGTTGTAGTATGGCGCACTGACCTCTACATCACCGGGGCCAGGTGCCAACTCTCCGACACCTCCTCCTACCGCCCCCTTGATCATGACCCCATCCCTGACCACCAAACCATCATCTCCCAGACCATCCACAACCTCATCACCTCAGGTGACCTCCCACCCACAGCCTCCAACCTCATGGTTCCCCAACCCTGCACTGCCGGCTTCTATCTCCTTCCCAAAATCCACAAACCTGAATGTCCTGGTCGACTCATTGTCTCCGCCTGCTCCTGCCCCACCGAACTTATCTCCACCTATCTCGACTCCATTTTCTCCCCCTTGGTCCAGGAACTCCCTACCTACGTCTGTGACACCATCCATTCCCTCCACCTCCTCCAAAACTTCCAATTCCCCGGTCCCCAACACCTCATCTTTACCTTGGACGTCCAGTCCCTATACACCTGCATTCCCCATGCAGATGGCCTAAAGGCCCTCCGCTTCTTCCTGTCCCACAAGCCCGAGCAGTCCCCCTCCACTGGCATCCTCATCAGCTTAGCCAAACACGTCCTCACCCTCAACAACTGCTCTTTCAATTCCTCCCACTTCCTACAGACAAAGGGGGTGGCCATGGGTACCCACATGGGCCCAAGCTATGCCTGCCTCTTTGTAGGTTACGTGGAACAATCCCTCTTCCGTAGCTACACTGGCCCTAAACCCTACCTCTTCCTCCGTTACATTGATGACTGTATCGACGCAGCCTCGTGCTCCCACGAGGAGCTCGAACAGTTCATCCGCTTCACCAACACCTTCCACCCCAACCTTAAGTTCACCTGGACCATCTCTGATACCTCTCTCTCCTTCCTGGACCTCTCTATTTCCATCTGTGGCAACCACCTGGAAACCGATATCCATTTCAAGCCCACCGACTCCCACAGCTACCTAGAATACACCTCCTCCCACCCACCTTCCTGCAAAAATGCCATCCCCTATTCCCAATTCCTTCACCTCTGCCGCATCTGCTCCCAGGATGAGGCATTCCACTCCCGTACATCTCAGATGTCCTCGTTTTTCAAGGACCGCAACTTCCCCCCCTCAGTGGTCGAGAACGCCCTCGACCGTGTCTCCCGCATTTCCCGCAACTCATCCCTCACACCCTGTCCCCGCAATAACAACCAAAACAGAATCCCCCTCATCTTCACGTACCGCCCCACCAACCTCCGGATCCAACGCATCATCCTCCGACACTTCCGCCATCTGCAATCCGACCCCACCACCAAAGACATTTTTCCCTCCCCACCCTTATCTGCTTTCTGGAGGGACCACTCTCTCCTTGACTCCCTTGTCCACTCCACACTTCCCTCCAGCCCCACCACACCTGGCACTATTCACTGCAACCGCAGGAAGTGCTACACCTGCCCCTACACCTCCCCCCTCACCCCCATCCCAGGCCCCAAGAAGACTTTCCACATCAAGCAGATGTTCACCTGCACATCAGCTAATGTAGTATACTGGATCCGCTGTTCCCGTTGTGGCCTCCTCTACATCGGGGAAACCAAGCGGAGGCTTGGGGACTGCTTTGCAGAACACCTACGCTCGGTTCGCACTAAACAACTGCACCTCCCAGTCACGAACCATTTCAACTCCCCCTCCCATTCCTCAGATGACACATCCATCCTGGGCCTCTTGCAGTGCCACAACGATGCCACCCGAAGGTTGCAGTAACAGCACCTCATATTCCGCTTGGAATCCCTGCAGCCCAATGGTATCAATGTGGACTTCACAAGCTTCAAAATCTCCCCTCCCCCTACCGCATCCCAAAACCAGCCCAGCTTGTCCCCGCCTCCCTAACCTGTCCTTTCTCCCACCTATCCCCTCCTCCCATCTCCTCCCTAACTCCCCAACTACACTCACCTTTACTGGCTTCATCCCCGACTCTTTGACCTGTCTGTATCCTCTCCACCTATCTTCTCCTCTATCCATCTTCTGTCCGCCTCCCCCTCTCTCGTTATTTATTTCAGAATCCCCTTCCCCTCCCCCATTTCTGAAGAAGGGTCTAGGCCCAAAATGTCAGCCTTCCTGCTCCTCTGATGCTGCTTGGCCTGCTGTGTTCGTCCAGCTCTGCACCTTGTTGTCTCGGATTCTCCAGCATCTGCAGTTCCTACTATCTCTGGTTAAGATAGTAGCTGTTTAAATTAAGTACTTGGCTCTGTTGTAAACTAAAATCAGAAGTCACACAACACCAGGTTGTTGTCTAACAGGTTATTTGAAATCGCAACCTTTTGGAGCGTAGCCCCTTTGTCAGGTGATGAAGAGGCTACGCTCCAAAAGCTTGTGATTTCAAATAAACCTGTTGGACTATAACCTGGTATCATGTGACGCCTGACTTTGTCCACCCCAGTCTAGCATCAGCACCTCCACATCATGCAAACTAAAATGCTGGGGCTCTTGTGGCATAGTGGAAGTGTTCCTACCTCTGAGCCAGTAGGCCTGACTTTAAGACCCATATGCTCCAGAGATGTCTCTGAAAAGTTCAGAAAATATTTACACTGTAGTTCTGGATTTCTTGCAGTGCAGTAGTCGTATCTTTACCACTGGGCTAGAAATTCTGGATTCAGTTGCCACCTTTCCCAGATATTTCTCATAACATGACCGAACATATTGATTAAATGATCTAGGGGAGGCAATGGCCTAGTGGTATAATCGCTGGACTGTTAATCCAGAGACCCAGGTGCTGTTCTGGAGACGTGGTTTTGAATCCCGCCACAGCAGATGGTGGAATTTGAATTCAATAAATATCTGGAACTGCAAGTCTAATGATGACAATGAATCCATTGCTCATTGTCAGAAGAACCCATCTGGCTCACTAATGTCCTTTCGGGAAGGAAACTGCCATCCTTATGTGACTCCAGACCCATTGCAATGTGGTTGACTCTTAACTACCCTCTGGGCAATTAGGGATGAGCAATAAATGCTGCCTCGCCAGCAACGCCCTCACCCTGTGAATGAGTAAAGAAAAAAACTTAAAATAAGTAACTGCAATACAACAAAGAGTTATCGTGTGCCTACCTCTGGAGCAAAAGGCCTGTGGTCAAGTTTCACGTGCTCCAGAGGGGTGTCATAACATGTCTAAACTGGTTAGATTAAAATTATTTGCGCTGCACCACTTAGTATTTCACTAAAGCCTGCAATGTTGTGATCAGCATGATTACCCGATAAAAATGAATGATCAAAATAATTTTGAAATGTGCGTTAATGGAATAATGTTGGCAGCTTATTTCACAAAAGCCATTGTACTCATAATTTTCTCATCTCCACTTTCATGCCTTCCACCACCACCAAACATTTCAGTTGAACATTGCTGCTTCACATAGAGTACAGTTTTTTATTGCTCTCCTTATTGACTTCTCCGTTTTCACCCTGGGGAAGATCCAATTTTTCCAAAACTTTGTTGCCTTATGTCCAACCCTGCTAATAAACTAACTCTGTCCTCCAGTATAAAGAGGCTTCACCTGACGAAAGCTCGTGATTTCTAATAAACCTGTTGGACTATAGCCTGGTGTCGTGTGACTTCTGACTTTATGCACTCCAGTCCCAAGTACCAGCACCTCCACATTGCATTCCAAAACATTGAAAGGAAAATTGTGAGACAATGTAATGGATATTCCAATTTTCTTCAATTAGCAATTTACCACAATCAAGGTGATATAATAGAACGCGATTAGGCTAATTCAGTGTTACAGCGAATAACGTTTGCATTGATCAAAATAAAAATTTTGCTTACAGAAATTGACAAGCTCCTCAGACATAAAACGGAGTTGCAGTAGGGTTGCATCCTTTCAGGAGCATCATATAAACAGACAAATAATTGATAACCAACAATGGAACTGTCTGAAGTTGAAATTTCATCCCCAGCATGTCAGATTCATCCCTGTGGAGTAATTTACCCAGCACGTCCAGATTTTTGAGGCCGTGGAAGGGATGGGGAAAATGGAAAGCCGAGTACAGAGTGATTTAAATTTATATTCCAACAGGAGTACTGATAAGCAAATTTTGCAGATTTATTTTGACCTCCAGGGAAATGTGATAAGCATTGTAAAAAACATGCAGTCTGTGCCACACAATGTCATTGCACTATGTGCATATGCTGCAATTGGGGTTTGCATTCTGTCTGGCCCTTGTCCTTCTTTCAACTGTGTCACTACATTCTTAGCATAACAACCACAGTGATGTCTCCTCCCATCACATTGATGAGGACAAGCAAGGATACTTTCAGGCTTCTTTGAGAATGAGAAGGGGAAATTCATTTAATCTTAAATTGATTGAAAACAAACGCCAACTGTGAGTTCTATAGTTAAAATCAAGCAATTACAAGAAGACAGAAAGGATTGCAGATGCTCCAACCCAAAATGTTAACTTCCCTACTCCTCAGATACTGTCTGAGCATCTGTGCTTTTCAAGCTCCACATTTTTTTTTTACTCTAGCTTCCAGCATCTGCAATCCTTTCTGTCTCCAAGCTGAAAACCATACAGTGAAGTCTCTTCTAAGGATGCCAACCTTGAAGAAATTTTCCTCCTCCTTCCAAAGGGAGCTCAGTGAATCTCTCTCCCACTGCATCCCCTTATTATCTCCTCTGCCCTGAAACAATTATAAGAGTTATCATGGGTAATTTAGTGGGATTTTAGAAAAGTATTAATAATTAAGGATACTTTAAATCCTTTCATAGGTAGTAATTAAAATGTTAAAACTAACAATTGTGAGGTAATGTACTTTGGAAGAAGTATCAAGACAAGGGAGTATTCAATGAATGGCAGGACACTCGGAAGCTTAGAGGAACAGAGGAATCTTGGAGAGCTTTTCCAGAGACCCCTAACAACTGCAGGGCAGGTTTAAAGAGTAGTTAAGAAGGTGAATAAGACAGTTACCTTTATCAGTCAAGGCACAGATTATAAAAAGAAGCAGGTTATTTTGGAGCTGTACAAGGGTTTGGTTAGGCCATAGCTGGAGTACTGTATGCAGTTCTGGCCACTGCTCTTTAGGAAGGATGTGATTGCACTGGAGGGGTTGCAGAGGAGATTCACCAGGATGTTGCTTGGGATGGGACAGTTTAACTATCAAAAGAGGTTGGATATGCCAAGCTTGTTTTCTTTGGAGCAGAGAAAATTGAAGGGGATCTGATAGAGGTGTAAAAGATTATGAGGGGCGTGGACAGGGTGACTAAGGGAGCAGCTGTTTCCCTTAGTTGAAAGGTCAGGAACAAGGGGCACATTGTTCAGGTGGAAGAAAGGAGGAATAGAGGGGTTTTGGGGGAAAACAATTACACACCAGGTGGTGGGGATCTGAAACCTGCATGGGAGGGTAGTTCAGCTGGGTAACCTCACATTTAACAAGTTCTGGGATGAGAACTTAAAATGACATAACATTCAAGGTTGCGGGTTTTTGCTAGGAAGTGGGACTCTTGTAGATTTACCATAATTTTGGTGGCGCAGACTCACTGAGCCAAAGGACTTACTTTATATTGGGTGATTCTATGATTACACGCCATGACTTCTAAGCTTATTATTTGTGGTTTATTCAGTTCTAGGGTACAGTGCAGCTTTAAATGGAGTTGAAAGCAACAGGACATGTTTCTGTCAGAGGGCTATGAGATAGTTTTGTTCCCTCTATCCTTGGAAGTACGACATGATAAGTCATTGGGTTAACGGGCTGGCATCTGCGAAGGGAATTCCTATCTCTCCCACGTTCGGAGTCCTGACCAGAATTGCCAGCAACACCCAGTTGAAGTGAGTCTGCAGGTATCTTCCAAGCCGTGATATCTGAAGAATTGACTGTCTTAAAGAAATATATACTCCGAGAGAAGGATTAAAACTTTCCCAGAGAGAAGTAAAAAAAAAGTCAAATAAAACAAAGAACGATTGCTGGAAAACTGAAAACTGACTGAAATTACTGGAGAAACTCAACAGGTTTGGCAGCAAGTGTGCAGAAAAAGACAGAGTTAGCATTTTCAGACCAGTGACCCTTCATCCGAAGTGTATTACTTGGAAATGAATGCATTGGTTGTACAGGAACACTTCTGTTATATGCAAAACAGGTCAGACCCATGTGCATCATTTGAAGGTTTTACTGGTTTTTCCTTCTGGGTTTTTAGACATTTAAACTGAGAATTCTGGCTTTAAGAGTTAAACCGTTCAGACATCATATTTTGTTCCCTCAGCACCATTGAGCACCCAAGCCAATGTCTTGTGTGGGCCTTTAATTTTTTTTTAGTGCATATTATCTGATTTTGCAAAGGAAGCAAGACTCCCATTTCCTTGGCAGTTTATATTTGCTACTCAACCATACTTAAACAGATAGACAATTGACCTTTTTAGTGGTTTGTTTTCTGAAATTTCTAACCATTTTTCGTTCTATAATTTGATATCATTAGTTACTAATCGCAGCACATAACAAGGAAGAAGACTGACTGTAATCACATTTAAATGTAAATTATTGAGCTGAAGAAAGAGATTACCCATCAAATAAACAAGGCTATGTGCCATATTGTAAAGTCTTCAACAAACATTTATGACATTTTTGCTTTCCTGTATGATTTTATCATCCAGCAATAAAATCCGCTAAAGCAGCCAGCCTCAATCAGAATATTATTGTATAGTGTGATCAAAATGATTTGTGCATGATGGTTTCCTGGCAAAATGATCACTCATTATATTCTTTATTTAGCTCCATGCAAATGTAAACAAAGTGGGCTGACTTACTGTCACAAAGGAATGGAAATAATCCCCAACTGCAAATCAAACAGAATTTAAAGGCAAAATAAAAACCAAACTAACTGTGGATGATGTGAGTCAGAAACAAAACCAGAAATTGCTGGAAAAACTAAGCAACTGTGGACAGAAATCAGAGTTAACATTTCGGGTTGAGCGATCCTTACTCAGAACTCAAGGGAGAGCTCTGAGGAAGGGTCACTAGACCAGAAACATTAACTCTGATTTGTTTCCACAAATACTGCCAGGCCAGCTGGGTTTTTCCAGCAATATCAGAATTTAAGGGCGCACTGTCCTTATTTGTACAGTTAACCTAAATTCACTTTGTTTCTGACACAAACTTCATCTCAAGAGCATAAATATATTTGGGAGGTGAGTATTTTCCTTTCAGTTGACACACAAATCTGTGAAAAGTTTCACAATTTTAAGCAGGTAAGGGGATAAAACGGTTATAGAAGGAAAGTGGAGTTGAGGTTTATCAATCCAGCCATGATCTCATTGAATGATGGAACTATTTTGGCAATTCAGTCCACTGTAAATTATTGAGCTGAAGAAAGAGATTAAATGGCCTTCTTCTGTTCGTGCATTTTATGATCTTAATCAGATTAAAATGTGTGTAAAGTCTGTAAATATTGGTAATGAATGATGTAACAACATTTTTTTGTTAAACATATTAAGCTGAATTTTACCAAAAAGCCAGCAAAGTGTCAATTTAGGGAATTTCTTTTTTGGAGGGCTTTCCTTTATGAGGACTAACAAGTTTCCTGACGTACTCCTCCAATGTTCACCTTGATGGCACTGTGCCTGCACTGTCTTGTGCTCACCAGTGTACTCTCCACTGCCATGACTTTCTGAGATTTCCAGCACCACATTGAAAGCCCAGCTGTAAAATAGCTACTGGGAAGGAAGCGACACAGAACAGCTTCTAAGGGTGCATAGGTGGCATGAGTGCTCGTAGAATCCCAAAAGTGTGGAAGCAGGCCATTCGGCCCACTGAGTATACATTGACCCTCTGAAGAGCAGCCCACCCACACCCAACCCCCTATCCTATCTCCAAAACACATATTTTCCATGGGTAACCCACCTAACCTAATCTACACATCCCTGGACACAATGGATAATTTAGCTTGGCCAATTCACCTAACTTACACATCTTTAGGTGATACTTTAGTCCAAATAGAATCTCACATTTGTAAACATACGGTTATTTTACATCATTGCTTGTCTGATGCAGAGGATACCTGTAATCAGTGCCATGCCATATTAGAACCCTGTCTAATGGACTACAGCATGAGGAAGTAGCATGGTGGCTCAGTGGTTAGCACTGCTGCCTCACAGTGCCAGGGGCCCAGGTTCAATGCCAGTCTCAGGTGACTGTTTGTGTGGTGTTTGCCATTTCTCCCCGTGTCTACCTGGGTTTCTTGCAGGTGTTCTGGTTTCCTCCACCTGTCTAAGCATGTGCAGGCTAGGTGGATTGGTCATGTTAAATTGTCCATAGTCTGCAGGATCGTGTAGGTGAGGTGGATTAGCCATGGGAAATGCAGGGTTGTCAGGATGGGGTAACAAGTTAAATCTGAGTGGGATTCTCCTCAGAGAGAGAGTGTGGACTTGTGGGACTGTCCCCACACTGTTGGGGTTTTATGACTTTCCATACCACGTAGCAAAGCATAATATTTTGTCATGGCTCAATGTGGTAGTATCACATGCTGGAAAGCATCCAATTCTGCTTTTGTTGCTGTTCAATAAAAGCTAAAGAAAAGGGGCATCTGTTTCAAAGACTGACTGCTTACTTTCGAACAATAACAAATTTACTGTAAATGAGTGATTACTGTATCCAACTCACATCATTTGGAAGTGGGTGTTGATTAAGTCCTGTCTGGCTTGTAGCATCCAATGCTGCATCGCTCTATCATGCTGAAGGTGATGATTCTTCTACGTGATGCCTTTATCCTCCTCCTGACTGCTGCCGCTGCTTTCCCAGGTCTTCAGCAACCATCATATCCCCATTGGCTGCCCTCATTGCGCTGAACAGAGCATGCTAGGATTATGCAGAATTCTCTGTCCGTAGTGTACTGCAAGGCCCCCCACAAATTAATGCAAGCATCAAAACTTCTTCTTCAGGAGGCTTGTTGTCTGCTCCACCATGGTTTTGGTGGAAGAATCGGCTGCATTGAATCTATGCTCAACTTTCGTCAGGAGGTTGGCTAATGGAATCATCAGCCATTGTCACAAAGGGAATCCCTCGTCTCTCAGTATCCATCCTTGTAAAGCATCAGCCCATGAAATGAAGCAGGGAGACAGGAGCTCTCAAGGATATAGGTACCATGGCAGTTCCCCACGAAACCTTGTGCAGAGTTGTAACATGTGATACCGATGATAATAGATGGACTTGATGTTGATGGAATGGAACACTGTTTTCAGTTGAAAAAGCCTGCCATATTGTTTGTGGCTTTCTCAACAAAATGTGTGCATGGTCCATAGCAGTCTGAACTTGGCAGGGAACCAGTTATGTTGGCAAAGCCTGCTACCCAGGCTGCAGCACTGACCTTCTCACAGGAAAAATAGATGAAGCAGAGTGATCTGTCACAAACTGTAGAAACCTACATTGCTATGAATGAAGCACATGCTCCAGGCTTTAAGGTGGCAAAGGATCATTTGACTATGCTGCTGGGTTCCAATGCCAGGGGAGACTTAAAGCTTAAGCCTGTGGTGGTGGACCACTCTGCCAACACACGAGCCTTCAAAGGTTACCCTAAGTCACAAATTGTATGTCCAGTGCCAATCTCTGTAGATGGGTGATAGAGTGTGGGGGGTTGGGTGTTGATGAAGGCGGTGACAGCTCATGGAGATTCAGGGACTGCTGTCTAAGATGGAGACCTGGAGGAGTAAGCAGCAAAGTAACAAATTGGTGTCTTCAGGTGCCTGCTCAATTGGGAATTGTCACTTTCTAATTTCTCCCTGGCATGCAAGGGAATAGGAGTTT
The DNA here is from genome assembly GCF_021869965.1 of Rhincodon typus. Classification (NCBI taxonomy): domain Eukaryota; kingdom Metazoa; phylum Chordata; class Chondrichthyes; order Orectolobiformes; family Rhincodontidae; genus Rhincodon; species Rhincodon typus. The sequence continues at coordinate 23,531,636 of NC_063363.1, read as the reverse complement.
GCATGTAAAGTAAACATGGGATTAGGGACTATTGTGATGTAAATACATGTAAATAAGCTTCTATCTGCTCACAATTGGGATTCTCATCTCGCCATTCAAATCGTGAGCGGAAAATTGGACTTCCTTTTCTCAACATTAAGAATACTTTCCTTTCTGAACTCAGCATATTTTCCCAACTGTCATGTCACTGGTCATGAGATAGTAGGAACTGCAGATGCTGGTGAATCCGAGACAACAAGGTGCAGGGCTGGATGAACACAGCAGGTCAAGCAGCATCATAGGAGCAGAGAGGCTGACGTTTCGGGCCTAGACCCTTCATCAGAAAAGGGGGAGGGGAAGGGGGTTCTGAAATAAATAGGGAGAGAGTGGGAGGCGGATAGAGGATAGATAGAGAAGAAGATAGGTGGAGAGGAAACAAACAGGTCGAAGAGGCAGGGATGGGGCCAGTAAAGGTGAGTGCAGGTGGGGAGTTAGGGAGGGGATAGGTCAGTCCAGGGAGGACGGACAGGTCAAGGGGGCGGGATGAGGTTAGTCGGTAGGAGATGGGCGTGCGGCTTGAGGTGGGAGGAGGGGATAGGTGGGAGGAAGAACAGTTTAGGGAGGCAGGGACGAGCTGGACTGGTTTTGGGATGCGGTAGGGGGAGGGGAGATTTTGAAACTTGTGAAATCCACATTGATACCATTGGGCTGCAGGGTTCCCAAGCGGAATATGAGTTGCTGTTCCTGCAACCTTCGGGTGGCATCGTTGTGGCACTGCAGGAGGCCCAGGATGGACATGTCGTCTGAGGAATGGGAGGGGGAGTTGAAATGGTTCGCGACTGGGAGGTGCAGTTGTTTATTGCGAACCGAGCGTAGGTGTTCTGCAAAGCTGTCCCCGAGCCTCCGCTTGGTTTCCCCGAAGTCGAGGAAGCCACACCGGGTACAGCGGATGCAGTATACCACATTGGCAGATGTGCAGGTGAACATCTGCTGAATGTGGAAAGTCTTCTTGGGGCCTGGGATGGGGGTGAGGGAGGAGGTGTAGGAGCAGGTGTAGCACTTCCTGCGGTTGCAGGGAAAAGTGCCGGGTGTAGTGGAGCTGGAGGGGAGTGTGGAGCGGACAAGGGAGTCACGGAGAGAGTGGTCCCTCCGGAAAGCAGATAAGGGTGAGGAGGGAAAGATGTCTTTGGTGGTGGGGTCGGATTGCAGATGGCGGAAGTGTCGGAGGATGATGCGTTGGATCCGGAGGTTGGTGGCTATAGTGGAGAATTGTTCAATGGGTTTTGTTGTTGTCACGTAGTGATCATGGTGGGAATATGAGTCAATTGGATGTGATTCATTCCAATTGCCTTTCCCTCTTTAACTGGTATGTCACTTTATTGTATATCTTGTTAACAGGCCTGGGAGGTGTAGATATTTTGCTCTGATGTATTTTTGCTTCATTTTTTCGGTCTCTATGCATGTGAGCCTTAAGAATGTTGAGCATGAGCCTTCTCTGTATTACCAGCTGTGAGCTGTTTGTGAAGGACAAGTGTTCTCAGCCACCAATGGCTGGCTTTGCTTTGCTTTGCTGCATCTTCCTGTTTTTTAGAGTTTGGTTGGGGAGCGAAGAGCTGTTTAATTTGGTCAATCAGTTTTACTCTTTATCCTCTATTAGATTGACATTGATCTACAAATGGCTGGTGCTTTGGTGCTTTGCAGCAGGATGATAAGAATCTTGGATGTGTAGCACAAATATAATTAAAGACCATTGAAAATGATATTTTATTGGACCCCGTATAAAACCCACCTTAGCTTAGCATACATAGAACCTTTGATTTCTCCTATTAGCCCCTGCCCTTTCAACTTCAGCTCATAAAATACTACTGTCTCAATCCTCTTGTCACACTCATCTGTACCTCATGCCATGGCAGACCAACTTCATGTCAGCTCTGATGAAGCCTCGAAATGTTAGCTTGCTCTCTCTCAATGGATGCTGTGATTTCCAGCATCTTTTGTTTTCAGTACAGGTTCCAGCCTCTGCAGTAACTTGCTCCTACGATGTTGGGTCCTGATTTGACAACTTAATATTCTCATCTTTATTTTAAAATCTCTTCCTTATCTCTTACTTATCTCTGTCACCACTTTTAGTTCCTTCCAGTTGGTATCCTGTAAGTATTCTTTCTTTTTGTATCATCATCAGTAGCAGGGCCTTCACTGCCCTAGTTTTGCACTCTGGACTTGCATCTTAAATCCCTTCACCTTTCCACCTCCTTTTTCTCCTTTAAGACCATCCTTAACCAAAGTTATTAAAGTGAGCTTTTAGGGCATCCCTCCCAATATCTCCTTATTTGGCTCTGTGGAAGCTTTGGTTTGGGATTCTGTAACGTTTATTTCGGTGACTACAAATGTAAGTTATTGCTGCTGTGTTCTGCAGTATCCTTCATTTTCCTAATTTAGTTTAGGTTTATCCAGAAATATTTCAAAACGTTTGGGGTTATTTTTACTTCTATTTGATTTTTCCCCCACTTTATTTATATCTGATTTATTTGTTTGTATGAATGGCTTTGTGGCAGCTGTGTTTTTGTTATTTATTTCTACAAAGCTCACCATCAAAAGAAGTTAAAACGAAACAATACATTTACTCAGAAAATGCATTTTCCCAGCATGAAAGGGATATCAGATTTGGACTAAAACCATCTCACTCAGAATTCTGTACGATTACACATGTTGTCCTTGACCTTCTCGCTTTGTGCTTTTAATATGCAGCAGAATCAATGGGTAATATGTCTTAGGTTGGCATTTATCCAGTAATTAGAACCCAGTCTCAAGCCACCAGCATTCATGCCAGCAGTGGTCCAATTCCAATTTTCTCAACATTTAAGGGTGTTTTAACTGCAGTTTTGTTGCCTCCGCTGCCATTAACAATTTTGGAACAACTTTAACGCTGTCTGTCCATCAGAAACCTGGCAGGTTGCTAAAACCATTGCGCTCATCCACTGATCACCTCAATGTCTCTCTTCAGACGATCATCTTAACCTACAATTCCCAGCACGTGAGAAGAGGAAGCAGATCCTCTGGAAATTGGTGCAGTCTTGCATTAAATACCCAGATTGGGATCCAATTAATTCAAGCACATCCTTTGGACTCCACAAATAAAAATTGAAGCCACTCTTGCCCACGGAACTCTTTTCCCATGAACTGCCTTTGACTTATTTTAGTTCTAGGGATTGTTCCTTTGTTTAATAACAATTCCTGCCCACCAGATCCTGCCAATTCCCACCATCTGCAGATGGGAAACTGACTGAATCCACACAAGAGAAGCCTGGTCACTTAATCCATCCAAGTCATCAATTGGCAATACTGGGTACTTAACACATTGCATAGGCCCCTGGTGCCCACCTTTACTCAAATGTTTTCAACTTTAGTTCCAATAAAAGGACGACCTAACAACGAAGAGCACCAAGCGTAAGATATTCATCATTTATTTATATGTTATTGAACAAAACTTTAGGAAACTTTGAACTGAAAGAAGCAGTAGTTATTCCAAATTATGCCAAAGAATGATGAATATGTTGTTTAGGAATACGCATTTTTGGTTCTGTATCTATAATTCATTTACTTTCGATCATTGCAAGTAATTAACAGGCAGTGTAATAGCTTCCTGAAACTCAAATTAGTTTTCGCAATCCAAATTATTTTTCACACGATTGAAATAAGTACTTACTCCTTCAATGGGCCCATGTCTTTTCTCTGCTTCTTCTTGAATTATCATGATCAAAACATTGCAAGCAATGCTCATTCTTCATCCATGACATCAAAAATGAGTTAAAAGCAGCTGAAGAATCTATGTATCAGCAAATGAGAGGCAAATCTTCAAGTCAAGGTGAGTAAAATGTACAGCACATTCTGCTTGTACAGACATGAAATATGAACATTCATGCTACTTTATTGCACATATTCATTTTGTGCAAGGTACGTACGAATTTATACATCAATATTTCATATTAACAGGACCATAGCTGGAAGATTGAAATGATCTGTGCTAGAAGAACTATCCAAAGATTGATTAAAGCCCAACATAATAGCAATGTGTTTTGTTAGATTTTGTCTCAAGTTGAAGTATTGACTCACATGATTCTGTGTGACAATTCCTTTCCCAGTACGTGAAATCATATGATTGCAGCACAGCATCATTGCATGACCATTTATAGAATCTGTTGCCCGCTGGTGTATCTGTCAGAAAGTCAATGCCTTGTTCTCCAGAGCTGGCAGTGATGTATTGATGAAGCTAATCAGAATGAGTGCACTCAGTTTCACTGCTAAGCCTGTCTTCCTATAGCCTCAACGGAGTCATCAACTGCTCAGGTTTGGCAATAAAGGCTTCCCATATTGTCCTTGAGTCTTCATCAAGTGAAAGGATCCCAAGCCATCAACAGCCAGTTCGTCTGCAATTAACATGTCTGTTCAGATTGAGGAATGGGACGTAGATGAAAAAATATAATCAGATGAAAGGAATAGTTAAACTTTAATGCATTCAACTGACTAGCATTGGGAATTGAACTTCACTGCAGAGGAGAAATGTCATGATCAAAAATATTCAGAAAACTTCTCCATTTGCTTGCACCGCAGGAAAATGAAGATATAAACTGGCACCAAGAATTATTTTTAGACCATGTTCATTATAATGTATCACACCTTGTTCCTAATTGACTCTCATTGCCACTGTAGCCAGGACTAACCATAGACCCAAAGTCATTGCGTCCAACAAAATGTAAAATCTCTTTGAAACTGAAATGGAATCCTGTGCTCTTTGTCTTGCTTCCCTGTAATCAACAACCTGAGCACGTTTCATTAGCATTGATGGAAGTAACAAAGTTCCTACTACAAAACTTCAAATTCTGACAATTAAAAAAGGTTTAAACCTAAAATATATAGGTTTATGATTAAGCTACATTGGCAAAGCAGTCAAATTCAAATTGTCTCTAACTGGTCTTTCCTTTCTGAGGTAGGATTACTCGATGTTAACTCTGATTTCTTTCCAGAGATGCTGCCAGACCTGCTGAGCTTTTCCAGCAATTTCTGTTTTTGTTTTACAGCATCTGCAGTTCTTTCGGTTGTTATTTAGTCTCTCACAGTGTTGCCTGACCAAAGCATCAACCCTTATCAAGCATTGACTTTTCAGGTCAGGTCAGTAAGGATATACATTAAATGATCCAAAAAGCAGAATTGAAACAACTATCAAAAAGAACCCTCTTTCATCAACAGATGATGTATGGAACAATTTACAAGGTAAGTAGAGAAAGATATTTTAGCCCAAAATATTCATGCTCAACCTGAGGTCAGGGAATGACCTGTGAGTTGAAAGGGGTAAATTTAATGTAGGTCATTTAGGAAGACAATAAGATAAGCAACAATTAAGTTGTTTCCCTCTTTTTAGCCTTTTTACTGGATCCACCAGGGAGGTGAGAATAAAATTATATCTGTGACCTCCCATTTGTCTGTGATGATATTTCTTAGAGTTTTTCTCTCACGTTGACATAACTTTCCTCACCCTGTTAACTCTGTTGCCTTCTGGATATCTCCCATTGCCTTAGCATATATTGCACACTTCTTCCTTAAGCACTCTGCTCAAATTCAGTGCTTATCTTTTATGAAGGTCAGGATACACAGCAGGTCAGTAGGCAGGATTTACAAGGGAAAAGATGAAAATTCCTGGGAGCATTTATCAATTCAGTACAACAATTGTGGAACAAAGTGACAATAAGGCTGCCCATGATTCTGATAAAAGGGAAAAGACTGAAACCTTCTTGTCATGACATTCTATAGATGCTGTGCCTGAGCCATTAAATGTTTTGACTATTTTCTGTTGTTTCTTCCAGATTTCCACCACCTGCAGCATTTTATGTTTTTTTTTATTTTGTGTATGATTGGAAAATGGTTACTGGTGTTGGTTAGGATTGGAATGTGCAAACTCCAATATAATGCATGAAAATAAACAGAGATGTTGGTGCTGCCATTGGGAAAAAAAGGTAGCATTGGCACGAGGAATAAATCTGACAGAGTTGTTAGTGCTGGGACGGAATGGATGACTTGGTGAGAAGGTTGGTACCAGAAGCATTTGGGGGTAGTCTGGTGTCTGGTAGCACCTGAAAGGGATCCTGATCATTGACAGAACATGGGTTTGGCAATTTTGAAGGAAGCTGGGCAATGCTGCTCAAAATGGTCTAGAACTCTTAAATACAATCTAATTTCAAGGCCCAGAAATAGACTAGAAGACGCAGGAGAGGCTCTTGAGACAAGGAGAGCTTTTTTTTCATATGTTGAAGTGATAAGAAAGTAAGGCAAATCATTATTTGCAGTTTTGTTTCCAGCGGTTTTGAATGGTTTTGTCTTTATTATGTTTTAAAGAATTGGGATTGTCTCCATGACCATACCCTCCCTTGTAATCTCCTTCATCTCTGTGACCCTTCAAAGGCCCTGTGTTATTCCAATCTTGGCGCTCGTATGCATCCCTAATTTTCATCAATCCATAAATACGACTGTGTGTTTTGATGCCTAGGACTTGAACTTTAGTATTCCATCGCTAAGCTCTGCCTCTCTATCTCATGAACCTTTTAAGAAACTTCTTAAAATGCACTTCTTTGACCAACATGTCCTAATATTTCTAATGTGTCTTGATGTTCAGTCATGTAAAGATGCATGGGATGTTTTAATTTACTAAACATGTCTAACAAGAGAACGTTGTTGACTTGCCAGATAGCAATGTTATTGTTATACGTACTTTGAATTATTTTTACAAGGATTTGATTCTTAGGTCGTCGCTGGGCATAATAATGTACAGGGGTTCTCCTATAAGGTGTGTTCCAGCAATGCAAATTGGCTATGACACGATTGATGAATAGGAGAACAGTATTTCTAAAACGCGAACTTTATGTTGCATATAATTCGAATGAATATCCATTGAATATCTTTTTTATTTCAAAAATAGACTTGATTCATAAAATATCTTTACATACACATGTAGTCACTGAGGCAGTTTACTTCTGTACAGTGACGCATGAAGAAACAAACAAACATTGGAGTTTGCATCTATCCAAACAAACCAAAGGCATTTCCTATTTCTACAAAACTATATTAATGTATATTTGACACACCGATAACAGAATGGGCTTCCATTTAACTTTGGCAGAAAGACCTTAGATGGTGGTCTTTCCCCACAGTGCATTGGCGACAGCTGTCCCAAGCTTCAGTGCGTCCCTCAGCACGTAGTCCTGGACCTTGGAATGAGCCAGTCTGTGACACTCGGTTGAGATCAACTCCTTGCTCTGGGAGACAAGCAAGTTTCAGGCAGACCAAAGAGTGTCTTTTGCTCAGTTGATGGTCCTCCAGGCACAGTTGATGATCAATAAAAGCTGCAAGAACTGCGAATGCTATATAAATGAGAAACAAAACCAGAAATTGCTGGAAAAGCTCAACAGGTCTGGCAGCATTGGTGAAATCAGAGTGAACATTTCAGGTCCAGTGACCCTTCTTCAGAACAGTCTTGGTGTGCATCCTGGGTATTTGACCATAGAACACAGAGTCCCGCATCTCAGAAATACTCAGGATGAGCCTCGACAAAAACTATTGCATCTTTGTCCAGAATTTCTCTGCAAAGGCACATTCCAGAAGGATATGTTTGACAATCGCTAGCCCTGAGGGGAGCGTGCAGTGGTGCATAGTGCATACATGAAAGATCTCACAGGTAGTGCCCTTCTCACCACCAACCAAGCGATATCTTGGTGCTTGTTGGAAAGTTCTGGTGATGAGGCATTCTACCAAATAACTTTGATAGTTTGCTCAGGGAACCACATGACAGGATCCACCCTGTGCCTTTCCCACAGGGTCTCAAGGATGCTACATGCTGACAACTCTTGATGAACTTGTGGTCAAAAGTGCTTTTCTTTGCAAATTTCTCCACAAAGCACAGGTGAAATGGAATGGTCCAACTATGTGTTAGGGTCACCCCCGTTCAGAGCTCTGCACACGGTGGACAGGGTCCACCTTAGATATCGAGATGAAGTGAAAGATGGTTCGGGTAACTACAACGGTGCAGGTTTGGGGAATAGGCCAGACTTGCACCATATACAACAACAGAGCAAGTGCCTCATACCTCATGACTAGGTTTTTACCCACAATGAAGAGAGAGCTGTGCTCCCAAAAGCCTAGTTTCTAACTTCTGTTGGTGATGCATTCCTCTCAAGTTTTTGTGCAAGTCCTGGCCCTTCCAAACCATATTTGCAGCACAAAAACAGAAGTTGCTGGAAAAGCACAGCAGGTCTGGCAGCATCTATGAAGGAAAAAAATCAGAGTTAACATTTCGGGTCCGGTGACCCTTCCTCAGAATCAGTCACCGGACCCGAAACGTTAACTCTGATGTTTTTTCTTCACAGATGCTGCTAGAATTGCTGAGCTTTTCGACGACTTCAGTTTTTGCTCCTGATTTACAGCATCCGCAGTTTTTTTCAGTTTTCATATTCCCAGCACCTTCAGGTAATCTGTCTTGACAGTGAAGGGATTAAAGGATTGGACAGCCAAGTTTTCAAAGAACGTGGCCGCTCTCTTGTTCTATTTACCTTGGCTCCCGAGGCCAGTTTGAACTGGTCACAGATGCTCTTGACTTTGTGGACTGACGGCAGATCCGAGCAGAGCATCATCTATGTAGAGAGGGGCTTTGACCTGCAGGCCCTCACTGCCTAGAATAGCCATCCCTCTCAGGCTCACATCCTTCCTGATGGACTCAGCAGAAGGTTCTATAAAACACACAAAACAAGGCAGAACAGAATGGGTAGCCCTGCCTGATTGCAGATCTGATCAGGAATCTTTCTGATTCCCACCTGTTGATTCAGATTGCACTAACCATGTGGGTGGAGAGCGGTCAGATCTAATTGTGATTCCCTTCCCAAAGCTCATTTTGGACAGCACTCCCCACATGTAGGTGTGTGATATCCTGAAAAAGGCCTTTTCCTGGTCCAGGCTGATGAGTCAGGCGTCCACTTCCCTGTCCTGCCCGTGGGCGATCGTATCCCTGAGGGGAATGAGGCTCTCACAGATCGTCCTGCCCGGTACAGCACAGTTGGTCAGTGTGAGTCACTGATTCCAGAGCAGACTTGATGCATTTGATGTGCAACTTCTGGAAGAAGAAACATCTCATCCCACTCCGCAGTGCGGACCCTGGGCCGGTAGATTATTTTGGAGGCCTCCAAGGTAAAGTGCGAGGCCTGCCAGCTCTTCGCCTCCTGGAGATCATCTGTGACATCAGCCCCCATCCTCTGCAACAGGAATAGGCTCTGCATGCTTTACAGGACTTTGGACAGCTTTCCCAGTCTTTTTCTCTTGCCTTCCGAACACCTTTGAGGATAAAGAACCTATTGATGTTCACTTTGACTGTTTCCCACCAATCTGCTGGTGACTGAAAGAGGGGCTTCACCGTTATCCAGCCTGTGTAATCCCTTTTGAGCTCCTCAATGTTTTCTGGGGTCAACCGTTCCACATTCATCTTCCACATCCCTTTGCCCACCCGTTGGTTGTCCTGTAGGTAACAGCAGGAGGCAGTGGTCAGAGAAGAACACTGACTTGACATTGGTGTATCTCACCGAGAATATTCAGGATACAAACAGGAAATCTATCCTTGAGCAGATAGACCCGTCTCGCCGCCACCAAGTGTACTTACGCTGTGTTTCGTCTGAAAGGGTGCTGAAGACATCATGCAACTTAGTGACCTTAGCTGTTTCCATCAGGAATCTGGATGTCGTGTCCAGTTTGCTGTCAGTCCGTCTGGATTGTTCATCAGCATCGATGATGCAGTTGATGTCTCCGGCCAGAATGACCGGCCTGGACATAAACAACAACAGTGGGAGTTACTGCAGGACGGCCAACAGCTCACTCTTTACCCACAGGGTGTACATGTTAATTAGTCTGAGGGGAACGTTTCTGTACGTAATATCTGCCACGCGGAGGCAGCTGCCCAAATCCTCCTTAACTTTGGAGATGGTGAAGTTGCCTCCTCGCAGTAGAATACTCAGGCCGGAGGAACGGCAATCATTTCCCCCTGACCAAATGAAAAGCCTGTAGGCCCACAAGCTTGACCACCTCCTGTAGCTGCTGAGGTGCTGTATACCGCACTCCTGCAGAAACAGGAGGTCCACTTCGCCATTGGTCAGGTAAGCCAACTGGGAAACACATCGCATAATAGAAACACTACACACATTAATAATGGCGATTTTAAAAACTATTTGAGAGTTCATAGGATTACCTATAGACCCAATATCCATTCACCTTGTCACTGGGGGACACCCTGTATCCCCATGGTGTGGATGAACTATTGGACACTGTCTGCACTGAGGTAGCTATCCTGTTCCTCCCTGGGGGGATTGCCCTGATCCAGTGTCGATGGGGTGAGAATGAAGACAGGAAGGTCCACTTCAGAGTCCAACAGAGAGAGTGTCATGTTCTGCTCCTGATTCACAGTGTCACTGCTCCAGATGCCTGGAGCTGTGGTACGGTGGGTACTCCTTGGTTCCCAATAGCTGGTGGTTGGGCTTCTCCAGGCCCCTTGGAATATCTGCTGTTTTTGGGTGGGGGAGGGGTGCTCCTCCCCTTCTTCCCTGTGGCACTGTGCCTCTTGTTTTGATGGAGCCCATCCCTTGGCCTCTTTCCATTTTGCTGTGGAACTGGGTGTGCCTGGTACGTTTTTCTTTATCTGTTGTTTCTCACTGGTATCCACTCCCCTGCCTCCTTTGTTTCCTCCTCTTACATTGGCTCTGTCTGTTCAGGTGGATGTTGGGTCAGTTCCTGTGTCTGCACTGACTAACTTTTCCTCTTCTCCAGCCTGTCCCTCCTTCTGGGTGCCCCTAGTTTCAGTTTTCTTGCTGGACGGTAGCCCTTCATTGTCCTTTGGGGGCCCACAGCTCACATTTCCACTTCCGACCATCTGAGCACATGTGCCCCACCACCCTGCGCCCCCATCCCTCATTACAGTCTTGGACAGGCCTTGTACAGGTGGCCTCCTTCCCCACACAGGTCTCAGCTCTTGGAGTCCTTGCAGTCCTTAATCAGATGCAGTTTCTGCAGAGGGTCACTTTGCAGTCTGCCGGCTTGTGACCTGACCTCCCTGCAGGTTCGGCATACTATAGGCTGCCCTGCGTACGTCAGGTAGCCTCGGATCCCTTCGATCGCAAAGCTGGAGGTTGGGTGGAAGATGTTTCCACTGGCATCCATCTTCAGGGTCACCTTGACCTGCCTGTTGCTGGCCCAGATTCGAAAGGTGTCCACTACATCGGTGCTGCCTTCTCCAAGCTGCATGTACCTTCCCAGGAAGGTCAGGTCGTATGCTGCCAGGACGTGGGGGTTGTACATGTGGATTGTAACAGCCCGGCTCTTCTGTGCAGGGAGAATGAACGACGGTGCCTCACACAGGACAGAGAGGGGGCCCTCACCTCCTTTCTCCTCAAATGCCTTCAATAGTTGCTCACATTGTTTCACGCTACTGAAGATCACATTGAATTCGTGCCCACTGGGGAAATCCTTCAGGCAGAAAATATCATTTGTTGTTTCAAAAATATAGTTTATTCATACAAAAAGATTTTATATATTTTCATAGTCACAAACGCAGAGTGTCCAGCAGCATATCAAGAAATAAACAAACATTGGAGCTTGACTCTATCCAAACAAACTAAAGGCATCTCTTACTTGAGGAAGACTATATTTCCATGCATTTGAGGGATTGAAGGGGTTTCCGGTAACTGAACAGACCCCCACTTAACTTCAGCAGGAAAACCTCAGACAGTGGTCTTTCCCCACTGTACCTTAGTGGCAGCTGCCCCAAACTTTACTGTGTCCCTCAGCATGTATTCCTGGGCTTTGGAATATGCCAGTCTACAACACTCAGTCAGGGTCAACTTCTTGTTCTGAAAGACCAACAAGTTTCAGACAAACCAAAGAATGCTTTCCACCGAGTTGATGGTCCTCCACGCGCAGTCAATGTTTGTCTCGGTGTGCGTCCCGGGGAACAGACTGTAGAACACAGAGTCCTGCATCACAGAACTGCTCAGGATGAACCTTGACAAAGACCATTGCATCCTTTTTGCAGAGGAACTCTGAAAAAGGAT
>NC_063363.1:23475586-23519126 GCF_021869965.1 Rhincodon typus | reverse complement strand
TCTCTAAATCACATTCCAGAAGGAGATGTGTGACAGTCTCTAACTCCCGCAGCTGCTTCGAGGGCAGTGTGCAGTGGCACAGACAGACCAGGTGAAAAGATCCACCCCTCTCCTTTTCCCGGAGGGTCACGAGGGCATGATGTGCTGACCACTTCCCGATGGACTTGCGGTTGAAGGTGGTTTTCTTTGCAAGTTTGGAACGTGCAGCAATCCAGGAGGACTGTCCTCATGAAGAAAGTCAGTCAACTGGCGATCATTCCTCCACTTCCCTCACGGTCACTCTAACTATATTGTGGACCCCCTGGCCTGGAGCGCAGGCACCAGCAAAAGCCATCACTCTGGTTGGCTGGTCACTGAATTGGTGATAGGCTGAAGTCAGCATAAAGATCCACCAATTGCAGCTCAGCTCAACCAACGATCCTCCATTTTTTGGTTGGAATCACAATCCAGCAATGATTTTGAGATCTTGAAACGATAATGAATTTCTCAGCTCAGACGCATCCTGACAGAACCTCTTTCTGGGGGATAGCATCCATCGAATATCATGCTAAAAATCAACCCTTGGGATCGCAATCTGAGATTTCTCAAATAGATCACATCTAAGAAGGGTATGCTTTCCCATGCCTAGCCGAGTCCAACTGTTAAATGGCTCAACCTTATGCATTTTCTCTCAATACCACACTTAATATTGATGACCGTGATTTTGGCCTTGGATAGCAAAAGGATGTTGTATGAACCAGAAATGGTACCCTCAAGGAGATAGAAAGGGAAAAGGACGATATCTGGGTGACAATATGATCAGTAGAGTAAAGAAGCATTGGGCCAAAGAAAGCAGAGGAGGCTTCCAATTTAAATGACATAGATTGAAGATACCTCACAGGAGCAGTAAACTACTTGAGTTCTTAAATACTGGCCTCTTGCTAAAATAAATTGTTAGCTCATACAAGGAACTCAATATGTTCTGGGATCTGTTATTTGTTACTAGCTCTACTTAATGATATTCGGTGTTAGAAATGTACAAGAAACTGTTTTGCAAATGCAGCATAGCAAACATTTGCATACTTAGCGTGCTGTTCAGATTATTCAATTCTTAAGGGATTTGCATTGTCATTTCAGCTTGGAAAATTTGATAAAAACTGAAAGAACTGCAGATGCTGTAAATCAGAAACAAAAACAGAAGTTGCTGGAAAAACTCAGCAGGTCTGGCAGCATCTGTGAAGAGAAATCAGAGTTAACGTTTCAGGTCCGGTGACTCTTCCTCAGAACTGTGGCACTGTCTATCTCGAGAATAAGCAAACTGACCAATGAACAGGAATTACCGTGTATTTCTTTAAGGTGTAAAAACAAAGGAAAAATTGCTTACAAAAATGTGATCTGTGATGGTAAGTTTAATTGAAATGCAGTGTTACTAGTATGAAATCAGCCATGCAACATTTAAAGATTTTGTACCAGGAAGGTGACACATTCAGTGAAATAATAACAATTGAATACTTTTGTGGTTCCTGTACGTTCGCGAGTAGGGTTTATTGGAACAGAGGTTGGAAAGTAGCATGCTCCAGTTATCACTGCCCTCTTAGCTCAAGTTTCCATTCATGCAAGACCCAATTGTCCATCCCTGATGTTTCAACTCTCTGTTTCAAGATTTCTTTCCTCATTCCTTAGCCCTGTGTTTTTCTCTTTTTAAGTCAATCATAAAGCTCAGACACTTCGTAGTGAAATGGACAGCGAGTGAGCTCTGGTATTTATGCAGCACTCGTACAGTGCTGTCAGCTTGCACATTTCGATATTTTAGAGACAAGTTATGTTTTTGCCTGCAGCGGCAGAAGGAATTTGTTAAAGGAGGACTGCTTTTTGATATATATTGTCATTGCTTTTCAAGCTAAGGGACTTGTTAGTGCTAGATTGGTCATTTTGATTCTTTCTTCATATCAAGGTCAAGTCAAGTGCAATTGGAGTCTACTCCACTCAACAGAGATTAGACTTGCCCTAATTTTCAGGTTCAGATTATTTCCATGAAGGTTGATGTTCTGCAGCTATGTCCCTTGGATGGAGGTGCATCACAAAGCAGTGGAAGAAGCACTGTTACTGCTGTGGCAGAAGTATGGCCATCAGTTTACACATTCAGCCCCAGTCTGACCCTGCTGGTTCTATAATGTGTTAGTTACTTGCCTTTTTGTTAATGTCCGATGCTTTATATCTGCTCCGGCTCAGATCGTCTGATCATAGCAGGATGGAAATAGGGCAAAACACTACTTGCTGTGGGTTCTGCTGGGAGAGAAAAAAATTGCAGGAGACATAATGACACTATTCCCACTTGCTATTTCCATCATTCATTTCATAGTTATGACATTGGACCTGTACAGGCAGGTTCTTTGCAACCACTTAGAAAGTATTCCGAAGGGAGTGTGAAACACAATGGAAATGGACAATTGTCATCACAACTCAGTTCAACTACCCAGGAGTCAGACAAACCTGAACTCACTGAGGTGATGAATTCCTGATAAATGGATGTGGAATCTCCAGCTTAAGGCTGCGTAGATCATGAGCTGTTATTTGGGAGAAATGGAGTACATTTTACATTAAATTGCAATCAACAAAGTCAATTTTTAAACTTAAGTTTGCAATTGAGATCTGAGATGTAGTAATTAAGACAGTGACTGTCTGATTAAAATGTTCCAGGCTCGTATGTAGCATTATCTGTGACTTCATTCACCTGCAGATAGTGTATTTCAGGTGTTAGCTCTTTTGTATAGAAGTGTCTGTCAATTATTTTGAAAAATACATGTGTTAGTAACTAATGCCTTTCATGTTGTGTCAATTTAAATTCACTGGGCTCTAGGAAATTAATGGTTTCCTTGTGTGCTGTGGCTTTAATTTTAGCAGAGATAATTTCTCCAAAAACAGCCTCTATCTGAGTCCAAATACTTGGTATCTCCTCTCAGACACACAGCGGTAGTATTATTGTGTGACCACATCACGTACTAAAGGAGGTAATGAGAATGAAAAAAGAGGCCCTAGAAACCAAAAAGTAGCTTTCAGAAATTACAAATCAGCACTCAAGCAAATCTCAAGAGGAGCCCGCTAAAAAAAAATATTTTAATAAAAGACCAGGTTCAAAGATATGAAGCTAGTTGCATAATATGGACAACCAAGTTTTTTGCAATTATCTTTTAAAGATGTGGCTGTGTGGTTAATCACACTAAAAACTTAGGTTCTGATGAGCTTTAGAAATAGAAAATGCAAGAGTGAATTGGTTTCCAATTCAGGGCACCACAAGATTCTGAAGGCTTTGTAGAGGATTCAGAAGAGAAGCGGCATGGTGGCTTAGAGGTTAGCACGGCTTTCTCACAGCACCAGGGGCCGGGGTTCAATATCACCCTTGGCTGACTTTCTGGGTGGAGTTTGCATGTTTTCCCCAGTCTGCGTGGGTTTCCTCCAGGTGCTCCAGATTCCTCCCACAATCCAAAGGTGGATTTTTCATGCTAAATTGCCCATGGTGTCCAGGGATCTGCAGGCCAGCTGGATTAGCCATGGGGAATGCAAGGTTGCAAGGATCGGGTGAGCCTGGGTGGAATGCCCTTTGGAGGGTTGGTATGGACTCAGTGGGCCAAATGGCCTGCTTTCACACTGTAGGGCTTCTATGATGATTTCTAGAATGGCTTCAAAGATGAGGGATTCCCAAGTAGTTGAGATTACTCTTCTCAAAAGCAAGAAACCTGAGGACTTAGAGAGAGTAAAAAGATAATTGTTTCCAATGGTGAAAAAAATCAATAATTGGAATGTCCAGATTTACCTTTGTTGAAATTGTTGGGCAAAATAATTCAGAGGTGACTTGAGGAAAAACTTTCACATAAACTGTAGTCACGATTTGAAATGCATCCTTTGTTGCTGTTGAGTTAGATACAGATTCAAATCAGTTTTCAATAAGAAAATACTCCGACGAAAAAGTAAATAGGGAAGAGCAGGTTGAGGCGCAGTGAGGTGAAGAGGAGTGGTAGGTCTGGCCGGATTGTCTTTGAAGGAACTGATGTCAACTCAATGTCCTTCTTCTGTATTGCACTATTCTATTTGACCCAAAACACATCTCAAAGATGCTTGAAAGAATCTGTTCGAGAGTTAAAAGGGGAGGGGGATTAGTCAGGAAAATAAGGGGTCTGTAAACAGGTGTTGTAAAGGGCCAGTGATATCTCTGCCTGGCTTTGTGGTGATGGAGGCACAAAGGAAGCATCTGGCCAACAATTATCACAGGGCTGGTGACTGGTATCGGCAAAGTGAGTCAAGAGGAGACATTGGAATAAAATGAAGTATTCAGTCTTGAAAAGAGCTGAATAAAAGGGGTTCAAATGGAATAAAACTTAGACCTTGGTTGATAAATGGACATAGGTACGGAGTGGCAAAAATTAACTTCAGAACTGACATGTAAAAAAACAATTATTCAACACTGAATATCAGAAATGCTGTAGTAATGTGTTTGGAAACATTTGCATGTGACATATGAAAACTGAGTGTTTCAATGGAAGATTGTGTGAAATGATTGTGTGAAAGGCCTCCTTTTGTCTGTATTTATCCTTATGGTTTAGGCCATTCATAATCTAAATGTCCCTATGTTAACTTGGGAACATTTATTTTGAGGAATTCTTTAATAAGTTCCTTTCATCAGATAATTTAACAAGAGCTTTCAATTCCCCTCAGTCACTTCAAGCAAAGAAACTGGGCTTTAATATGAAGTGTGGCAGAGTCACAAGATGAGTGATGAATCCATGCGTTGCATCTTTCACTGTGAAACACACCACAACCCACAAATGAGATTATACACTAAATTTCTCAATAGAACGCAAAGTGTAAATGAATGCACTTCAAATGCCTAGGTATTGACAATGATAGATTAGCCCTGGTTATGGAAGTTACAGTTGAGTGATCATATTACAAGCGGGTAGCTAACAGTGTCATCATGCCTGAGGTTAGAAAACAAGGACACAGAGTTACAGTTCATACATCAATGCACCCAGGATCTTCATTTCAGATTAATATAAGTTCATTATAATCATTAGTAGGAAACACAGATCTATGCACAATCTAATAACGTTAAATTTCTCACAGTTCCGATCAGCTAAACTGTGAGGATGGAACATTTCATCATCATTAGTGACGTTTTGCTTGCAAAAACCTAATCCTCATTAGAAGATAATAATGCCTTTATGATAGTTTATCACAAGGACCTGAAGCATTAAAGTTCAGGAGGGGATAGGCCTGGTTTAAAACAAAATGTGCAGAATGTAATATTTTGTGAGAACATAGCCTGCAGGGTATTCATTTCCCACAGCTACATTGAGTTTACAGGAACACAAAATTTCCTCATCAGTTCCAGTGCCTGCCAAGGGGCAAATTTATTTTCATTTGAGCTTGTTGGAAGGTGTTTGGAAGTAACGTGGCCTGATTGCACATTGTGGTCTGGATTGTCTTGTGGAAGTCAGGTGCACAGAGTCAGGCGATATGGATTATACTAAAACTGAGGCCGCATGAGCCCAGAATCAGTGCAGAGATGGACTGGGCCTAAAGCTGACTCTGGGATCTGGCACCGCATCCAACATTTAAAAATAAAAAAAAATGAATCATCCCTCTAGTCTTCAGTCCCTACACACTCTGTAAGATCCATCCATGCTAATGAAAGCCACCTCATTTTCCCCACTCAACCCCATGGTCCCTCATGCCTCCGTATCAAGGTAAGTCCTCTGAATAATCCCATTTGCTCCTCTGCCTGCTGCCATGCATTCCTATGACCATCTCTCACCTCAATGTCAACAATGTTGTCCACCCATGCCCCTCCATGCACACTCATCACCCTTTATACCCTCTGTTTTACCTTAATGCAAACTCATGCTAACACATGCCCTCACCCACCTCCTTTCTCCCTCATGCCTATCGTGTCAACTCAAGTTCTATCAACACAGGTAGACCACTGCACCAAGACAAAAGTGGGACAAAAGAAGTTTCCATTCAGTAAAGTTCTAAATATTTATTTTATATTTCATTATATTGAAAAGAAATACAAATTCATAAAAACCCATGTGCTAGATTTACATTCCTTCAATTACTTAACACTTTACAAAAATAAGCATTATATTCAGATGCACAATCCTCATATATTAACACGCATGGTATTTATAATCCCACATCAGCTATTGGAATTCTACATGCAATTCTGGTCTCCCTGCTTTTGGAAGGATGTTTCAAAACTTGAAAGGGTTCAGAAAAAATCTCCAAGGACGTTGCCAGGGCTGGAGTGTTTGAGCTATAGGGAGAGGCTGAATAGACTGGGACTATTTTCCCCAGAGCGTAGGAGGCTGAAGGGTGACCTTATAGAGGTTTATTAAATCATGAGGGGCATAGATAGGGTAAATAGACAAGGTCTTGCCCCCAGAGAGGGGGAGTCCAAAACTAGGAGGCATAGGCTTAAGATGAGAGGGGAAAGATTTAAAAGGGACCTAAGGGGTAACTTTTTCACACGGACGGTGCATGTTTGGAATGACCTGCCAGTGAAAGTGGTGGAAGCTGGTATAATTACAACATTTAAAAAACATCAGAATGGGTAATTGAATACAAAGGGTTTAGAGGGATATTGGCCAAATGCTGGTACATGGGACTAGATTTATTTATGATATCTGGTTAGCATAGGCGAGTTGGACCGAAAGGTCTGTTTCCGTGTTGTGTACCTGTATGACTCTATATCTCTATCAAATATTTGTTGCCACACAATCAAATTATGAAATGGCAAGTTCCCTGTTCTGATAATCATTAATCCAGTAATGGTAACCATCTGGCTTTTAACAGCTGATAGGTTTATAAATTAAACAATATTTTTAACACTGCAGACATTTTTACAAAACTTTTAAGGACAGGCCTTTTAAATGCCTTGACAAGTTCTTTTAACAGATCCTCATGACATGACCATTTTGACTGGTTTGTTTATCGCTTCCCTTTTGACAACTGCGACTGACTTTTTAAAATATATATTTGCTTTTAGCAGGTCTCTTGACAGCTCCAATGAGCTTGATAGTAATGAGTTTAAGATGTACTTATGCCCACTTTTGACAACTGGGAAGGTCACCTTATTTCTCCCAGAAATAATCTGTGACCAAATCCAAATGGCTACCTTACCTCACCAAAGGGAGTAACCTGATTATCCAAAGAAATACACACAATTCAGACTTCCCAGGGCTATTTTGCACACTTTTGATTTAACATTCCAAAGGTGTCAGAAGCCTACTTCACTGGAGATAGCTGTTGAGTTAAATGTGCAATTGCCTCCAGGAAATGCACATGCACAAATCCTGACTCCATTCCTGCCCACCAAAAATGAAAAAAAGGCGATGTTATAGAGTGGGACTCATTTCCATGCTTGTTGATCACTTTAGAAATCCAGAACTTTCTCTCCATTTGTTTCCAAATGCAAAATCCTTTCTCTGCCCGGAATTAGAAAAGAGATTGTTTCCTCATTTCACTTCATTATCTCAATTTTTTAAATTTAGATTTAATTCATTCCTTTGCTCCTGATACTGTCAATTCTTGTTAAGTTTCAGTTTTCTGATTATGTCCACTTGCTTCGTTCTGAAAATGTATTCTTTCCCCAGTCAGCTTTATAATTTTTACCTTCGACTTAATTCTTACTGTGAAACTCTTTAAAATGACCAATGTAAAAATTGATTTGACCAATGCCACTAAGCAAAAGCAAACCTCTAGTGTGGAGGTCAGATGAAAGGGAGAAGAAAGAGACATTAAGGGGCTGGGTCTTCATCCTGACTCCTTTGCACTGAATACCTGCAGCATTCCCAAATGGTGGAGTGGTGCCTATGTGTATGACTAGTAAATCTATATGCACCATATCATGAAGCTGTGCATTCTAAATCCAAACCATTCTGGGGAAAAAATATTTTCCTCAGTTTGCCTCTGGTTATTCTGCCAATCACCATTGAACATAGATTATAAAACCATGGCTAATCTGGTAATTAGAGCCATAGATTCCCTGCAATGCAGAAAGTAACCATTCAGCCCATCGGGTTGGCACTGACCTCCAGGGAGCATCCCACCCTATCCCTCTAATCCCATTTTTAGCATGGCCAATTCAGCTGATCAGCACATCTGTGGTCTATGGGAGGAAACTGGAGCACTCAGAGGAAACCCATGCAGAGACAGGGAGAACATGCGAACTCCACACACACACGGTCACCCAAGATTGGAATTGAACCTGGTCCTTGGCTAACCACTGAGCCACCATGCCACTCAATTAAGAACAATTCTTAACTCCAGTTTGCTGACTTCCCTTCATAATTCCTGATTCTCCTATTGATTTAAAATCTATCGCTCTCACTTTTGAATACACTTAATGGCACAGCCTCTGTGGTGAAAAACTCCATAAATACGCTACTCTCTGAAAGAAGAAAGTTCTCCTTGTTTCTGTTTTAAATGCACAATTCCTTACACTGAGATTGTGTTCTCTGTTCTCACACTGTCCAACAAAGGGAAATAATCTCTCAGCATCTATCCTGTGGAGCCTCCTAGGAACCTGATATGTTTTAATGATTTTGCATCTCTTTCTACTAAAATCCAATAGGCTGAACTTTTTTTTGGCTAAGTGCCAGTTGTGTGATCTTTCTTGGAGGGCTTTTCACTGAGAGGCCCAGTGAAATCCTTTGCCATATGTTACCAAATTTGCCTCTTTAGCCACCTACTCTACTCCGTGTCACCCTCTCATTCCATTCTATCCCCATCTTAGCATGTACCATTGCAAGCTGAACTTGCCACACAGTGGATAGCCACCAAAAGACCAGCTCCATCTTTAAAAGACCATTGTGCACCTGTGTAAGCATTAGCAATCTGGCATTGCCCCTCACTGGCAACATTATGCCTCAGCAGCCACAAAACTAAGCTGCTGATAACCTATGGCTGGCATTGATGATGGTCTCTCATACGTGCCATGCTATTCTCTCACTCTTGTCAATGTTTAGCCACAGGCTACATAGTTAATGACATGTAAACTATCTCCCATCTAAACATGCTATCAACGTCATCACTACTCTGTCTCTAATGCCATTTTCAACCCACATCTTGTCATTGTCAAGTAATGGGACAATTCCAACTGTGAAAAGTGAACAAGCATACACACATACACATACATGTGCACATACATACCCACAATGCAAACCAAATTTTGGTGTCACGACTTACATTCTGTGATAATGTGCCGCATCCATCTCTCGTTTACTGGAACCAGAATGCCAATCAGGACCTGTCCAGCTTAAAATATTCAACGCAGCTGTCATGCACATAGAAAGCTTTCTCCTCCACAGTTTCTTACTCCTCCTCCTCAGGAGACAGTTGCTGTTTTCTCAGTTCCTCAGTGGTCATTACATTGCCTTTTTGCTTGCACCAGTTGTGCAGAATGCGGGATGTCAGAATATTGTGGCACCCTCCATCTAGACAATAGTGAAGGACCTCAAGCCCTAACCCCCCAGACACACAATCAGCAGAAATGGATCCTCAGCAGCACTGTCGTCTGCTCTACTCCCAGTAACTGTGTTGGGCCCCTGATTCAGGGACCTCTGGAAATGACTCCTGTTCGAGGCACAGCAAGTAATTCATGTTCTTAGGTATCAGAATAGTCAGTGGTGACGCACTCTGCTAATTAGGGCTGAGCATACTCCTCCTGTACAGTGAGGTATGCAAGGCCCTGATAATGAGGGCTGAGTCACAAACATTCATTCAATTCAGGCCTCAGCTTGTGCACCAACTTGATGAAGGAATCATACTGGCCGAGTGACCAATGCAATGCATAAAAAAAGTCAGTGCCTGCTGCGCTGCAGCCCCTGCCCATCCCAGGCCCACAGCAACAATGAAAATTATTATTTCATTCAGTGTCGTTCATAGTAATACATACTTGAGTGATAATGAAACAATGGGCTCTGTCTCCCACATCACCCTTGGTAGTTTCACAAGTCACAGGTTACTTTTGGCCAGCAATCATTTCTTTTTCTTATTTTGTAATTGCCCTATTTAGATATGCTACCAACATCTCGGGTGGAGTTGGGTACTTGAACGTGGGCTTCCTGGTCCAGAGGTAGGAACACAGCCACAAGAGCCCTCGTTCATCTCTTTTTTAAGTAATTGCTTCTGACTTCTGCATTGTTGAGATGTAAATGTTCAATCTTGCAAGCATCAAAGGTAAAATGTCTTTGACCAGTATTTGTACTTGAAGCACACTAATGCTGCATACACTGTAACTGGCGTTTGCAAATGCCTGCTTCTTGTATTTTCCCATTCAATGTTCTTGCATCAACAGACATGGAGCCCACATTTTTGCCCATCAAACTGACTCCACCTCGATCCAGCTAATTTCCAGTTGCAGTTAACATCAAGAGAACAGCAAGTGAGGCAAGGGACACAGCTCGTGGAGGACACTTCAGCACTGGGCTCTGCCTGATCATCAAGTACCTAAAGAGCTTCCCTGTCCCCTTTTAGCCATTTCTAACCATACCCCTAATTAGGGAATGTTGCCTCCAATTGTCCTCCCTGTCCCCTGTCACCTTAATGATGCCCACCTGATTGTCCAAATGACTTCTGTGGAGACCATAGTGCTGATCCCTGTCAATAATCCCTATGTCCTGAAGATTAGTATGCCTTTCAATGTTGTTCTGTCTACCCCTCATACACCTTGAACTCCACACCCCCATCACTGTCCTTGACCCCACTTCTGCACTTGCCTCTCGTTCAACCCGCTCCTTGTCTTTTGACAGTGATCTTCCTGTTATTCCTCCAGGTTCACCTTGCCCTCTTTTC
This sequence comes from Rhincodon typus, assembly GCF_021869965.1. NCBI lineage: Eukaryota > Metazoa > Chordata > Chondrichthyes > Orectolobiformes > Rhincodontidae > Rhincodon > Rhincodon typus. The sequence goes on along the minus strand of NC_063363.1, from coordinate 23,508,293 downwards.
AACAATCAACTCATAGCACCTACCATTATATTCCCCCTAGAACTCTGATTGTGTTTAATGAACAGCCCCTAGGCATGACTAACCAGATACCTAACTAATGTCTTTGCAGCTTCCTAACTAACAATATGCAATTTCCCTGTCTGTGCTGGTCTTACAGGACTGACTGTTGCCCACTCCCCAGCATGTAGTTCGACGTATCCCTGCATGTGGCAGGCCCAGTGGAGCACTGACTATGGCCAAGCTTGGGCTGTGTAAACTGTGCCTGTAACTGACTATACTGGTAACCACTTACCGAGAGTGGCCCCCTTGACCAGACTGAGGACCGAGGAGGAGAAGCCTGTCAGAGCCTACATCAACATCAGGAGCAAATCGCTGTATCTTTTATGCGTCTGTCGGGCATCAAGGTGTTTTTTTATTCTCTAGGCAGCATGGGTCAGGGACCATGTTGATTACCTTATAATTGGCATTTCTCATGCAATTCTGTCAAACATCTCATCATTGCCTACATTGTTCAGGCAACTGTAAGTTTCTGTCCAATAATTAGGGCCCAATCTTCTCAACTCTTCTTATAAGAAAATCCTTCTGTCCCCAGAATCAACCCAGTGAACCTTCTCTGGATGGATCAGTCTTCAATGCCAGTATACTTTCTTTCAAGAAGGAGATAAGTACAGTTCACAGTATTCTCAGTGTGATTGAAATTATCTCTTGTATAGTTTTAGTAAGACCTCCCTATTTTTAAGCATTACAAATCAACTTGTTTGGATTTGTTGTGGCACATTTCCAGCATGGGTGGGACTTGAACCCATACTCCTGGTTCAAAGTCTGGGGTACTGTAAGAATCCTTTCTCTACTTTGATACTCCATTGTTCTTAATCATTTTCAATCCGTGCCGCCTGACATTCAGTCATAGCCATGGGAAATAAAATCACTTCATTTTATCTACCTTAACTATTCATGAACACACTTATCAAACATCTTTTATTGTGCTCCAAACAGAACAACCCAGTCTGGAAATGTAATTGTAATTGCTCATCCTTGGAGCCAATCTGGTACAACACTTCTGTACCGTCATGAAAACCTTCATATTTTTCTTAAAGTGTGATTGCCAGAATTGGGCACAATAGTTCAAATGAGATTAAAATTGTGTCTTATTTAAGTGCATCATAATTTTCTTTTGTACCTGTGCCGTTATTTAGAACACCCAGGATCCTTTATACTTATTACCTGTTGTCCTGCTTGCCCTCTTATCATCAAATATATTTGCACAAACCATTTTCCTGAACCATTTTAAAATTATACAATTTAATCAAACATTGTCTCTGCATTTGTTTTTACCAAGATGTATCATCTTATCGTTTCCTGCCATGCATCCAATTTTTTTTTTGTCTGTCCATCTACATTCTCTTGTTTTCTTATTTGTTTACAGCACACCACATATTCATTTGTACTTTATTACAAAGATTTTTCATTTCAATAAATAAATATGATGGTTGTGGTAATCTGTGTGGTATACTGTGGCTGATTGAAGGGGTTCCATCTGCAGTTAAGTCCTTCAATGTTCACAATACAGTGTCTTGTAAGGTCTAGTGCTGGAAATAATAGAAAATGACAATTCGTGGCAGGAATTTAAAAAGACTGAGAGGAAAGAAAGAAACAGAAAAGTCTGAAAGAAGAAAGGAAAGCATGTTAGAAAGGGAAATGTGAAAGATGATAGGAAGCACTTGTTAATGGGAGTCCAAAAATACGTTGCATGATATATGTCAGCATCCAAAGGTGCATCACAAATGCAACTGGTAACAAACTGGTTAAAATAATTTTCTCTCACAAGTACACAGATTGAATTTCCAGATTTGCAAGCCATGAGAATCTGTGTACGGTGTGATTTATGCAATGAAATCTGTGATAATTACAGCAATAGCAGGTGTGATCCATTAGATATTGTTGGTGATCCATTAGTCAACAACTGACAATTAGCTTTGTGATTCAATGCAGTCTTCCTTTCTCTCATTTTTTCTTTGGGACGGGTGAAACTGGGATCAGCGGACAAAAGGTATTTATGCAATGGTCAAGTTAGAAAACCAACATATCAGAAGTCTATTGAAGACCGAAAATATGTCTGCTGTTTCAATTAGCGCTTTCCAAAACAGTTAGGGAAACCTATTTGCATAAAGTTAAACTAAAGCACCTTTCTTGATGATTTAATTGCTTGAAATAATGAGTTATTATTCTTGGTACTATTTGTTTTGTACTAATTATATGATGGATGAAAAACAATTATCTCTTCAATATATCTTGAATGGAACTCATTTCCATATTAACGAGACTCCACTGGTCTCTACTTTGAAAAGCACAGATATATAATTGATAGAAAAGTGTTTCTTCTTCTTCCTAAATAAATTCTAATTGATATAAAATTGTAACACCGAGGGCAGCGATCAGTGGGAATGTAACATGAGTAAGGTACTCCATCTTTCTCACCTGCCTGAAACTGTGATTTTTTTTGTTGTTGCTAACTTTGCTAGTCTCCAACTTCTCTGCATTGATATCAGTATCTTTTAGCTATTATTATTATTACTGCCCCTTTTTTCCTAAAGTCTAAATGTAAACACACACACGCTCTTACTGAATCATCTGAAAATCATTCCTCACTGCACAATGATTTTCTTTCAGTACATCAAAAGTGTTCAATTAATAACTTCTTAGCTTTTCCACCTATTTTCCGTAGTTCGTTGCCACATTGTTTTGTGTTTTCTGTTTTTAAAATGAACCAAAATAGGCACCATCTACTTTCCTTATTGGCTAGGCTACATTTGGACCACAGTCAAAGTTGAAAATGTTGTAAAGCCTATTGGAATGTTTGTAATTCCAGGTCACTGAGATGAAGATAACTTTGAACCAAATCCAATTTGTGTAAGATTGACTCAACAAGAAAGAATTTTTGACCTTTGACCATCTGATTACAAGGGATATCTAAAACATAAGTATAGAAATGAGAGTCTACCAAGGCCACTTGTGTGCAGTGGTAGTGTCCTTACTTATGAATTTGGACTTCTTGTGTTTAAGTCTCACCTCCAGAGGTTATGCAATTACATCTCTGAACAGGTGGATTGGAAAATATGTTGAAGTGAGACTCTTGCGGTACATCCACAATTCTGTTAAATCGCAGACCAATTGGAATTAACCTTGTTGACCTACTTTGGTTTCCTTATCCTTAATGGCCTTGCTTAACAAAGAATTAACAATCTTGTGCACTGCATGTTTACCGACTTCACATTTTATAGTTAGCTGAATGATGATGAATGCTGCATTGCTTTTAACATTGCTTAAAATGCTTCAGTATTCCAGAAGCCATTTGATCATTCCATGGAATAAAAGTTAACAATTGAGGAAAATCTGAAGGGAAACTAAGGGTTAGATATTATTTTCATATGGATCTAATGTTATCTGAAATTTATAAAGATATATTTAATAAAATGTATGACTATTCTTTCTTAACATTTTCCAAACAAAATAAATGCATAAAATGCTGCAACATCCATCACTTGACTACTGACTAGTTTTGGTCTTATAGAGTCATACAGCATGGAAACAGATGCTTCGTTCCAACTGATCCATTATCTGAAAGTCATGGGCAGTGATCTAAACCAATTGCAGGAACTACATAAATATCTCATGCTGATTTTATTTTTACAACATGCAAGTAGCCACATGACTAGAGAAATGGTCTATAAGAGCAGGGCCCATCTCTTGGTTTATTCTGAATATGATTGATCAGTTCAAGCACTGGTCGCAGAAAATTGAAGCAAATATATCTTTGCGAAGGAAATTCATGTTTATTATCACCCACTTTATAATGATCTGAGTTACTGGCACGAAAGGGAAGGTCAAATTGCTTTAATCTTACCAGACCATAGGTTTGCTCTCTCATTAGAGAGAAAATTAGAATTAGGTTTTATTGTCACATGTACTTAAGAACAGGAGTACAATGAAAAGTATACAATGTCAGCATTCTCTGGTGCCATTTTAGGTACAAAACCCAAATTTAAAAACAGCTATCTTGGATACAAACACAAAAAAAAACTTCGAAGATACAAAAAACAGCATCAGAAAAAGCAAAAGCAGAAATACAAAAAAATGCAGAGCCAGGAAAAAAAGGGAAACATCCAGATCTGAAAAGTTCTTATGTTCATATCTCTCTCCCCAAAGCCTCGAGTCTCAGGGCCGCAAGCCCTTGGAAATCGTTCCCGCTTCCACTACAGGCCCCGCGAACTCGTTCCCCGACTCATGGTGGTTTGAGCTAAGGGTCACCACACCTCGGGTGAGGGGAAGAGGTTGAGAAGGAGCGTTCTTCATGGTAACCTGAGCTGATGCAGGCATTGAATCCATGCTGTTGGTATCATTTCCTGTAACAATCCAGCTAACTGATCCCCTGTTACTTGAATGAGGTGTCAGGAAAAGAAAGAGTCAGCAGAGGTCATGGTGTTGTTGCAGAGTTTGTACGTTCTGAGGAAGCTGCAGTGAGAATTTTCCATTTTTGTCCCCCTCTTTCTCAACTTTCACACCAAGAGTTACCCTATTTCCACCTCTAATGAAAACATTCAGCAAAGTGTTTGGATCTTAAATTTACAGGAGGGTCAGTAAATTTACAGCATATGATTTATACAAACACAGTTTCTAGCTAAATTGTTTATAAACAAACTTTTATATGGTGGGTGAGTGGGATAAGATTTACTGCAGAGTTAAATGTGATGGAGTCAAATCCTGCAGTGTTTATAAAAGGGGAAATTTCAGCTGTTCTATACTATGCAAGTGATTCTTAATCCATCCATGCCCCGTCTGTATTCACCTTGTATCAAATTTAACAAGGGCTTGCAGCTGTTGCTGCTTCAGGTATAGATAATCACTCTCTCTGCCACAGTGAAAATTGAATTCTGCTGAACTATCAGCTGTGACTTCCCGGGAACTGATGCTATTTACAACAAAAAAATGTGAAGTCTGACAAAACAAAATGGAAGTGTCAAATAAAAACGTACTATTGTGCCAGTTCGCATAAATTTCTTCACATGCATCATTGTCAAATGACCTGTGTTACTTTAAAAGCTCAACTCTCACTACAAAAATTGATTATTTGGGAATTTAATTGTTTGGATCCATATTTGTATTACAATAAAAATCTCTAATTGCCTACTATTCTGTCCCATTTTAATGATGCGCATGCAGGATACAATTTATTTTCATGTAATATATTTGATCAGATCATTTCAGTGTTGACCTCTGATAACTATCAATTGTCAAGTTATCTTCATTCACAACATATATAATTAGAGTACTTTTTCCTTAGTATTTTGACTCAGTGCACTACTTTGTCTTACAGCAAAAAGATATTTGGAAAATCTATCCTTATTCTATAATTGGTATCATGCTTAATGCACATTCTAGAAATGATCTAATCATAGATCTCAAGAATTAAACCTGCTCTTCGGTTTCAGTGACAATGCAGAGTAAATGCCGCTGTACAAAACTAATTACACAACGTAAGTCTGGAGTGGTGACAGGAATAAGACTACTTTTAGACTGCCTCACTCCCTTGTCTGATTTGCCAAAGGCCTTGTTGTGCATGTTCTAGCCCATTAAAACTTTTAAAGTTTATACAAATAATTTCACCAGCTCAAAGCATGAAAATTAGGTTCCAGTACAGTGAAGCCGGTTAAATGTCAGTCTTTTTTTAGTAGTTTAGTTATTTTAATATTAAACGATTTGTTCAGTAGAATTAAACAGCAGTTAAGCCCCAGAAAGACTAGTTTCTGTTCTCAGCTCAAGCAAAAGGAAGCACAACTGTTAGTCTGAATATATCCTCTGAGCAGGAAGTTAAAGCATCTGTGAGCATAATCTGCAATCTCATAACTCCAATTAACTACTGGCAGATCCCAGAACTGTTGATAATGAAAGTTAGTCAGTATGCTGATTCATAAAAGCGTCTGAGTAAAATAAGTATGACTAAAAAAATTACTATAGCATCTAACGAATTCCTTAATTAGTCAGAAGAAAGGGAAGACTGAGAGCATAATGGGACTCCTGGGTGATGTTGTGGGAACCAATGAGACAGAACGAGAACACATATTTTACTGATGACACAAATTCTTTATTGGAGGACAATAACAGTAAGGTAGGAATATGCTCCGAGACAGGTGATCAGACGATAGAACTTGACACAGAGCCAATGAAGGAGTTATTACGTAGGATGGCTGGAAATTTGCGTCAAAGGGTTTGGCATGGAACAGGGTAATAATAGTACAGGGACGTGATAACTGAGCTTTAGGCCAAGGAGTTTGAAATCATAGACTATTAATAGAAGACCTTATAAAAACAGTCTTCAAAGACTTAATTAAAAACATCCCACTGCAAATTAAACTGAGCAGATGGACATCCCACTGTAATAGTGATAGTTTGTGAAATTGCACATCCAACACAAATCCTTTAGTGATCGACCACAGACTCATGCCAACAGCATAAAATAACAAACAACAAAATAAAATGTTTTCCCTAAATTGTAGACAACTCTCTCAAAAAATTAAAGATCATAAAATGTAAATGACGTGACTGCTAAATAATTCTAATTAACTCAACCATTCCAATCTTCTGATTTCCACACTGTCAAAAAACAGAATTATCCTGAAAGACGCATGTTGGCATCTCTTGGCAGTGTCAATGCATAGATTATTGACTAATTACATGGGAATTTGAAAATTCTAATGTGCCAATATCCAGTATATGGAACCCTTAGAAAAATCCCTGACTCTGATTTAAAACCAGAAATGTAAATAGTTTCCCACATACTTGTATTAATAGTTAAACAGAAGAAGTTACAGGATTAACATTGACCTAACTCCTAGGTGAGTACAAAACTGATTAATTCTGCCAAACATTCATACAGAGCACTGCAAACACTCTCAATGACCTCTGCTGATCCCTAACACAATCCTCCACCTCCCTGTAATGGACACCCAACCGACCCCTCACTCAACACCTGACTTGAATTCTGCCCCCTACTGAGCACCTGACCTGACCACTCTCCCATCATCTTCCCTACACCATTGCCCCACCCCCACCATGACCAACCTGATCCAAACACAGGGACACCTGTTTGACTCCAATTCCTTTCTGGATACCTGGATACCAATGAGCACCAAACCTCCACCCCAAACACCCAGCACCCACCTTCCCTCAGTGGACACCTGACATTCCTGAGAAAACCTGAAGACCATTACCTCATGGATGCCTGATTTTCTCCAAATATCTGACTTCACTCTCTCTGACATTGTAGATAGCACGAAATTCAGTCACAGTCCTGATACCCTTCACGCTTTCCATCCACGACAGCTGAACTGATCCCATGATATCTGATCCATCTTAGTTTTTTTATTCACCCATATGCCACTTGTATTCATCACAAACCCATCTCCTTACTCACCTCAATCCCCATCAACAAGCACGCTAAGCCCACTCTTCAGGCACCCTATCCCATCTGCCACCTCTACCCCCTCAGGCACCTACAACTCTAACCCTCCCCAGCCACTTGGCCCCAACTCCTATTCCCCAAACCTGTCTAGCCTCCTAACCTCTCTCAGCTTCTCACAGTAGCTGTCAAAATAACTTAAGGATCCTCAACTACCAACTTTCAGATCCAACGCACTGTAATCTCTTAGGGATCTTATAACCGCTTTTTATTTACGAGGACATTGCAGCTCTTAGCAAAGAAAGAGTATGTGACAACCCACGCTAATGCTATCTAAATGGTTTGTTGGACTGTTCTGCTCTGATAGGTTTCACATTGGAAAACCAGCTGGTTAAATCATGGAATGTTAACTGGACAATGTCTGTTTTTAAATTTGGTAGGAAATGATGATTCCAACCCAGGTTAGAAGATGCAGGCCATTGAATTTATTTGTTTGTTGTGCACATTCATCTCTTTTTCTGCCCCAAAGGGTACCAAAACTCTCCCAAAGATACTTTACTATTCCAATGGGGTAACACAGTGGCTCAGTGGTCAGCACTGCTGCCTCACAGTGCCAGGGACCTGGGTTCAATTCCAAACTCGCGCAACTGCCCGTGCGGAGTTTCTACATGAGTTTCCTCTGTGTGCCCTGGTATCCTCCCTCAGTGCATTGACCATGCTAAATTGTCCATAATGTGCAGGTCAGGTGGGTTAGCCACAGGAAACGTAGGGTTACAAGGATGGGGTGGATCTGGGTGGGATGCTTTTCAGTGTGTCACTGTGGACTCAATGGGCCAAATGGCCTGTTTCCACACTGTAGGGATTCAATGGTTCTAATAATTGTTATTGGACCTGAATGAGTATGGTACCTCTGAAGAAAAATCTACCAGCCTTAGAAATCCCCAGATAGTGAAATGTACATTTGACAGCACTTTTTGACATATACTTACCTCTGACCAATGGTACATATCCCTCAACAGGTTCCAAAGTGCCATCTTGAAGAAGAACAGATGCATTTTCCCTGGTGTCCTGACCAATATTTATCCTTTAATTAACTGTAAAAATTATATTAAAAAAATAAGCTTAGTCATTTCATTCATCCATGGAGTGTAGGTATCACTGGCTCAGTCAGCATTTATTGCCCGTTCTTCATTTCTCTGGAACCTGGAATGACTTGTTAGGCTGTGTCAGAGGGCAGTAAACAGACAATCATGTAGCTGTGGGTCTGGAGTGACATGTGGTCATACCAGGTAAAGATGGTAAATTTCCTTCCCTAAAGGACATTACTAAACCAGATATTTTACTTTTTGTAGGAAGTGCCTAATTTATATTTTCCTCATACAACAGTGCTTAAATTTAAAGACTACATTATTTAATTCTGAGATCATGCAAGGCATCATCTAGGTGAAAAACAGCATTTGTCATATTCTCAAGATGGAACATTTTTTTTTCCCTTTTAACCTGATTGGTGGGGAAGTATGTCTACATAAAAGAATTGCACTTTTGTTCCTTCTATTCTTGTGTAATATATTTCTGGGTCAGAGAATTGTGAGTATTTTGTTTTGCACACTGATTTTGTAAAAAGGTGTATTTGATTTCCATTATGTGGCTATTTTAAGCAGCACTGCTTTTGAGAGGATTTTTCTGTATTGAATTAACAAATGTGAACTATTCAATTCTTCAATGAAACATCTTTTTGAATAATCTATGATGCTAAATTCCAGCTAACCTTTGTGATAGTATTGCATTGTTTGAGATGTAAAATATGTTGAACAGATGATAAAAACTATTTCATTCACCTTTGTGTTGAGTGGTAGATGGTAACATCCTTAAAAGCTATAATTTCCCTTTTTGCTACTACTGTTGTGCTCTGTGATTTGAACAAATCATTCTACATGCTGAAATGTGAAGGAAGAGCTGTGTTCAGAAGTCATTCCTTGGCTCTTTCTCAGCTCAGAAATCTAAGAGTTGTACGGCATGGAAACAAATGCATTGGTCCAACTTATCCGTGCCAACCGAATATTCTAAATCTAGTCCTAATTGCCAGCATTTGGCCTGTACACCTCTAAACCCTTTCCATTCATGTACTTATTCAAATGCCTTTTAAATGGTGTGATTGTACCAGCCTCCACCATGTCCTTTAGCAGCCCATTCCATCCACGCACCACACTCCGTGAAAAATTTGCCCCTCAGGTCCCTTCTAAGTCTTTCCCCTCTCACCTTAAACCTGTGCCTTCTAGTTTTGGTCTCCACTACCCTGGGAAAAAGACCCTAGCAAAATATCTATAGTCATTTTGAGTTGATTGCAATTTTAGTCAGTGTTTAAGAGCTTTTGAGGCACCTTGTGAGGCTGGATTTTGGGCTCCCACAAAGATAGGGAGTAAAGGTCAGCAGGGCTAAAAATTAGCCCGGGTGACCATCAATATGGCATCCATTATTCCCTGAGCAGCAGCCAGTTTAGGTCCCTGAAGGTGGACGATGTCAGCCAATGCCATGGACAAGCCTAGTGGTCTTCATTTCTTGTCTTATGAACCCATTGGACAAGGCAGATCTCAGAATGACATGTAGCTGGATGATCACTTTTTAAAAATTCTCATTTACCATGTCAGTATTTCACCAAACCATAACCACACCAAGCTGCAGATTTCATTTTTACAATAAAATACAGACTTTTTTTTACACAGAAGAATGAAAATGCAACTAACCTAACCCAAGATAACTCAGAATTTAAAAGATTTCAAGTGCCCAGCAAATCAAAATCCCATCTTTTCCCAACATCATCACTTTATAATTGAATCAAAATCCAGAGAAATTTTCTTTCCCCAGCAAACCTGTATGTTGGACCTGACTGCCTCTTCTCAATTCCAGTTCTGTGGACTATGAGGCCTTTCTTTTCAATTCATACAACTGAGATCCTTACACTGAAATAATGTATTCTTTTAACTGTTATGAGCAAACTCCTATTTTCTAGAAATATCTATTCTTACATCTGACTTCAGTCAGGTCTCCCTTGAACTGAATAAAAGATTTTCCATGTATGGGATTTTTAATCCAAAATCAATCCTTGATTATTCTAAACACAAAACACAAGCAAGTTCATATATTTCAATGTTTTCTGTTTTCTATCATAAAACCCCACAATATAAGCAAACTTGCATTAACCTATCAGGAGGCTACAATCACTCATCACTGACAAATACTCATTTGAAGTCATGCTTCAAAAATGACCAACTTAAATTATTATTAAACCCCTTCACAAGAAATTAAACCAACACCCATATGGCACTAATTTGTAATCCTAACTCTAAAACAATTGCTATTTACACTGTAGATGGATTCCCTGTCTCTTCAACTCCCAGACTAGTGGCAAGGTAGTTGATTCTAATTTATTTATTAAGGATGTAAAGAAATTTGAGAGGGTGCATCTATCTTCAAGCACCTTCACTGTTATAAAACAAGGAACTGCAGATGCTGGAAATCTGAAACAAAAACAGGAATTCCTGGAGAAACATGGCAGATCTGGCAGCATCTGTGAACAAAAAGCAGAGTTAATGTTGGCAGTTTCATAATGGTTCTTCAGAACTGTTACTCACTGTTGCTTTCCTTCCACTACAGCCTCTTATTGTTCTGAAGCTGGATAGTCTCTGATTAGTCTTCCAGCTTTGTGAATTAAGGGCCCCTCTAAGAAAATTCTAAAAAATGACATGATTCAGGATCAGTTTAATGCAGCAATAATTTCACTATCGAGGCAGAAATTTGTCCATATGACAGAGATAAGGTCAATGTTCAGGAAAAGGCAGACTGTAAAGACTTTTTTTTGAATTGGAGAAAGAAAGTGGAGAAGATACTGCTTTAAATCAAGGAAACTGTGTAAGAAAATGCTTACAGTTTTAAAAACAAGTTACTGAAACACTTCTGGTAAGTTGTATCCACCAGAATGGCACAGCCAATAGGTATTCTCGAAAACTTTGTCCAGTGACAGCCTGCTGATTGATTTTGCAATCAGGACTTGTTCAAAGAATTATAGTCTCCCTACAGTTGGAAGCAGGCCATTCAGCCCATCCTGTTCACACCGACCCCCCCGCCCAAAGAATATCCAAACCAGACCCACCCTCTTACCACACAACCCTGCATTTCCCATGGCTAACCCACCTAGCCTGCACATCCATAGACACTATGGGCAATTTAGCATGGCCAATCCACCCTAATGTCCACATCTTCAGACTGTGGGAGGAAACTGGAGCACCCAGAGGAAACACACATGGACACAGGAAGAACGTTGCCAACTCCACATAGATTGTCACCCGAGGGAGGTATCAAACCTAGGTCCCCGGCAGTGCTAACCATGCTGCTCCAGTTGTTGTGAGTTCAGCATAGCAACAACCACTTGGCTGCTTCCGAAATGGGTGATTACAGCCTGCAATGGGAAAGCATATGTCTTTCCCTCTCCCTTTTGTGGAGAATTGAAAGAAAATCCCTGGAAGGCAGCTACTCTCCATCATCTTTCCATGTAAACTCTTTTCTCTGCAAATTTCCTGTTGAAAGGAAATTTGGAGAAATCGTCTTCAGAGACATGGAAAGAGTGAATCCTCAAACAGTGAAAGAAAGATTAAGAATTTGTACATTCACAACCTTGCATCATTCACAAAGAACAAGAAGGAGTCAAACTAGAGCCAAAGAAAACCTCATCAATATCTGATCCAGATTGGTGCCACTCAGTTATTTTTCTTTCTCACCCACAACATTTGTGTCTTGTCTTTTTGTGTGTTGGTTTGTATGTGTGTGGGGAATTTTAAGAATGGGGTTGAGTTTAAGTTATAAAGTAATAGATTAGCAATTTAACTTGTTTATATTTGCCATCAGTTTCATAAAACAATTTTCTTTCAATGAATAACTATTTTCTTGCTAACAGGGGAAAAAATCCCAGTGTGCATCTTCTTTTTAACCCTCAATTAGTCAGTTATGTAAATTCAGCAATTTGCGGATTTAATCAAATTTTCACATTTGTGACTACTCTGGGAACAGTGGTGTTTGATTTTTAGTACACAAAACATATCAAGTCATAGGTATGGATCCATGTGTAACATCTCAGTCATGAGTCTGCCTGCCTTTTTTCTCTCTTCCTAGAATGCCATTCCTTGTCCAAATCCTGGAGCATTAGTGCAACCTTGAAGGAATTTCTGGGAAAAGGAGTGGTGCTAAGCAATGCACCTTCAACAGTGATAGGCTCCACTGTCCCACTCTCTCATTAGACAGACATCACTGGTGGTGGGTTTAACATAATGGTCACCACACTTCCAGCGAGGGGTGAGGTCAAGAAGTTGGGACCTTCTTGGTGACCTCAGCCAGCATGGGAATTGACCCCTTGCTGTTAACATCATTCTGCATCAAAAATCAGTCATCCAACCAACGATGCTAATTGACTGACTCTCCTTCTCAACCACTCCCCTTGCCTCATGCGTGGTGACTCACAGGTTAAACAGTCGGTACTCTGTAATGAGAGAGCCAACCTACGGTCCAACAGGACTTTGGTGACTTTAGCCTTTTTGCATTCAACAAGAGGAAACAATGTAATAATGAAATACAAAACAAAACTATGTGATCAAATCAAATCATCCAGCTTCCCAATCAGTATTGAAAACAGGCAAAAAGAGCTGGAAAATGGGATTCTACGGGATAATCTTTTGTAGCTCACACAGAATGGGCTGAATGGCCTCCTGCACCAAATCTTTTCAATCGATCTGTGTGAGTATTAAAGAAAATCAGCGCAAAATATTCCAGCTTCTACACTGATTCTGCCAACTGTACTTCCAATTTTTCAATCCACCTATCATTAACCAAACTTCTAAAACATTGCCCTCCAAAGTCAACAACATGCTAATGAGACCACCAGCAAGACAACTTTGCCTGGTATTTGATTATACCCCAAACAAAAAGCCAGATTGAAATATATATTTATCCAAATATCTGCTTCATGTCTCATCCTGAGAAGTGCAATTTGGAGCTAAGACACACACACACAAGCCACACGTACACCCTAGGTCATAATAAATATGCCTCAAATGGTGTCAGAGATCATGTGATAGATTCTTGTTGAAAACTGTGGTCCAATGGATTAAGTCTGACTGTTTGATATGCTAACAAGACATAGAATGCATCATCACCCAAAATAATGTAATATCACATGATCCTGCTCTCTCATGTAACCTCATGGTGAGAAGAAATCATGGTAAAATGTTTTCCTTACCTCAACAGACTTTGTTAATCATTGCTTAGCAACACAACACAGCCAAGACAATACACCTCAATTAGAAATCCATGTCTGTCAGTCTATGGTAAAGAATAAGCATGTTGATAGCCAAGGAATAGATACTTCAAAATAAACCCTATCCAAAATTCAGAAAATCATAAATAAATAAATATAGATGCTGCTGAATCTATATTTTGTGTCTTATTGTATTATCCAATTATAGCCTTTTCAGTTCAAATTTTTCTTCCAAGCACTTTTGAGTTATAGCAAGAGGCTGAACAGGCTGGGGATTGTTCCCTGGAGCACTGGAGGTCGATGGATGACCTCATAGAGGTTTATACGATCATGAGGAGCATAGATAAGGTGAATAGCCAAGGTCTTTTTTCCCAGGGTGGGGGAATCCAGAACTGGAGGGCAGAACAGAGTCATAGAATTGTACAACACAGGAACAGACCCGTCGGTCCAATTCATCCATGCCAACCAGATATCCTAAATTAATCTAGTTTCCATTTGCCAACGTTTGGCCCATATCCCTCTAAACTCTTCCTTTCATGTACCCATCCAGATGCCTTTTAAAAGTTGTAATTGTACCAGCATCCATCACTTCCTCTGGCAGCCTCATTCCATACATGCACCACCATCTGCGTTAGAAAGTTGCCCCTTAGGTCCCTTTTAAATCTTCCTCCTCTCACCTTAAACCTATGCCCTTTAATTTTGGACTCCCGTACCCTGGGAAAAAGACATTGGCTCTTCATCCTATCCATGCCCCTACTGATTTTGTAAGCCTTCATAAGGTCACCCCTCAATCTCCAACTCTCCAGGGAAAATAGCCCCATCCTATTCGGCCTCTCATTAGGACTCAAAGCTTCCAACCTCAGTAACAATGTTGTAAATCTTTTCTGCACCCTTTCAAGTTTAAGAACATCTTTCCTATACCAGGGAGACCAGAACTGAATGCAATATTCCAAAAGTGGCTTAACCAGTGTTCTGTACAGCCACAACATGACCTCCCAATTGGTATACTCAATGCACTGACCAATCATGACAAATGTACCAAATACCATCTTCACTACCCTGTCTACCTGGACTCCACCATCAAGGACCTATGAACCTATACCCCAAGGTCTCTTTGTTCGGTAATATTCTGCAGGACCCTGCTAGTAAGTGTATAAGCCCTGCTCTGATTTGCCTTAGCAAAATGCAACAATTTATTTAAATTAAACTCCATCTGCCATTCCTCATCCCATCGGCCCATTTGATCAAGGTCCCATTGTACTCTGAGATAACCTTCTTGCCTGTCTATGACACTGTGAATTTTGGTGTCATCTTCAAACTTACTAACCATTCCTCCTATATTCACATCCAAATCATTTATGTAAATGATGAAAAGCAGTCATAGAGCATAGAACATAGAATATAGAACAGTACAGCGCAGTACAGGCCCTTCGGCCCACAATGTTGTGCTGACCCATTATCTTACTGAGATCAATCTACTCTGCATTCCCTACATTTTACTATCCTCTATGTACCTATCCAAGAGTCGCTTAAAAGTCTCTAAAGTATCTGACTTCACTTCCACTGCCGTCAGCGCATTCCACACGCCCACCACTCTCTGTGTGAAGAACCTACCTCCGACATCTCCCCTATACCTTCCTCCAATCACTTTAAAATTATGCCCCCTCATAATAGTCATTTCCGCCCTGGGAAAAAGTCTCTGACTATTCACTCTATCCATGTCTCTCATCATCTTGTACACCTCTATCAAGTCACTTCTCATCCTTCTTCACTCCAATGAAAAAAACCCTAGCTCCCTCGACCTTTCCTCATAAGACCTGCCCTCCAGTCCAGGCAGCATTTTGGTAAATCTCCTCTGCATCCTGTCCAAAGCTTCCACATCTTTCCTATAATGAGGTGACCAGAACTGAACACTATTCCAAGTCTGGTCTAACCAGGGTTTTATAGAACTGCAGCATAATCTCACGGCTCTTAAACTCAATTCCCCTGCCAATGAAATCCAACACACCATACACCTTCTTTACAACCCTATCAACCCTTTGAGGAATCTATGGATGTGGACCCCAGATCCCTCTGTTCCTCCATATTACCAAGAATCCTGCCATTAACCCTGTATTCTACATTCTAATTTGACCTTCCAAAATGAATCACTTCACAATTTTCTTGGTTGAATTTCATCTGCCAATTCTTTGCCCAGCTCTGCATCCTATCAATGTCCCATTGCAACCTACAACAGCCCTCCACACTATCCACAACTCCACCAACCTTCGTGTCATCAGCAAACTTACTAACCCACCATTCCACTTCCTCATCCAAGTCATGTATAAAGATCACAAACAGCAGAGGTCCCAGAACAGATCCCTGTGGAACACCACTGGTCACTGAGCTCCAGGCTGAATGCTTTCCATCTATTACCACCCTCTGTCTTCTTTTGGACAGCCAGTTCTGTATCCAGACAGCCAAATTTCCCTGAATCCCATGCCTCCTTACTTTCTGAATGAGCCTACCATGGGGAACCTTATCGAATGCCTTGCTAAAATACATATACACCACATCCACTGCTCTATCTTCATCGATGTGTTTTGTCACATCCTCAAAGAATTCAATAAGCCTTGTGAGGCATGACCTGCCCCTCACAAAAATCATGCAAACAGTCACCCCAGCACCGATCCCTTGCAGCACACTGCTGGTCACAGGCCTCCAATCTGAAAGACAACCCTCCACCACCACCCTATGTCTCCTATTCTCAAACCAATTTTGAATCCAAATGGCTGGCTCTCCCGAGATTTCATATGATTCAACCTCGCTGACAAGTCTACCATGTGGAACCTTGTTGAACGCCTTGCTGAAGTCCATATAGACAACATCCAACTCTCTGCCTTCATCAGCTTTCTTTGTCACTTCTTCAAAAGACTCAATCAATTTAGTGAGACAGGATTTCTCATGCGCAAAGTCATGTAGACTATCCCTAATCAATCCTTGCCTTTCCAAACACATGTAAGTTCTGTCCCTCAGGATTCCCTCCAACAACTTACCCACCACTGATGTCAGGTTCACCGGTCTATAGTTCCCTGGCTTTTCCTTGCTACCTTTCATTAATAATGGCAACACATTAGCCAACCTCCAGTCTGCTGGCACCTCACCCATGGTGTCAATGATGCAAATATTTCAGCAAGGGGCCCAGCAAACATTTCCCTAGCTTCCCACAAAGCTCTGGGATACACCTGATCAGGTCCCAGGGATTGATCCACCTTAATGAATTTTAAGATGTCCAGCACCACCTTCTCTGTCATATGGACACTTTTCAAGATACCACTATTTATTTCTCCACATTCTTTAGCTTCCATATCCTTCTCCACAATGAAATATTTGCTTAGTAAGTTTAAGGTGAGGGGAATCATTTTAAAGGGACCTGAGGGGCATTTTTTTTTCACACAGAGGGTTACGCGTGTATAGAATGAGCTACCAGATGCAGTGGAAGAGGTAGGTACATTTGGAACATTTAAAAGATATTTGGACAGGGGCATGATGAGGAAAGATTTAGAGGGATATATGCCAAATTCAGGCAAATGGGACTCGTTAGTTTAGGATACCTGGTCAGCATGGATATGTTAGACCAAAGACAACACAGTGTGGATCTGGAGAAAAACAGATGTCAGGGAGCATCAGAGGAGCAGGAAAGTTGACATTTTGGGTTGGGACCCTTCTTCAGAAATGGGGAGGAGGAAAGGAGCTGGGAAACAAATAGAGAGAGGAGGGTGGGGCTAGGGAAGGTAGGTGGTATGGTGATAGGTGAGTGCAGGTCGGGAGTGGGATGGGTAGGGCAGATAGGTGGGAGAGAAGATGGACAGGTTGTGTCAGTTTAAGGAGGTGGGGACGAGAGGGAGAGTTGGACATGGGTTGAGGCCGGGGAAGGGGAGTGGGGAGAGCTTAAAACTGGTGAATGCCATGTTTAGGCCATTGGGCTGTAAGCTCCCGAGGTGGAATATGAGATGTTGCTCCTCCAGTTTGCGGGTGGCATCATTGTGACACTGGAGGAGGCCGAGGGTGGACATGCCACCCAGGGAGTGTGAGGAGGAGTTAAAATGGTTGGCAACTGGAAGGTGTTGTTGTTTGTCGCATACAGAGCACAGATGCTCTATGAAATGGTCTCCGAGTCTACGCTTGGTCTCACTGATGTAAAGGAGGCCACATCGGGAGCAGTGGATACTGTAGACCAAGTTGACGGATGTGCAGGTGATCCCCTGTCTGATGTGGAAGATTTGTTTTGGGCCTTGAATGGAGGTGAGGGGGAAGGCATAGGGGGAGGTGTATCTGTTACAATATTGTTCAACCTTTTGACTAAAGCATCATATTCATGATGCAAATGAGTGAATAATTAAAGGTGAGGATCAGATAACAATGTGACAAAAAGCTGTGTGCATGTCCCAGATGTGAGATAATATAAAGCATTCCTCTCATCACCCCACCCTGAAACTAAGCAGGTAGGTGCAAGTAAGCACTGATCCATTAACAGTTAGCACTCACAGTGGGTACTGAACAAGTTCTGAGCACTCACTCGACCTGCAGACATAACAAAAGGTAAGACAGGCACTGCGTGTTTGTTCGTATTAAAAAGGATCAGCAAAACCTTTTTTCCTCTTCTAACTCTCAGGTCCGAATCAAAAAAATGGATCAATGTGAAAATTCCATGTTCTACTCAGAAATATAAAATCCGTCACGCTTTGCATCAGCCTAAGAATGCAGCCTTTGTTTCACTGGCGGGCTGGTTTTGTATGTGTTCCCTTAAGGTATTTCTCTTGAACTCAGCAGAAGCCTTTTGTTGCTTATTCCAAAAGTTGTTTATATAAGGCAAGAAGCAAAAAATTGTCAAGTAGTTTAAAGAACTTGAAGGGTTTGTAGAATGCCGGTGCTTCAGAAACATAAGAATGTTGATGTGAATTGTAAATTTGAAGCTCGATGATTTTTCTTCAGAACTTAAAAAAAATGCATTTTTAAAATTTTTTTTCGAAGATATGCTATTCTTTCATATAATGTTTGCTAATCACAGTTAAAAGATGTGACGGAAGCCTTTAAAAGTCGTGACGGAAGCCTTTAAAAGTCACAGGATTGTTCGATAACCTGTTTATTTATAAAACAAAAGGAATCCTTAACTATCTGGGTAAAATCATGGTGGAATACTTTTTTTTCTGCAGTATAGGTTAGTTCCCAGCTGCTGATTAGATCACTTGACTGGATGGCGAATGTAGAACAGATTGACGTCAAGAGTACATGGCCCAATCTTGGTTCTAGCTGAAATGGGTTTGGGATCTGTCCCATTGCTATATCTGTAGGGGAAATCAAGTGAAGTGGGTTGGACTCAGTCTTCATTCAGAAAACTGAAGAAAATGACCCCAGCTCTGGTATTATGCTCAATCTGGACACCACACATTGGGAAAGGTATCAAGGCATGAGAGACAATGCAGAAGACTGACTTGAGATGAGGGACTTAAATGGGAAAAAAAACTTAGCGACTAAATAGAAAGTAAGGGAAAATTGGATAGACATATTTAAAATCCTGAATAGTTTAGAATAATAAGGAAAAACAAATTTCCAATGTCCACAGAGCCAATAACTAGAAGTTAGAGATCCATCATAATTGGCAGAGGTGCCATGAAAATTTCTCTAAGCAGCATTTTGGTTTAATCTGAAACATATGCCTAAAAGTGGAAGAGCATTCAATTATAACTTCCAAATCATATTTGGAACAATTATTCAAAAAACGTTACAAGACTATAGTGAAAGAGCAAGGGAGTGGACCAACCCTAACGAGATGGTGCACAGATGATGGATCAAATGGCCATCTTATGTGGTTTATCATTTTAAGTGATATCATGTTTGATGATGGACTAAATGACCACCTTCTGTAGTTTCTCATTTTAAGATGGTATCATAGTAGATTTTTCAACGGACACATCTTTCCAACAAGCCAAAATAATATTTTATTTTGTTGCCTTGTTAAATAATGATGAACAAAGTTTTATTACACCATTTTATTAAACAAACATTTCTTTGTCACGTCTGTGGAAAATTGTGAGGATTCTGTCCCTTTGTATTCAAAGCTGAGTGTGATGATAGCATTGTATTAATGAATTGAAGGTGGGGCAAGCCCATGGCAATATAAAACCTCAAATTTTTGTAATACATTTCGTTATTTTTGGAAGCATTGGCCAATGCTTAATGCTTGTTAATGTAGATATCAGAGTCTTGGTGATTCATTAATCATAGATACAAAAGGGATCACCAGCAAGGCCTCTTTTCCCATGGCAGTAACTGAACCTTGCTTATTATTTTGTACAGAACCAATGTTGTCCCTATGGTTCCCCTGCTCCCAAATTAGCAATGTTTACGGAGTGTTAGGTTCATCCCACAAGAGGAGGTGGTGCCAATAATAGGTAAAGGAGGGAGCTGTTGATTGCTCCGACTGCTTGTTTTTCAAACCTGAGGAATCTAAGATATTGAAACACTCTGAAAAGCTAAGGCTCGTTAGGATTCGCTCCTTTGTGTTTGTGAGTGCTTTGTTCGTTCTTAACTATTCCAGTCATTTCACTGTTTAAAAAGCTTCAGGAAAATGGTTCCCAGTTTCTCTTTTCATGTTGAAACTCTTGTACCTCCTATTAGTTGGCTTGTTTTATTTTCATTGTAAGGTGAATACACCTTTGTATTTGAAAAATTTCATAATTAAGAGAGCCTGAGGCTTCTGCTGCGAATGACATGAACTCACTGCTCCATTGTTGTACCAGATAGCAAAGTGATTTCCTCTGAGAGAAACAAAGAAACATGGTGAAGTGATGAAGCAAGCATATTGTTCATTTTGGAGCTAAATGCCCCCATTTCTGACTTACAGATGACAGGAAACTGATTCACTTGCGTCTGTAATATGTGGTTAGGGCACTGATTTCAATGTGGGCAATTTTGGCTGCCATACAATTGACCATAATTTCCTCAGGAGGAAAGGACAAAGGTCGGGGTCCTACTCTTCGCCTCTACTTTGTGGCTTCTATTGTCCACATGTGGATCCCAGGTAAGGTAAAGATCTGGCTTAAATGCCATCTTTTCCACAGCTGAACAGATTGTTGCCTAATGACATGAGTCCCATCCATCTACCCATCCTCTGGGTAGATGATGGCTTCGTGGTATTATCACTGGACTATTAATCCAGAAACCCAGCTAACGTTCTGGGGACCCAGGTTCAAATCCCACCACGGCAGGTGGGCACTGGAAAAGACAATGGTAGAAATAGCCCTGTCAACCCTGCATATTCCTCCTCACTAACATCAGGGGGGCAAGTGCCAAAATTGGGAGATTTGGCTCACAGACTAGTTGAGCAACAGCCTGACATAGTCATACTCACAGAATCACACCTTACAGAAAATGTTCCAGACACCACCACCACCATCACCATCCCTGGATATTTTCAGTCCCACTGACAGGACAGATCCAGCAAAGGTGGTTGCACAGTGGTATACAATCAGTAACGTGATGGAAGGTGTCATCAACAGTGCTATCCAGCAGCAATTGCTCTGGGAGACCTCAACACATTGACTCTGGACCCCATGAAGTCTCATGGCTTCAAGTTAAACATGGGCAAGGAAACCTCCTGCTGATTACCACATACCATCCTCCCTCAGCTGATGAATCAGTATTCCTCAATGTTGAACAACACTTAGAGGAAGCACTGAGGATGGCAAGGACACAAAATGTACTCTGGGAGGGGGATTTCAATGTCCACCACCAAGAGTGGCTCAGCAGCATTACTACTGATCAAGCTGGTTGGGTCCTAAAGGACATAGCTGCTAGTCTGGGTCTGCAGCAGGTGGTGAGGGAACCAACAAGAGTGAAAAACATACTTGACCTCATCCTTACCAATCTGCCTGCTGCAGTTGCGTCTGTCCATGACAGTATCGGTAAGAGTGACCATCGCACAGTCCTTGTGGAGACGAAGTCGTGCCTTCATATTGAGAATAACTTCCATCATGTTGTGTGGCACTATCACCGTGCTAAATGGGACAGACTTCGCACAGATTGAGCAATTCAAGACTGGGCATCCATGAGGCGCTGTGGGCCATCAACAGCAGCAGAATTGTACTCCAGGACAATATTTAAATTCATGGCCTGGCATATCCCCCACTCAACCATTACCATCAAGCTAGGGGAGAAATCCTGGTTCAATGGAGAGCATGCCAGGAGCAGCACCAGGCATACCTGAAGATGAGGTATCAACCTGGTGAAGCCACCAAACAGGAGTACTCGCACGTAAAACAGCGAAAGCAGCAAGTGATTGACAGAGCGAAGTGATCCCACAACCAACTGATCAGATCTAAGCTCTGCACTTCTGCCACATCCAGTCGTGAATGGCAATGGATGATTCAACAACTCACTGGAAGAGGGGGCTCCACGTCTCCATCCTCAATGATGGAAGAGCCCAGCACATCAGTGCAAAAGATAAGGCTGAAACATTCACAGCAATCTTCAGCCAGAAGTGCTGAGTGGATGATCCATCTCGACCTCCTCTAATAGTTCCAAGCATTACAGATACTAGTGTTCAGCCAATTCGATTCACTCCATGTGATATCAAGAAACGGTTGGAGACACTGAATACTGCAAAGACCATAGGTCTTGACAACATTCTGGCAATAGTACTGAAGACTTGTGCTCCAGAACTTGCTGCTTTCTTAACCAAGCTGTTCCAGTACAGTTACAACACTGGTATCTACCCGGCATTGTGGAAAATTGCCCAAGTATGCCCTTTAGACAAAAAGCAGGACAAATCCAACCCAGCCAATAACCGTTCCATCAATCTACTGTCAATCATCAGTAAAGTGATGGAAGATGTCATCAATACTACTATCAAGCAGCACCTGCTCAGAAATAGCCTGCTCAGTGACGCCCAGTTTGGGTTCTGCCAAGGCCACTCAGCTCCTGATCTCATTACAGCCTTGGTTCAAACATAGACAAAAGAGCTGAATTCCAGAGGTGAGGTGAGAGTGACAGCCCTTGACATCAAGACTGCATTCGCATGACTGTGGCATCAAGGAGCCCTAGCAAAACTGGAATCAATGAGTATCAGGGGGCAAACTTTCTAGTGATTGGAGTCATACTTGACAAATAAGAAGATGGTCGTGGCTGTGGGAGGTCAATCATCTCAGCTCAAGGACAACTCTGCAGGAGTTCTTCAGTGTAGTGTCCTGGACCCAAACATCTTCAGCTGCTTCATCAATGACCTTCCCTCCAACATAATGTCAGAGGTGGGGATGTTTGTCGATGATTACACAATGTTCAGCACCATTCGTGACTCCTCAGATACTGAAACAGTCCGTGTTCAAATGCAACAAGGTCTGGACAATACCTAGGCTTGGGCTGACAAGTGACATTCGCGCCACACAAATGCCAAGCTATGACCATCACTAATAAGAGACAATCTAACCACCGCCCCTTGACATACAATGATGTTACCATCCTTGAATCCTCCCACTATCAACATCCTCGAGACTATCATTGACCAGAAACTCAACTGGACTCACCACATAAATACAGTGGCTACAAGAGCAGGTCAGTAGGAATACTGTGGCTAGTAAGTCACGTTCTGACTCCTCAAAGCCTGTCAACCATCTACAAGGCACAAGTCAGGTGTATGATGGAATACTCCCCACTTGCCTGAATGAGTGCAGCCTCAACAACACTCAAGAAGCTTGACACCATCCAGGTCAAAGCACCCCACTTGATAGGCACTACATCCACAAGCATCCGCTCCATACACCACCAGTGTGTGCTGAGTGGCAGTAGTGTGTACTATCTACAAGATGCAGTGCAGAAATTCACCAAAGATCCTCAGACAGCACCTTCCAAACCCACGACCACTTCCATCTGGAAGGACAAAGGCAGCAGACATATGGGAACACCACCACCTTCAAGTTCCCCTCCAAGTCACTCATCATCCTGGCTTGGAAATATATCACCATTCCTTCACTGTCGCTGGGTCAAAATCCTGGAATTCCCTCCCTAATGGCATTGTGGGTCAACCCACAGTAAGTGGACTGCAGCGGTTCAAGAAGGCAGCTCACCACCACCTTCTCAAGGGCAACTAGGGATGGGCAAGATATGTTGGCCAACCAGCTGCGCTCACATCCCACAAATGAATAAAAAAAATCTGGGTTAGAGGTCTGAGGCTGGAAAAATGGAATTTAGATGTGTTGTGTCTGCTTAAATCAGCCAGACAACCCCACCAAATTAGAGGTCTTCAGGATAATGTACAAAAGCAAAGGAAAGACTGAGATTGCAAAAATGTCTGGTTGGGGAGGGGGAATGGGCAAACATCTACATCTGTGGAAGGGAAGATAGTAATATTTCAGTATAATTGTTGTGCTTGAAACCTTTCCCAAATGATTACCTCACCATCCACTCCATCTGATGGGAAAATTTGACAATTTTTCTGGATGACTCATGGCCACCAAATTCAGTAGCCCACCTGCCATTCTGAAATCATAACATAAGAAATAGGAATGGATTAGGCCATTCAGCCTTTCAAACTTGCTCTGCCATTTTACAAGTTTATGACCAATTTGCCCGAGGTCTCAACTCTTCTTTCTTGCCAGCTTCTCATAGATTTTTGCAATATTAAGGAGTTGAGGCTATCTACACCCTTTCTAAATATTTTCAGTGTGACTGAATAAAAGTACTTTCTATCCTCCACAACACTCTGGGCCAGAGAATTCATTCCAGACATTTGTTGCCCATGAGAGAAGAAATTGTATTGCATCTCAGTTCTGAATATGTGTCCCATTTATTCATAGAATCACAGAATTCATACAGTGTGAAAGCAGGCCATTTAGCCCATCGCATTCACACTGTCCCTCCAAAGAGCTTCCCACCCAGGCCAATGCCACTACCCTATCCCTGTAACCCTATCTTTCCCATGGTTAATCCACCCAGCCTGCACATCCCTGCACCCTCTGGAGAATGTAGCATGGCCAATCTACTTTACCTGCACATCTTTGAACTTTATTCTGTAACCATGTTCCCTAGTTCATGATCCTCCCACTAATTCCAATATTTTCTCAACATCTATCCTGTCACACCCTCTGAAAATCTTGGAATGTTTCAATCAGGCCACCCTTCCATTCTTTATCCCTAGCCTATTTAGCCATTTTTTATAATGCAATACTTTCATCCCAGGGAATCAGTATGGCAAATCTCTTTCGAACAACTACTAATGTCAAAATATCATTCCTGAAATACAGTAACCAAAATTGTCCACTGTACTCCAGATGTGACCTCACTAACACTCTGTACAGTTGTACAAGACTTCCTTATTTTTAAACTCCAACTCCCTAGCGATAAAAGTCAATAGCCTTTTGCCTTCCTAATTACATGCTGCACCTGCATGCTAACCTTTTTGCTTCATATACAAAAACACTCAGAATCCAGTCCAGTATACTTTTGGAGTCTCTCTCTATTTCGATTATAGTCTGTCTTTTGTTTCTTCCTGCCAAAGTGCAACACTTCACACTTTATTGGATTGAACTGTATCTACCAAGCTTTTGCCCACTTACTCAATGTATCTTTATCCCTTTACAGATTCCTTATATCTGCTTCACAACATGTCCTCCTGCCTATTTTTGTATCATTAGCAAATTTGGATACATTACATGTTATTACTTACTCCCAAGTAATTAGTATAGTTTGTAAATAATTGAGGTCCCAGGACTGATGCCAGGACACACCACTAGTTATATCTTTCCAACCTGAAAAATACTCATTATTCCCAACTCTTTCTTCTGTGTGTTAAGCAATCCTCAATCTATGCATATATATTATTCCTAATACTGTCAAATCCTATCTTATGCAATTACCTTTTATGTGGCACCTTGTTGAATATCTTCTAGAAATTCAAATAAACTACATCTACTGGTTCCCCTTTATCACATTTGCTTGATGTTTCCTCAAAGAATATGAACAAATTCCTCAAACATAATTTCTCTTTCACTGCACCATGTTGACCCTGTTTGATTGTGTGAAATCAATGTCCTGTTGTTTCCTTAATCAATGCCAGATGTTAGACTAATTGGCCAATAATTTCTTGCTTTCTATCTCTCTCTGTTCTTGAATATTACATTAGTGTTTTTTTTTCCAATCCACTTTGACCCTCCTGGATTCAATGAGTTTTGGAATATTTTAAATAATGCCTCCACTATCTCTGCAGGCTCTTCCTTTAATCACTAATATACAATTTATTAAACTTGCAAATAATACAATTGACCACAGTTTTTTTGTTCCCCAGTGCATTTTTTGAGTGACATGCATATATAAAAAAAGGTTTGGGAGCTTTTAATGTCATTTGAAATGAGGTGATGCAAAGATCTACAGAAAATGCATGCCACCAGAACTATAGTGGAATCTACATGGAGCTCTTGCTGGAGATGGTGATAATGTCAGCATCATTTTTAAAATATTGTTTGTGGCTTCAGTCAATAATATAGTCTGCTTCTGAGAGCATGGGGCCTTTCCAATTGTAGCCTTGATTGCAGCATTACTTCCCTGCTAACTTTAGGACTGATACTCAGAACCCAGAGGCCTTATATTCACACAAAGGTGTGATTCAGATTCCACTTTGAATGTAGCTGTAATTTTTTTTTTTAAATTGTATTAATATTTGCTATAATACCACATAGTCACAGAGCTGACTACCGTAGTGGGATCTAAAAACAAGCTTGAGAAGCTGACCCTGATATTAGCTGCAAGATTGGGATGAATGAAAGGAAGAAAGGTTTGCACTCAGAACTGATTTCCTTTTGGCTCTGTAATTGGCTCCATTCTCACAAAACAGTCAATAATTAGCTATCCAATTCCTCACTGATCACGCAGAGGTCATGGGTGGGAGGGAGCTGCCCTTTAGTTTCTGCTCTGCCTTCTTACCCCCTCGAGAAACATAAAATCCAGAATGTAGATTATCTGAGTGTGCAGCCTCAATATCCCTCAATATTCATAGAGTCATACAGCACAGAAACAGTCCCTTTGGTCTAATTGAACAACAGCAACAGAAATTGCTGGAAAAGCTCAGCAAGTCTGGCAGCGTCAGTGAAGAGAAATCAGAGTTAACGTTTCTGGTCCGGTGGCCTGTTCTCGGAACTTTGTTTTCTTCAGTCCAATCCGTCCATTCCAACCAAGTTTCTTAAACTAAACTAGTCCCACTTGCCTGCGTTTGGCCCATATCTCTTTAAACTTTTTCTATTCACGTCTAAGGTTCCTGAGTAGATTTGTAGCTCGGGTTGTGAATACTGTGTATTCACGTACCTGTCAAAAAGTCTTTTTAACTGTACCTGCGTCTAACACTTCCTGTAGCAGTTCATTCTGAGCACACCCCCTTCCCCCAACGGTGTGAAAAAGTTGCCCTTCAGGTCTCTTTCAGATCTTTCTCCTCTCAACTTAAACATATACCCCATTGTTTTGAACTCACCCACCCTAGAGAAAAGACATTTGTTATTCACCTTATCTATGGCCCTCATGATTTTATAAACCTCTGTAAGGTCATCTCTCAATCTACTACACTCCAGTGAAAAAAGTCCCAGCCTATCCAGCCTCTCTTTATAACTTAAACCTTCCATTCCTGGTAACATGCTTGTAAATATTTTCTGCACCCTCTCCAATTTTATAATATCTTTCCTTTAGCAGGCTGACCAAAACATACATAGTACTCCAGGAAGGGCCTCACTAACATCCTGTACAATCTCAATATGACATCCCAACACCTATGCTCAATGGTCTGAGCAATGAAGGCTAGCATGCTAAATGCCTTCTTAATCACTTTGTCTACCTGTGATGCAAATTTCAAAGAATTATGTACCTGAACCCTTAGGTCTCTCTGTTTGACAACACTCCCCAGGGCCCTTCCATTAATTGTAAAAGTCCTGACTTTGTTCATCTTACCAAAATGCAACACCTCGCATTTATCCAAATTAAATTCCATCTGCCTCCCTTCAGCCCACTGGCCCAGTTGATTAAGATCGCTTTGTAATCTTAGATAACTTTCTTCACTATCAACTATACCAACAATTTTGGTGTCGTCTGCAAACATTCTAACCGTGCCTCCTAAATCCTCATTCAAATTGTTTGTATAAATTACAAACAAAAGTGGACCCAGCACCAATCCCTTCGGAACACCACTGATCACAGGCCTCCACTTTGAAAAACAATCCTCCACCACTACTCTCTGTCTCCTACCATCAAGCCAATTTTGTATCCAATTGGCAAGCTCTCGCCGAATCCCATGTGATCTAACTTTACTAATTAGTTTACCATGCAGAAAATTGTTAAAGGCTTTACTAAAGTCCGAGTAGACAATGTCTACTACTCTGCCCTCATAAATCTTTTTTGGTTACATCCTCAAAAAGGTCAATCAAGTTTGTGAGGCATGATTTCCCATGCACAAAAGCATGTTGACTGTCCTAATTAGCCCTTACCTCTACAATGCATGTAAACCCAATCTCTTGGAATCCCGTCCAACAACTTACTCACCACTGATGTCAAATTCACAGGTCTATAGTTCCCAGGCTTCTCCTCACAGCCTTTCTTAAATAAAGGTACAACATTAGCCACTCTCCAGTCCTCTGGCACCTCACTTGTGGCTATAGATGATACGAATATCCATGTTGGGGGCCTTGCAATTTCTTTGCTAACTTCCCTCAATGTCTTGGGATACACTTGATCAGGTCCTGGAGATTTATTCACCTTTTTGTTTTTTTAAGACCTCCTTCCTCTTTTGTCATGTGGACTGTTTTCATGACATCAATATTTATTTCCCTGAGTTCCCTAGCCTCCATTTCTTTCTCCGCAGTAAAAAACTGACATGAAATATTTGTTTTGTATCTTTCCCATCTCTTGTGGTTCCACACATAGACACCCTTGTTGATCTTTAAGGCCCCCATTCTCTCATTCCGTACTCTTAATGGCTTTACCCTTCACTCTAACAAGAACATACTGCCTCTGAACTCTTGTTATTTCACATTGAAAATTTCCCATTGCCAGTTGTCCCTTCACCTGCGAACAGTCTACTTCAATCAACTCTTGAAAGTTCCTGTCTCATGCCATCAAAATTTGCCTTACTCCAATTAAGAAATTTAACTTTTAAACAAGGCCTATCCTCTTCCATAACTAATTTGAAACTAATAGAATCATGATCCCTGGTCCCAAAGTGCTCCCCCCGTCGCATTTCAGTCACTTGCCCTGCCTTATTTCCAAAGACAAGTTCAGGATTTGCTCCTCCCTTAGTAGGTATATTTACATAATGATAAAGAAAATTTTCTTGAACACATCTAACAAATTCCTTTCCATTCAAGCCCTTGACACTATGGCAGTCCCAGTCAATGTTTGGAAAGTTAAAATCGTCTACCAGTACAACTCTATTATTTTTACTTATGTCTGAGGTCTCTCTACATATTTGTTCTTCAATTTCCCTCTGACTATTGAGGGGCCTATAGTACAATCCCATCAAGGTGATCATCCCTTTCTTATTTCTGAGTTCCACCCTTCACTGAACGATCCCTCTGAAATATCCAGGCTAAGTACAGCAGTAATGATTTCCTTAATCGTAAACACCACTCCGCCTCTTCTCTTGAGTACTTTTCTATCCTCCCTATTGCATCTAAATCCCAGAACCTTGAGCTGCCAGTCCTGTCGCTCCCTCAGCCATGTTTCCATAATAGCTACGATGTCCCAGTGCAATGTTCCCACACATACCCTGAGCTCATCTGCCTTACTTGTAAGACACCTTGCATTGAAATAAATGCAGTTTAATTGTATTTTGACCTTTTTAATCTGACTTTTCTAATTAACTTGCGCTTTTTAAAATTCAGAACCACCCTCATCTGTCTTTCTATTCTCAGTATTACTTAGGACCCCAGGCCCCTACTCACCACCACGACTACGACCACTGTCCTTTACTAATTTAATGTCTGCCGAATAGCACTCGCAAATCTCCCCACCATGATATTGGTCCCCTTCCAGTTCAGGTGAAACACATCCTTTTTGAGCAGGTCATTTCTGCACCAGAAGAGATACCAATGATCTAAAAAATCTGAATTCTTGCCTCCTACACCATCTTCCCAGCCACTTCTCATTCAGTTTGTCATGAGAGTTTACAGTTGCCATTTAAGTGAGTGTATTTTCAGTACAATTATTTTAATTTATTGGCTGCTGTAGACGTGAGATGACCATTTCAAAAATGCCTGTTTCTTTCATTTACCACTGAGTCATTTCCAAAAATGGATTAGACACAAGATCTGCTTGAAAGAACACTATCATTCTGACACTGTCCCTTCGGGGCCTTGACATATTGCAGTGAGAAGCCAGTACGCAATACTGAATGGAACTATTATTTGCCTTGGGTCATTTGGTTTGAGTGTCAACCCCTGGTGACGTAGATATCATAGAATTCCTACTGTGTAGAAAGAGGCCATTTGGCGCATTGAGTCTTCACCAAGTCTCCGAAGAGCATGCCATCCAGATCCCAGTGCCCAAACCCATCCCCTTAACCCTACATTTACCATGGTTAATCCACCTGTACATCCAAACACTACAGACAATTTAGCATGACCAATCTTCCTAACTTGCACATCTTTGGACTGTGAGAGGAAGTTAAAGCACCCGTAGAAACCTCTGCAGACATGGGGGAGAACATGCAAATGCAGGCAATTACCCAAGACTGGAATTGAATTCGGGCCCATGGCACTGTGAGGCAGCAGTGCTAACCACTGAGACGTTCTGCCACCCTGTATGACCAGCCGCCACACCTGATGTGCAGAAGCTTTGAGAGAGAAAATAATAAAACTATCAAGCACCTTTCACAACCACAGGATATCACAAAATACTTTATAGCGAAATGAGTACTTTTGCCATCCAGTTACTGCAATAGTATAGGGAAGAGAGCAACCAGTTTGCATGCAGTGAGATCACAAAATCTACAATAGTGGGACAACAAAATAACCTAGGTTTTTGACATATTGCTTGAGCGATAAATAGTAGTCAAACTATTGGGGAGAGCTACATGGCTCAGCTACAAAATAGCATTTTCATATGCTTGACAAGGTGATGAAGGGTTCATTTTAATTTACCATTCTGAAGGCAACACATTCAACAGTACAGCTCTCCCTTGGCACTGCACTGAAATGCCAACCTCGATTCCAAGCAGAGATAGTAGGAACTGTAGATGCTGGAGAATCTGAGATAACAAGGTGTAGAGCTGGATGAACACAGCAGACCAAGCAGCATCAGAGGAGCAGGAAAGCAGACTTTTCAGGCCGAGGCCCTTCTTCAGAAATGGGGGAGGGGAAGGGGGTCCTGAAATAAATAGCGAGAGAGGTGGAGGCGGACAGAAGATAGATAGAGGAGAAGATAGGTGGAGAGGAGACAGACAGGCCAAAGAGGCGGGGATGGAGCCAGTAAAGGTGAGTGTAGGTGGGGAGTTAGGGAGGAGATAGGTCAGTCCAGGGAGGATGGACAGGTCAAGGGGGCGGGGTGAGGTTGGTAGGTAGAGATGGGTGTGGGGCTTGAGGTTGGAGGAGGGGATAGGTGGGAGGAAGGACAGGTTAGGGAGGCGGGGACGAGCTGGGCTGGTTTTGGCATGCGGTGGGG
Organism: Rhincodon typus; assembly: GCF_021869965.1. Lineage (NCBI taxonomy): Eukaryota > Metazoa > Chordata > Chondrichthyes > Orectolobiformes > Rhincodontidae > Rhincodon > Rhincodon typus. The sequence continues at coordinate 23,476,866 of NC_063363.1, read as the reverse complement.
GAGGGGAGATTTTGAAGCTTGTGAAGTCCACATTGATACCATTGGGCTGCAGGGATTCCAAGCGGAATATGAGGTGCTGTTACTGCAACCTTCGGGTGGCATCGTTGTGGCACTGCAAGAGGCCCAGGATGGATGTGTCATCTGAGGAATGGGAGGGGGAGTTGAAATGGTTCGTGACTGGGAGGTGCATTTGTTTAGTGCGAACCGAGCATAGGTGTTCTGCAAAGCGGAAAGCCACCACCAAAGACATTTTTCGCTCCCCACCCCTTATCTGCTTTCCGGAGGGACCACTCTCTCCGTGACTCCCTTGTCCGCTCCACACTCCCCTCCATCCCCACCACAACCGGCACTTTTCCCTGCAACCGTAGGAAGTGCTACACCTGCCCCTACACCTCCCCCCTCACCCCCATCCCAGGCCCCAAGAAGACTTTCCACATCAAGCAGATGTTCACCTGCACATCAGCTAATGTGGTATACTGGATCCGCTGTTCCTGATGTGGCCTCCTCTACATCGGGGAAACCAAGCGGAGGCTTGGGGACCGCTTTGCAGAACACCTACGCTCGGTTCACACTAAACAACTGCACCTCCCAGTCGCGAACCATTTCAACTCCCCCTCCCATTCCTTAGACGACACGTCCATCCTGGGCCTCCTGCAGTGCCACAACGATGCAACCCGAAGGTTGCAGGAACAGCAACTCATATTCTGCTTGGGAACCCTGCAGCCCAATGGTATCAATGTGGACTTCACAAGCTTCAAAATTTCCCCTCCCCCACCGCATCCCAAAACCAGCCCAGCTCGTCCTAACCTCCCTAACTTGTCCTTCCTCCCACCTATCCCCTCCTCCCACCTCAAGCCCCACTCCCATCTCCTACCTATTAACCTCATCCCACCCCCTTGACCTGTCCGTTCTCCCTGGACTGACCTATCCCCTTCCTAACTCCCAACCTACACTCACCTTTACTGGCTCCATCCCCGCCTCTTTGACCTGTCTGTCTCCTCTCCACCTATCTTCTCCTCTATCCATCTTCTGTCCGCCTCCCACTCTCTCGCTATTTATTTCAGAACCCCCTTCCCCTCCCCCATTTCTGAAGAAGGGTTTAGGCCCGAAACGTCAGCCTTCCTGCTCCTCTGATGCTGCTTGGCCTGCTGTGTTCATCCAGCTCTACACCTTGTTATCTCAATTCCAAGCATATGTTTTAAGAACAAGATTTGAAACCAACATCTTTGACTCAGAGACAGTAAGAACTGCAGATGCTGGAGAATCTGAGATAACAAGGT
>NC_063363.1:23432170-23465586 GCF_021869965.1 Rhincodon typus | reverse complement strand
GCTGTGTTCATCCAGCTCTACACCTTGTTGTGTCATCCAACTGCCTCTTTAAGAAACTCAGTAGCTTGCTCATTAGTTATTTCGATATGGCAGGCAAGCTTCTGATTTCTGCACCACTCACTTGCTGTATTTTGAGACTGATGTGGTGATACCATATTAAGCACATGCTGCTGTGTATTTTTTTAAAAGATCAGCCAGCAGGGGGAAGCCCACTTGAATTGAAGCTGTAACATCCAGCCACACTGATCTTATAGTGAGTGTAAGTGACGTAAAATTGATCAGAATTTTCATTCCCTCGTGGATTCATTTATTTTTCAAACAAATTTTCTGAGGTTTTAATTTATGTTCAAGTCTGAAATGCTGCCTCACTGAGGGAGAGTGTACTGTTGATTTTAGGATGGCTCAGTGGTCACATTCTTCCTGACGCAGCACATAAAGGATTTATGGAATACGGCACGGTGTACCACAAACCACGTTCCCATGTTCACTGGCCTCTCTTTCTTCCATCATAAAAGCTCATACATATGAATAAGGAAAAGTTCAGACCACCTTCAATGAGCATTTTTATGAACCCAGCACACATCTCTGTTTGAAGTATGAACTGACTATAATGAAAGTTGTTCTTGTTTTGCTCATGTTGGATTTATACGTCAGTATCACTTGCAATTAATTCAAATGTATCCTTTGTAAACTGTCCTTGAGACCATTTTGAATACGTTACAAGCTGAAGCAGGTTTAGATCCAAACTTGGGAGTCATTATGGCACAAAGATTTGACTGATGTTTTTTCAGCTGTGAGCATCTTTTGATCTGTCCTAATATGAGTTGGAGGAGACTAAGTTTACAAGTGAAAAGAATGCTATGTCAAGTATTTTTGGTGGAATGTGACAGAAGAGAAAATTAAAATTGAAGAAAAAACTATAGTTGTAGTATGAATAACCAAGCTAGAATTTAGTATTAAGTTTTATTATCACGTGTACTCAAGTTCAGGAACACAAAAGTACAGTGAAAAGTGTACAAAGTCACCATTTTCATCCAAAGGTACCTAGGTACAAAGGAGGAAAAATAAATTAGAAAGCTCAAAGTTCAAAATTGCAGTTCTTCTTAGGGTGAAGTAGAAAAATATTTCAAAGTTTTCTTCAAGGGTGAACAGGGAAACCAATTTTAGATGCACCCTCACTCAGTCTTGATAAATGAACCCATGGGTAATATTTTATTTGTCCTACTATGTGACCATGAAAATTGGGTTTCATTTGTATCAGTCAAAGGAAGGCCATGTTTTCCTTATAACTCAATGTATTAACAGTGTTTACATTTAGACCGAATTCTTGAAGGTGTGAGAGTGGATGTGGAAGTTTGAAACAATTGTTCCACTCCTTATTTCTATCTCACTTCTTATTTCACTTATATCTCCAGCCAAAGCTTACATGAAGACAAACATGGCATGGTTTGAGGGCTGGAATCCAAAACCAAATTTTAATAGAAATAACCAATTGAGAAAGTATATTTTATAGAAAATATGAACTGTAAATTGTATTTAGACTGCACTTACTGCCTTTCTTCACTTTTATGAATACATTGTATTAACATGTTCTTACTAACATTGCACTATAATCTTACAACTCATTGACATTAATTCACACACAGGCAACATATTTAATGTACATAACAGACAGAATCACTTTTGTGGTAACAACTTTAGAACTACCTTTTACAACTCCCATTTTGGATGTTGCTCTGTCTATTTTTTAAATTAACCTGGTATTAATTGACTATTTGAACAGTCTTTGACAAAAAAGAGAGGTTAAAATTAGGTGGCCTTTCAAAACAATAACTGGCACAATGTCTTTTTTTCAACACCTCACCCTTCAAATTTTGATTTTCCACAAGTTATTTATTATTATCCCTGTTGTTATGTAGGAAATATCTGGTTATAAATTTGAAAATTTCATTCCTGGGATGTGATGTTGCAAAGATTTATTGCCCATCCCTGGTTGCCCTGACAACACTGCAGCTTACACACAGACCATGACAGTGATGATAAAGGTACAGTGTAACATATTCAAGTCAGGACATGTGTGTGATTTAGGAATGGTGATAAGCATAATTATGTTTTTAAAGTACCAAAAACAGGGGTTGAGAAACTAGCTTCAGCATATTCACTGATGAATCATGTTCATCTGGAAGACACTTAGATGGATTTGATACAGGGTAGCATTATTCAAAGATAATGATTCTTTCTGATTTTCATTCACCAACCAAATTGCAAAGTCGAGTTTCTTTAACAATGTATATTAGTCTCTTAATTTTCTAATTTATGTGTACTGAATTATAAACATGCACAAATGTATTATTCATCCCCATAAATTCAAAGCTGAGCCACACCTTTATTTGCTAAATGTTTTGACAGCTCCTTAAAGACCGGAAAACAGTACTTCTTGTAGAAATGTGTTGTGGTGAATTCTCACAACCTGTTGGGAGAAGATCCATTTGAACAATAATCTTTTCTCTCTGTGCTTTTCTTAAGCTTTAGAAATCTTAAAACAAAACAAAATACTGTGACCATAAAGATAGAAAAAAAACAAATGAAGTGAAGGAATTAGTCAAATATGCTAAGGAAGAACTGTAACATTGAAATGAATAGCTATATGTAAAAGGTGCTAAAATTGGAGTTGAATGAATGAACAATTGTATTGCTTGCAAATTGAAGAACGTCTTCCTTTCTGTACTTCTGTCCCCATTTCTCTCTCTGTCTCTTATCTGTCGCATAAAAATAATGCATCTCTCATAGCATTGCGTACTGGAAGCCAAATAAGGTCTCCAAGTGAAATTGAATTAGAGGGTAATTATAATTTGACTCAGAAGTAGAATTAAATGAAATTCAGTTCCAGTTTTACAAATTTGAGATTATTTGCTCATTTTGGCATTGGGGCATTTTGACAATAGGGCAATATCAATCCCACCCGAGTGGGGTGTTGTCAGTTAAAATGCCCTGTGTCTGCTGATTTACGATCATTTTTGTTAACAAGCCCAATTTTAGCATGTTTGATTGATTCCAGAACCATCCTCCCTCCTCCCTGTTAAGCTGAATCATTGTTTATCATAAAATATCAAAACCCAGTGTCATTTGAGAACATATGCATTGTGGTATAAGCTGAAGAGCTGAAAGCAAATGAAACTGAGGCGCCACAGTGTCACCACTGGCAAAAGAATGTAACTACTGTGTATGATGTTTACTTTTATAATAAGCATTTGCAATATTTTATCTTTCATTTGATGATGCAGCCACACCCTGTTTTGATAGAACAGGAAAGAATAATTTCCTTACTGAGTAGTTTTTAAAAACCTACCTATTTCTTCATTTTCAGTACTGCCTGTCACTGTATAATATAATTGGAAACTGGTTGCAAAAGCTTCCTTTTTATTATAGCTTAGTTGACTTCCCAGTGATTCAAAGAAAGAACAGTTTTCTCCTCTTCTCCTGAATTTTTGGCTAGGGTTTTAGTCGTCCACCTAAATCCAGCTCCTCAGGAAATAGTCCAGTTATGCAACAAGTGTCTATACAAAGAAGAAAATTAGCTCAGCCAACCTGGATATTCTAAGGGATGAAACAAGTAACATAAAGAAATTGGTATTACAAAAATGTGCCGACTATATAACATAAAATCATATGTAAGAAATAAGGACACAGTAGGACATTCAGCTCCTTAAACCTGTTTTACTATTTAAGAAAATCGTGGCTGGTCTATTTGTGTCCTTCATTTCACATTATTTCCTTTCCCACCCCCGAATAACTCTTGACTCTTTTGGCAATCAAAACTCTGTCTAACTCATGTCTAAACATATTCAATACTTCAGCTTCCACTGTTCTCTACAGAAGAGAATTCCGACCATGAATGACACTCTGAGAGAAGAACTTCTGCCTCATCTCTGTCTTGACTGGAATCTTGGGGATATATTTGCAGCTTTAATTTAGAACAATCAGGGAAACAAAAGCCCATCTCTTTGGTTCTTCATGTGGATGTAGGAGATATGTTTAAGTTGCATTTCATTTATTTCTTGTTTGTTACGTATTAGGGCCAAAAATCTTGGAAATGCACTGACTTATGTTACATGTATTCAAATGAGAAAACCCATGTTTGGTTTGCAAATACATATCTCTCGATGAAATCAAATTGGAGTATTCTGAAAGTTCCAATTTAAAATGGACATAGAAACTTATAATGGAACAAAATTTGTTGAAAAATATAACTAAAGTGTACCAAGAGGAAGTGAGTTTTTTTAGACAAATTCCACTGGGCAGTTGCAGGGGGGATTATTGCTAGTCAATGACCTTATTATTTGAATGTCTCACCTCAGTAATATTTATCTTCCTATTGTACCACCACCACAAGCAAACTAGGCACCAAGAATTCTCAACACGGAAGTCAGAGTGGGTACCTGACAGCTTTCATTGGGTACCAGCTTATTGCTGGCTGGAAGAGCTCCCAACTCTATGAGCCTAGTGCAGGAATGTGGATCTAGAGTAGATCGTAGTGTATTTTTAGTGGCACAGACTTGCTGAGCCGTAAGACCTTTCCTGAACTCTATAATTCTGTGATTTTTGATTCACATTGGCCACCATGCAACAGTACCTCAGGGCCCAATCCATGTCATCAACTATGCATAAAGTTTATCCACCGACATTGGATAAATCTCAAGATCCTCGTGGGACCTCTCCAATTCACTTGTAAGAAGCTTAGGAAGGATAGTGCTTCAGTTCAGGCCACTAGTATTGAAAAGTTGCAACAAAGAAATTTTGCACACAATAGGCACGCAGCTCTCAGGTTGGACCAGGCTGTGTTTCAAGGAGACTGGCTAGCTCTCAAAGTGCTCACTCACTTTGCACTCACAGCATGCCTGCCTGGCCTTGCCCATTAGTGCAGTCACATGACCGCACAGCCTTTAGGTCATCAGTCCTCAGTCAAGAGGGCATTCATCTTGCTGTATGACAGTGTGCTATGTCAATCTCACACCTGCACCACATGCCAGCAGCTTGTATAACAACCATACTGTTTGTGCAGCAAACAAGCAAGCCATGGTTCAACATCTTAGTGGAGGGGTCCCAACTGAAATCTATTAGAGGCACCTGTTAGGCAGGGGTACCTAGCACAGTAAGTCAAGGACATCTGTAATTCCAGTGCAGGGGATTGGCCGCGGCCAGGTATCTGGTCGGAGTGTTCTTGGTCATAGGGTCCAAGCCTCTGTAGTCCTAGGAATGGATTATGGTAAATATGAGTTACAGTACATCTGCAGGCTCCATTGTGTCCAGACTGGATGGGGTGGGGAGGTGTTTGAAATAACTCCACAGAGGCTGGTATTCCGTCACCAAGTCACCCTTTATTTACATGTGGAGAGTCCTTGACACTGATCCAGCTCCTTCAGAGCCAACTCTCAGAGTGAACAGAGCCTCTGACACAAAAACAGAAGTTGCTGGAAAAGTTTGGCAGGTCTGGCTGCATCTGTGAAGAAAAAATCAGAGTTAACGTTCGGGTCCGGTGACCCTTCCTCAGAACGTCCTTAGGAAGGGTCACCGCATCCGAAACATGAACTCTGAGTTTTTCTTCACAAATGCTGCCAGACCTGTTGAGCTTTTCCAGCAGCTTCTGTTTTAGCTCCTGATTTACAGCATCCGCATTTCTTTCAGTTTTTATTTAGAGCTTCTGACACTCTTGTTTATATCTATCAACCAGGGCTCCCTGATTGGGGTCATTAATCTGGTCCATATTCTATGAAGTCGACCTGGTTGACCTTGTTGCAATCACTGCATTCCTCCTACTCGAAGTCCAAGACCTAGGCTGGCTTTTTTTTATTGTAGCTCCTCCTGGGGCGTTTTACCACCACGTCAGGTTCCTCCAACTCTGCTTTGGATATGAGCAGCATGTAACACACAGTAGCTCGCCTCCTGCACCTGAAGCGTTTCAGAAGAAATTCATTCCCCTCTTCAGGTGGCAAAGGCATCAAGGCACTGACATTGGCTGTGTCAGCCTCAGGTTCTGAGGTATCTTCAACATTTGTTGGAGATTGAAAACCCGCACATTCCAGAACAGTCGGGAAGGCAGTCAAGGAGTCAGGAGTTTTGCTCCTGCACCATTTGCACGTTTGCAGCTTTCATATGGTCCACACGCTTATTCAGGACAGCCACACCTACCTGAACTTTTTAACGTCACAGACCTGACCTCGCATCGACCATGCCTCTTACCCATGCAGGGCCATTCCCATGGTTCCTCACTAAACTTCATTCCTTGAAGTCAACTCCACTTAGCAGAGCCTTGTGTCTAGTATTGGTATTCCCGGTGTCATTTGACCCTCTTCCTTCACTCTCAGTTTTGAGTTTGTAAAAAGGGAATGTCTTTACAAGAGGGTTTGAAAGACATGAAACATCAGTTTCCTGAATTTTTTAAAGTCTGTCCAGTGTTAGTATACAGCTCATGAATTCGAAATCTGGACAAATGTGTTTGGAGGGTATTTAGGGAGTTCAGGTGTATGGGGGATTACAGTGTGTATGGATGGGTCATGGGAGTATGGTGGGGTCATGGGTGTATTGACGGTATATGGAAAGGTGATGGATACATGGAGGGAGCATGAGATATGGGTGGGAGTATGGCTGTGCAGCCTAGTGACCATGCTGATAACTGGATTGATGTCCCAGTGAATGGAGACATTCCTTCACAAGAGTATGCCTGGGCATTTGCTCCCCTCTATTGCTGCCTAATGCCTGCTTGGGGAGGCAGTGGGCCAGTTCAGTCAGTTTCTAGCCTGTCCCCATCACTTCTGGATAAAAATATGATGAATTGGCGAGCACAGTTTCTCAGAAGCGGGATCTCAGGGCAAATAATCACCTTCTGGTTCTTGCCTTGAAAAGGAAGATCTGACCTTAGACATTTAATATGTTAGAGATGCTACCTAAGCAACCCTTTTATTATCAAGATTTTAACTTTGAAGAATGTTAATTGCATTCACATTCATTGTCCTGCAATTTTTTCTGTGGCATTAATAAATTTGCTCATGCTTGTAAGAAATATCAGATTTTTTTATAAAAATGAACCATAAAGTTCTACATCTATTTGCCAATAATGTTCTTTCTTTTCTTTGAAGATTTCACTGCTGATATTGGAGAAAGTTTGGACAAAACTAAAAATGGGACACAAGTTCCAAGTCATCATTTTTATTTGCTGCTTGTGCCTGATTGATCACACAACAGGTAAATTCATAATAGCCACATAATCTGCTCAAGGAGTATTGAGGATTCTTTTCAATATTTAAGAGTTGACAAAATTGTAGTGTGTTTGATGATTTCTGCAGTAATATGAGGTATTCCAGTTTCAGATCTGACAGTCTCATCACATGGCTTATCATCAGGACAATTTAGAAATGCAGAGATAGTAGGAACTGCAGATGCTGGAGAGTCTGAGATAACACGGTGTAGAGCTGGATGAACACAGCAGGCCAAGCAGCATCAGAGGAGCAGGAAGGCTGAAGGATTTTCTGAAGAAGGGTCTAGGCCCGAAACGTCAGCTGTGTTCATCCAGCTCTACACTGTGTTATCTTAGTTTAGAAATGCAAACTGAATTAAGCAAATTCTGAAATTAAAAGTTAGTATCCCCAATCGTGACCTCAAAATCTTTGTGTGCCATAAAGCCTATTTAGCTTATTCATGTTCTTCAGGAAAGGATATTTACCATTATACCCATTCAGATGTGAAACCAGATGTAAAGAAATGTGGTTGACTCACTATTGCAGCCTAAAATGGCCGAGCAAGAACTCAGGTGCATTCAAGAAGAGGATTTCCTGATGGCAACTTGAAGTCTTTTAAAAGTACTTACATTCCAACAATAATTTGCTAAAAACTGACTACTGTACATCAATAAAGCCAGCAAATGGTTTCATAAGTCTTAAAAAGTAATGTTTGATTATGCAAAATTTGTTTTTCCATTTGTTGAAGGCTAGAAGCTGACTAAAGTGCTTGTTTTTGTGATTAAACCCATTTTCAGCTATCTTAATTAAACTTCATAAAATTAACATTTTTAGTTATGACAAGGATTTTGTGTAAATGCAAAAGTAGAACAAATTATGTTTTAAACCAATTTACCCTAGATCATGGAAGGGGCTATGTTTCTCAGTACACAAATATATTTGTCGTAAATTTGAATAAACTTGAAATGATTTGATCTTTAGCAATTTGGATAAATTGTCCTGACAAAACCAATGCTAATTAATAAAAAATTACCCTTTTGTTTCTTTCGTTCTTGTTGAGCTCTAAGCATTCCACACAGAATAATGGTAACATTAACAAAAAGCCTGAAAATGATCCCATTTCTATGCTCTGATATCTCTCAAGCCATATTAGTTCTAGAAAATGGAAACAGGATCTGGGTTCAGTTCTATGTCTGTGAATATTCACCTGACAATTATATTAGAAGCATTGCAGAACAAATTCACTCAACTCAGGTGATGAGGTTATCATATGAGGAAAATTTGATGTGGTGGGTGTATAAACTTTGAAGCTTAGAGGAACAAAAAAGGATTTTATTGGAAAATGTAAGATTCCGATGCTACTTCACAGGTGAATTCTGAAAGAATGTTTCTCTTTGTAAAAGAAACCAGGATGTCCCATTTAACATAGAGATGAGGAATTTTTTCAAGAGTTGTGAGCATACGCAACTCTCTTTCCCAAAAAGTGGTGGAGGCAGGACCATTGAATATTTTTTAACGAAAGATAGATAGATTCTTGACCACCAAGGGAGTCAAAGAGTATGATAGGTAGACAGGAAAGTAGATTGAGGCCATTGTTAGATCAGGCATGATCTTATTGAATGGTGGAGCAGACTCGAAGGTTTTAATTACCTATTATTGGTCTTAATTTGAATGTTCAAATGTATGTATGCACACATCAGCAAACTGACTTAGGTTCTTGCTTCATCCTCCTGACTACAATCCAGCAACTCCTACTGAAAGTGTGTCAATGTCAGCGTTTTGTGAGACTGGAATCCAAATTGATTTTGATTTCTTTGTCAGTCTTACAGTATCATGCAACATTATATGTTTAAGCTTACAATTTGGAAAAGAATGGGAGAACAATTAGGATGCATGCAACCAGGTCCAGTGAAGACTCAACATCTTGAATAGAGAAGGGAAGGGTTGAAAATCAGCATTAAAAAAGGCCAAAAAAATGTGTTTGTAAACAGCTTTCAACAAGTTGGCGAATGTGCAGACATAACTGGAGTTGCTCAGTTAGATTTGTAATACATCACTGGAAAGAATCACTGGCACATTGATAAATTAAATTAATCCAGAAACATCTTGAGCCAGATGGCGATAAGAGTGCAAAATATCAAGGATGAACAGATGTAAATGTAAAGTGTATCCTTGTGGTTTCTCCAATTGGCCATAATAGCTTTAATGGAAACTCCACTGGGGTTTTCTGCCAATCTCCCATTTAGTTTATGGCAGCTGATCAGAATGAAACATTCTTAAGCAATTTCTGGCCAAAGTGCTAAATTTTAAAGCTGATTTATACTTGCATTTTTAGACTATATTTTCCAGAATATGACAGGTTGATACTGCAGTAGACTAACATTATAACATGAGCCTCAAATTTTAAAAATGGCTCAGCAGAAGAAGCTGAATTTACTTTGGTGCTGATGGCAATCTGTGTTCAGAGTATATTTATTCTGAAATAAATTTTGCACCAGTTTTAAAGATAAGAGCTCTGGGTACTTTTCTTTCATTTTTTACTGTGCTCAGAGTATATTTGTTTTGATTATGGTAGATGTTATCATCAACAGTTGATTTCTGCAGCCCAAGTGTAGCTGACTGGAATGATATACAAACTTCTACCCAGTCCTCAAACTGTACGTTATCATCTATCAAACTGCCACAGGATTTAAAGGGTACTCCATTTGTTACTTAACCTCTAGATGGGGAGATTAAAGAATCTCTGAACCTTTTCAACATGAAACTCAGTTGGCATTTTTTCATGTGTTCATATGTTATCAATGCATCAACAGTAGATAAATAGTATTAACATTATTTACAGATTTATTAACATTTGCTTTTTCTTTGACATTCAAAGGGATGCGTGGAGGAAATGGTAAAGATTCAAAACAGGTAAAAACAATACATGATAAATTTTACACAATGAATAGAAAATTATATTAGAAACAGTACAGGCAGAAATAATTTTGATCACCACAGTGTCCATTTTGTTAAGTCCCTCAAGGAAGTATCTCCTTTTCATTGGTACCAAAGCCTGGTTGGATCACTCAATAAAATGATATACTTGACGATGATCAATCCTGAACTTTGCATTTATGGTCAATTAGCATTAAGAATGAAGGAGCCCAGAATCAATGTAGCTCAGTGAATGCTGGCCAGAATGGACCCTCTTAAAAAAGCGAGGCTGGATAGGTTCATGTTGTTTTCTTTAGAGCTGAGAAGACCTAGTGGCGATCTGATTGAAGTGTGTAAGATTTATGAGGGACAGGAACATGGTGGATAGGAAGCAACTGTTCCACTTAGTAGCTGGACCAATAACAAGAAGGCAGGTGGTTTCGAGGAGGTTTGAGGAAATTATTTTTACACAAAAGGTGGTGGGGAATGTGGATTATACTGCCTTGGAGGGTAGTAGAGGGAAACCTCACATCCTTTTAAAAAGTATGTCGATGAGCACTTGAAATATTACAACATTCGAGGCTTATGGGCCATAAAGTAGAACTAGTGTAAATAGGTTGGTACAGAATCAATGAACCTAAGGGTCTCTTCTGTGTTGTATGACTCAATGTGTGAAAGCGTCTTTTCCTAGAGGGAACCAAATGCTCATGAATGCTCATTGGATCCTCTCTCCCCTTCTCTAATTAAGTCTTTATTTTTGTTTTCTGTTTCCCCTGAAGATACTGTTTACACCTATTTGCATCATCAGGTAGAACATTATGATTGGTCATTCTTCATATTTAAACTTGAACAGCATCCAGAGATGATTCTTAAGACTAAAATCAATTCTGGTTGTCAGATATCAACAGATATAAAAGTCGCAGCTCATATAACTGACATAGGAATAGGGATTTTCTGACTGATATTTCCTTACTCTTAACCTTCAAGCCAGTCACCATGCTGACTTGGATATATATCAGTGTTTCTTCAAGGTCACTGGGTCAAAATCCTGGAATTCTCTCCCTAATGACATTGTAGGTGCACCAATAGCGCATGGACTGGCAACGGTTCAAAAATGGAGCTCCTCATCACCTTCTTGAGGGTAGCTATGGATAGGCAGTAAATACTGGCCCAGCCAGCAATGCCCACTTCCCATGAATGAATAAAATATTAACGGGGTCATTGTAAACTGCTGTAGCATCACAATTGCTGCCTTGACTAAGATCAGCATAGAACAGGGATCAATCCAGAAGCCAACATCCTCTTTACATCTTAGTCATGCTGTTAACGGTGTCTTCATCCTTAATTTATCCAGAGACCTTTAAAATCAATCAAATATTTGATAGTATTAGACATTTACATTGCAACTTCTACAAAGAAAAATGTCCCATTATACTCTGCAGAGGAATAGTTCAGAAAATTAACACCGAATTGAAGATAGATTTTCAAAGAGACATAGGTTAATAGAGGAGCTGGAGATGCTGAAAATGGAGGGATGAACTTTAGGAAATTCTAGAGTGAATGGCCAAAATGGTTGAAGGCAATGATGAGATAATGGTCAGGAGGTTGCATAAAAGATCAGAGTAAGTTAGGAAGGGGTTTGTTGTGCAGGAGGAATTGCACACTTGTTATGGATGAGGGTTTTGGCTGGCTGACTGGGAAGCCAGTGAATGACTGTGTTGCCTCTCCTCGGGGGCACCCGCAAACTATGTGCCAATCAGGCACTTGTGGGACCACTGGTGAGTCCTGGCCTGGAATAATTAATCTGGAAAGTGGAAGCCCTGCCAAGTGTGAGCTGCCAGTCAGAGAGCTGTGGTGCCCACCGTTACCACTGAGGAGACCATGACCGCTGGCAGAAAACTAAAAGCCCAGGATCATAGAAGAGCTGGTCACTGAGAAGTAATGTGGATGTTGGTGGGCTTTTTGGAGTGGTGGTTCTAGGGAGAGGAAGCAGGGTGGTTAGAAAAATGGGCAGGGGACTCTCAATGGACCACACTACCTGCAAACTTCAAACTTGTCAAGCCCCTCAACCAGGTAGATTAATTCCCTTGTTTAAGTGACCTCTTATCCACTCTTGGGGTTACAAGCTGACATATGACACAGACTGGATGGTGACAGGCCCACATGCAGCTACTGGAGGAATCAGGCAATTTAGTGGTCTTTACTTGGCTTGGATGAATGGATACCACACAACAATCACCAGACGGGAATGCTCCCCGCCAACCGGGAACACTTCAGCGGTCAAGGATGTTTAGCCTCCAATCTTCGGGTAAGCATCCTCCAAGGTGGCCTTTGAGACACACAACAACACACAATCACCGAACAGAAACTGACAGCCAAGTTCCATACACGTGAAGACGGCCTCAAGGGTGATCTTGGGTTCATGTCGTGCTACATGTGACCCCACCCCACTGCTCCATATTAGTAAAATCTTCCAAATTGTCCTGTTTTGGCACCATCACTTTGATAAATTGTTAGAATCTCTCTACCTTAATTAGATTGTACAGTTGTACTTATTATTTTGGTTATACCCTTGACATGTGACTCTTATACATATCATGGTATTCCAGTTATTTGGTTTGTCTCCAGCACCACTTTATTCTTAATGTTTTGTAATTATCTCTCTGCCTCATTTGATCAGATTATAGGTCATGCCTTCGCTTGTTATTCAGCTGTTGATACCTTACTCACACTGTTTGACACTTTTGATCACCTGCAGAGACTTATTATTCGACATTCCACTCACACCATTTGTAAGATCTTTTGATCTCTCTGCCCTTAATCTCTCTGCCTATAAATTCTGTGTCTGTGTGCTACTCTCTTACTTCACCTCATGAACCAGCTATGCTCTAAAAGCTTATGGCTTCAAGTAAACCTGTTGGACTATAGCCTGGTGTCATCTTATTTCTGACCTTGTCCACCCCAGTCCAACACTGGCACCTCCATATAATGCTAATGAGTGAGGGATGGAAAATGGGTCAGAGATCACTGAAGTGGTCAAGCCTGATTGTAACAAAGATATGAATGAGGGTTTCAGCAACAGTAGACTTTGTTTGGGAAGGATGTGGGTGATGTTACTGATTTTGGAGTAAATAGGCTTGTGATGTAGAGTACATGAGAGCTGGAGCTCTTGCATGCATTGAGAGAATGCTAAGATCATGAATAATGTAGTTCTACTTGAGGTAATGGCCGATTTGGAGATGGATGAATAGAAATATGAAATTTGTAGAAAGGGACTTTTTTGGTGTGCTGCAAATCAATGCAAAGGCAGGCTTAATGAGACAGAGTCTTCAGGCAGGACTGAAGGTTATACATTTGAGCTTCCCAATCTTCAGTTGTCTTTCTGCAAGATGCTTCAGAGTGAAAATGTTTCTTTTTAATATATAACCCTTTAAAAAGTTTGACTGGTCTTGAACCTGTAAAATAAAAGGCACAAATGCGGTTTACATTACAAATAAAGGCCATGGTCCATACTTTAATTCTTAATGGCATCTGGACCTGCATATGATTTATTTGCAGTCTTACATTTTTTTTATCTGTCTGTTTTGATCATCATGTAGTGATTACAATGTTGCAACGGTAAATGCTTGTTTGGTAATTATAGTCTTTATAAAGTCAGGAAAACTCTAGCATGTTTAATAAGATAATAATAGCTATCCACAAACCTGTTGATGATTTGAATTATGTAAGCGGAAACGTTGTGTATAAACAATGTACAGCTCTATAACTAACTTGATAGCAAGTACATTTTAATGAAAAAAAATTCAGAAATAATCTTGGAAAGTTGTAGTACTCAGGCTAGATTTTTATTAGATTTTATTGTTTTGCACTTCAGTGACTTATTTCTCCAGAAAAGTGAATGATCGTCATGTTTTATTTAGAAGGATACAATTAAATCTTCAAATGCCAGTTCCCCGATAACTGAGTTGGTAAAAAGCTTCCACTACTGAGTACAAGGCTAGGAGGAAAGATGTCTTTCCCATGAACTGCAAATAAATTTGAAACATCTTCATTATAAATGAATTTTTGACTTAACTAGCGCTTTGAGAAAATAAATCCTCTCAAGAAGTTCAGTACCACGTCTGTGCCAAGTTTGTTACATCGGATAGGAGATAATCAGCCAGATTTCTAATTCTAATCATTCCCCAGTAATAGAAGGAGTGGTTTAAGATCAGTTGCAGCGCTCAAATATCCTGCTGATGGTCAGTGTCTCACACATAAAGAGCAGTTGGTTGTCCGGCAGAGGACTGCCGGCATGCATGGCCAAGTAAACTAGCATGAAAAAGCCCCGCCTTTCACTCTGGGTGTTTGTGATGCTTACAAATTCTCCCACTCACCTGTTTGTAGGCTTGTCAGAGAACCTGAACAAACAGCAGAAAGGCCTTGTTATTAACAGTTGAGTGTAATCAGAACTCAAACTGTACATTGTTCTGCGGCACAATATTGTGGTACAAATGCCTATTATAACCACCTAGACCAAGGGTCACACTGAATACTGGATAGGCTATGTTATTATACTGCCCTTGCCTTTCTACATATATTTCAGAAGCTTGTCCCAAGGTTATTGAATGCTTTAAAACTTTTGATTTTGTAGGGCGCAGGAAGATGTCAAGGATGGGAGATCAATCTAAGGAACAACCTCACTGACCCAGGAAATATCTCAGATTACATTAACGACTTTTATGAGAATATCAGCGATCTGAGCCCAGGCTGTGTCCGAACATTCAGCCTCAATGTCACTCATTCTAATTTGGTGGAACTGTAAGTGTAGCTGGTCACTCTGTCTTGACATACTTTTCATGCACTACCGTTGATAAAATAAAATTCAGTATCGTATTATTTTCTGAACCAGATCTTTAAAATAATATTTGGATGAACTCTTGATATTCAAGTAATATTCATCATTTTCAAGGCTGTGGACCTAGTGCAGGAAAGTGGGACTAGTATGCATTGTGGTTTAGTTTTGGCAGTACAGACTCGATGGCTGAAGGGCCTGTTGCGTCTTATGTGATTCAATGATAAATGATGGACCCTCTGAAACTACTGATTAGAATATAGCTAAAACTCTCTATATTCATTTCATAATAATACTGCTTCCTTTCTTGACTGGGTTTTGCTAACAGAGCACATTTAGAATTTACACTATAATTTTCAGTTTGGGTAAGGGCGAAAGACTAGCAATATCTATTCACATTCTGTGGTTTAACCTCTGAGCAGCTTCTGTTTATGTTTATGATTGTTCAAATCCTCTGGGTAAGGAAGCATTATTTTCCTCACTTCAATTGTCACAAAATAAACAATATTATTCATATCATTAGCTGACTATATAATTTGAGAATGTATTTTCATATTTTGTCTTACTTATTATTTAACACACTGTTTCATTTGTTTTCCTTTTATTGGCAATTTTCATTGCAGGATGAATCTTTTAAATACCAAATATGATAACCTGAATCCAGGTACCAGGAAGCAGATTTATAAATGGGTTGAAGGTACTTACGCAAAAACACCAGAATCTAGAATGAAAACCATGGGTCACATACAAAATGAGAGAAAATCAAAAAATCAGGATGAAAAACCAGAAAAAGGTAACCAATCTGGAATTGTGCATGTTCTTATATTAAACCTGCAAAATGTCTTTCTGCGTAACTTCCCTTTCTCACTGATGACCCTATTGCTTTTGTTGCTTGATCATCTCTCATCAACCTTTTGTGTGCCTCAGTCCAGATTATTCTGTTGAATTTATAATCAGCTTACACCTTGAGATTTTATCCTTCTTTGAGCATCCTCCCTTGTTTGGTCCCTCTCACATTTCTTTCAAAACCATCATTTTTTAGCTCCTTCCCAAGTACAATAAAGAATTTCTTACTGAAGTATTTTCAATGCTTTCCTCCTTCACCCTTCGCATCAAACCACTCTTCTTCCTCTGATATCAAATTCCATCCCAGCTCATAATTCTCCCTTTCTCCTGCATTCACTGCCCTCTACCCTCCCTATTTCTCTCCTTCAAAATAAACTCCCTGACCAATATTAATGGCCACCCACTTGTCCTTAAACCTTATGCGATCCTGTTGTTGCAATCGTTTGTAAGATTTTAGAATTAGCTTTAACTTTAGTTGTAAGACCCAAGTCAATTTGTTAAGTTTATCAAAACCAATACAAGTGAAACAATTCTTAATAAAGTTAATGATTTTCAGTTGATCCTCTTCAGGGCATCAGCCTGCAACATTGGTTGTTAGCCAATAACAGTCTCCACTAACAGCTGTTCACCCTCCTTGCCAGGTAGTTATCCATTCCTTTATCCATCCAACTGTTCTTCTCTCTCTTTGGGCTCTATCCCCACTTATCGTTTACTCTTGAACCCCTCCTCCCACCCTATCTTGTGCATAAAACTGACATTTTCCTAGCTACCATCCGAAACATTAACTCTGATTTCTCTTCACAGCGGCTGCCAGACCTGCTGAGCTTTTCCAACAATTTCTGTTTTTCAGCCTGTAAAACCGGTAGACTAGGCCCATGTCTTTCATTTGCTTCTCATGACTGAAGTTCCCCTCCATCTTTGGTCTTCTTTTCGGCGTGCCAAACCACTAAAAATCAGCACTTGCTAACCTTTGCTCGCTATGACTGCCTGTGCCTAATGAAAGGCTTCACAATCTAATTGTCTTATCAATACATGTTTAATCACAGGTTGGCTAGACAGCATATGTCTGATTCCTAATTAGTTTCTTTAAACGTGATGGCCACCATAATAACATTTCCACCTATTACCTCCTGTTTTGCTTCTAATAATTTCAAAAACCCCCCTTTTCTGACAGCTTGTAACTCTAATCTTATAAACTTCATATATCTTTACCAAGATAAGGTGACACCAGAAGATAATTTGTGCATCACCTTCAAGTGTGTAGCTTTTATAGAATCCCTACTGCATTGAAACAAGGCCCTTTGCCCCAACAAGTCCACACTGAACCTCAGGGCATCCCACCCAGACCCATACCCCTGCAACCCATCTAACCTATGCATCCCTGAACACTACATGCAATTTAGCATGGCCAATCCACCTAGCCTGCATATCTTTGGACTGTGGGAGAAAACGGGAAACCCATGCAGACACAGGGAGAATATGCAAGCTCCAGACAGACGGTCGCCCAAGGGTGGAATTGAACCCGGGTCCCTGGCGCTGTGAGGTAGCAATGCTAACCACTGAACCACCATGCCATGTAGTGTTACTTCCTTGTGATTAATATCATCCCAAATGATAAATCTGAGTTTTCTCAGAAGTCTATCAACATCCTTTAGCTATAAGCATCATTGGTAACTCTGCAATAACTATTGATGTCTCAAACATGAAAATGAAAACTCAAAATAAACCGAGAAACTAATATATATAGGTCTGCAACATACTTTTAAGTTACAAAATCGGACCATTGAAAAGTTTAGTGGTATCTCCAGGGAAAAGTGCCACATCTCAAAATATTTTCAAATTTGTTGGTCTAATTCTATGTTAATTTCCACCATAAAACCATAAATGCATGACTTTTGACCCTGGCCATACAGATCTTTTTCTTTACTTAAATTGTTTTACTACTAACCATAATTAAACAATGTTATTAATTCCTCACTTTCTTGATCAAGTCAAAATTATTGAAAAAAAAACCTTAATCCTAGATATTGATAAGGTAGTTTCTCATAATTTCCATGTATCACTCTGCACCCATATCTCCTTTTACACTTCAATCTTACTTCATACTGTATCTTTCCTCAGAAAGATAACAGCTCCTGACTCACTTACATTCATAATTTCAAAAACCTGGCTGTTCAGATTTTGCTCTTCAATGTGCCACAATGTTTACACATGTGCTAATTTGCTCAACCACATGTCTCTACCAACTTTCATGCCCTGGTAATCAATGACACACATCCTCCTTCTCACCCTCACTGTTACTCCTGGGACAGTCTTCATTCCTTAAGTCATAGGCCAGAGAGGAGTTTCTGAATTTATGGTATATTCATGTGCAATCAAATCTGGCTGGACTACTTAAAATGTTATCTGGTCCTGCTCTTGTCATTTCAGGATCATTTCAGGATGCAAAGATAACTGCAAACCACTTTCTTAAAAAACTCTCCCCTCATTCCACCAAGTTACATAAAGAGCCCATGGACTTGTTTATCAGTAAGAATAAAGCTATTGCATCAGCTACCTCTGGCACATTTCTCTCTTCCATTAACTGATCTGACCAAGCTTTTTATAATGTTCCTTTCTTCCCTAGCCTTAGATATTTCCTTAGCTGCTCTTGCCTTATGTCTCTCTAAACTTACTTTAGACATAATACTGATCTTTCCATGTTCCTGTTTCTACTAAATTACTGACCAACTAATTTCCACTTTTGGGCCCAATATAGCGCCCTGATATGGTGAACAGTTCTCTCTCATCAAGTCTCCTTACAATCTGCTATCATTACTGCTCATGTCAAAACAAAACAACATTTTATTCAACCTTTCATGCTAACTATTATATATCTATAGCCCTCTATTCCTGTTATGAGAGGTCCTTGAATGTGTTATCACCTCCCAAATCAGTTCCCATCTTTCTTAGAATTCAGGTTTGAATCCCTCCAATCAGATTTCTAACTTTGTAGTAGTGCCAAAGTCGTCCTTCCCAAATTCACAAATGAAATCCATGTGACAGTTCCCATCCTGTCCTTCTTGACCTGTCTGCAGCTTTTCACATGGTTGACTGAACCATTCTCCTCCATTGTTGTGTGGGACTACTTTCACATGGTTCCATTTTTATCTATCTCATCATAGCTAGTGTATTACTTACAATGACTGCTCAAATCATTACTTCTAGTATCCCCCAAAGATCTATCCCTGGCTCACTTTTTCTACAAACTGCCTGTCTGTGGCATCATCTGAAACCACATACTGTTCACATCAAAACTGACGACATTCAGCCCTAGCTCACCACAACTTTCTTGATTTTTTCACTGTAGCTAAATCACCAGACTGCTTATTATTCTTCCAGTTTTGAATGAGATGAAATTTCCACCAAGACTGAGGCTATTTTCATCCTCCAAACTGTTACCTAATTATCGAATCCTTCTCGTTCTCTCTGGCAATTGTCTGAGTTTAAATTAGATATTTGTAATCTTGGTGGCACATCTGATCAATCAATGAGCTCCCAACTTTCTCAAACCAATGCTAAGATTACCTATTCCTCAACATCATCTACCTTTGCTCCACCTCAATTCATCCACTGCTGAAATCCTCAGTCCTGGCTTTGTTAGCATTTAGACTTGACCACACCAATGAATTCCTGATTAGACTCTCATAGGTTTAAGGTCATCCAAAATGCTCATCCCAATATCTTAACTCATATAAAATCCAATTCACAGTACTCATGCCTGTGCTTGCTGACTTGCAATAGTACCTAGCCAAGCATCACAAAATTCTCAATCTTGTGTTCAAATCCCTCTGTATCCTCCCATTCCCTAGCTCTCTAATCGTCTTCAGCCCCACAACCTTCAGCAATATCTGTGCTCCTTTATTCAATCCTGAGTATTCCTGATTTTAATCGCTCCTCCATCAGTGATAATGTTTTCACTTGCTGAGGTCCCAACATTTAGAATATTCTCCCTACAACCTCAGCATCTTTAAATAAGTTTTCATTGAGATACTCCTTGAATTCTATCTTTTTAACCAAATCTTTTTAACTGACTACCTCCCTTTTATGTCTCAATATTATGCTTTATAATGTTTCTGTGAAATGTTTCAGGCCATTATTTTATTAACTTAGAGATCCTTTATAAATATAAGCAGTTGCAGTGGACTGGATCAATGATGGAGAAAACATTCATGCACAATATCCTTGTACACAATACGTGTTATCATTTACTATTACCTCCACACATCATACTCTGGCCATCACACTTAAAATATCACACTTTAGTTGAGCAAATAGAAAAAAAGAGAAGAAAATAAATTCTACTGTCCTTATTCATCTAGATAGTCTGGTTTGTCACCAAATATTAGTCCAGTGAACAATCAATAATCAATTACAATTGGACACATAATGTGTGAATTCAAGCAATTCTCATCCTGGCATAACAAGAGCAGAGAAATTTGATTCCAGCAGCAAGACAACATAAAATTATTCCCGACCACAATGAGCAATTGGAGATAGGATAGCCTAATATATATCTTTGATGAAACTCACATCTCTCAGGAAGCTTTAATATATCATAAGTTTAATAAAAGCAGCAATTATAATCTTTGCATAAATGCAATCATGTGGATAATAATTCTTACTGCAGCCTTAATGTTATCACCATTCCTTTAATTTGGCTCTTCCTGCACACTGTCCTTTATTTGTACACTCTTTCCAATGATTGGTGAAACTCCACCTATGTTTCCACCAATTACCTCAACAAGTGGCCCATACATCTCCATGGAATCCTTAAGTGTCAGTTTGCTTAGTTGGTAGCTCTTTTATTTACAGCAAAGACTTAAGCACAATGACAGCTCATGCAAGCAGTGGGAGGCACTATCTTTCATATGAATTGTTAGGCCAAGAAATAACTGTCACTCTGAATGAACACAAAAGAAAAAAAATCCTTGACAATACTTAGAGAAGCTTTTTGAAGAAGAGTAGGATGCCCTGGTCAGTATTTCTACTGTAAACAAACATGCACAGAACTAGAATCAACTGGTATCAGGGGCAAACTGTCTGCTGTTTGGATTCATATCTGGCACATACAAAGATGGTTGTAGTTGTTGGAGGTCAGTCATCTCAGCTCCAGGACATGTCTGCCTGAGCTGCTCAGGGTAGTGTCCTAGGGCCAAGCATCTTCAGTTGCTTCATCAATGACCTTCCCTCCAACATAAACTCAAAAGTAGCGAGGTGCAATCATCATTGAACAATATTCAGCACCAAATGCATATCCTCAGATACTGAAGCAATCCACGTTCAAATGCAACAGGATCTGGACAATATCCAGAGATAACAAAGTGTAGAGCTGGATGAACACAGTAGGCCAAGAAAATTTTTTGAAATGTTTTTCTGAAGAAGGGCCTAGGCCCAAAACGCCAGCCTTCCTGCTCCTCTGATGCTGCTTGGCCTGCTGTGTTCATCCAGCTCTACACCTTGTTATCTCAGATTCTCCAGCATCTGCAGTTCCTACTATCTCTGGACAATATCCAGGCTAGGGCTGACAAGTGGCAAATAGCATTCACAACGCACAAATGCTAGGTAATGACCATCTCCAATAAGAAACAATCTAACTATCACCACTTGACATTAAGTGGTACTACCTTCACTGAATCCACCATTATCAACTTCCCTGGGATTACCATGGGTCAATAGATCCACTGGGCGCACTACATAATCACAGCGGCTTTAAAAGCAGGTCAGAGGCTAGGAATACGGCAGCGAGTAATTCGACTCCTGACTCCCCAGAGCTTGTCCATCATCTACAAGGCACAATTCCAGAATGTGATGGAATGTTCCCTATTTGCCTGGATCGGTGCAGCTCCAAGAATACTCAAGACAAAGCAGCTCACTTGGGTGGCACCACAAGCATCCATTCCCTCCCTCCAGCACCGTCGCTCTGTTGCAGCACTGTGTCTGATCTACAAGATGCACTGCAGAAGTTCACCAAAAAGCCTTTGATAACACCCTCTGAACTCAAGACAATTTCCATCTGGAAGGGCAAGGGCAGCAGGTACATGGGAACACCACCCCCTGCAAGTCTCCCTCCAAGCCACTAACCATCCTGACTTGGAAATATATCGCTGTTCCTTTCACTGTCATTGGTGAAAATCCTGGAATTCCCTCCCTGAAGGCATTGTAGGTTTACCTGCAGCACATGCACTACAGCGGTTTAAGAAGGCAGCTCACACCACCTTCTTGAGGGCAACTAGGGACAGTAATAAATGCTGGCCTGGCTACCGATTCCCACGTCCCATGAATGAATAAAGAAGAGAGTTCTAGTGGTCACCATTACTGAGACTAGCTTAATATTCCAGACCTATTTATGGAGCTTAATTGCACACTAAATTTGAACTCAAGTCCTCAGAGTATTCGCCTTGTCCTTTGGATGGTTCACTCAGTGACTTTACATGACACCACAGTCTCCCCCATGCTCTCTGTTAAGAGTTATTTTTCACATCACCAAATAAAATCGTATGCCCAAGGCAGTCCACTGTCTACCTGACAAGAAGGTGTTAATAATGTATTGATAAGCCAAAGTCCAATTCCATCTATTTTATGGCTGCTGATGCTGTCAGAATCATTAATGGCTGTCTCCATATTATTCCCCTCAGGGAACGGGAAAGGCAAAAATAGTTTTATCACCCTTGATGTTCTTAACATACTTGGCCGTTTCATTGTCCAAGCACCTACTTCTACTCTCAAGAGCATTTCGAAGGGTAATGATAATACGGTAAGACAGTGATATAATTAATTTTAAAAGTTATTCAGTTCACATTTGAAATTACATCTGAACTATTCAGAGTCTGTATTTCATCTCTCATCATTTTTTGATACAAGTTGTGTTTGACTTACTAAGTACTTTCCATTTGATTTTCCTGAACAACGCATACCCTTTACTAACCCTATGCCAAATAGGTTCTTAGTTTTAGAAGTTTTTAACATCTCTGCCTCTCAGATTCTTCACAGCTCCTGTAAATTAGCATTTTATGATTATGGTTTCCAAATTTTGTGATTTGTAAACAATATGTATATTCAAATTTGGTATTGATCTGCATGAAAAAGATTTTGTTCAAGACAAATACAATGAATTGGATTATATTTAACTGAAGACAATGGGCTATGATTTCCTGAGGGAGTATGGCAATGATGCCAGTGCTTTCCTGTTTTTTTTACATTAAGAAGGAGCTCCACATTACTGGCAGGAGAATCTGATCATTGCTCTGACAGATATGCAGGAAATACCTTCGACCCACCTGTGTCCTCATTGTGCAGGATAGTCAGGGGAAGGTTAACCATGTTTCCTTTTACACAACAGTAGCTGCTGTATCCTGTGATTTAAATGTCCAGGAGTGCTGGCAACCACGTTGACAACTCCTGTGGAAGAGTAAGTATGCAAGGTCAGTGTGAGGTTAGGGTGGCAGGTGGGTAAGGTGCCTGGGCACAAGCTGGGATGGATGTCCAGTTAAGTGCTTGAGTGTTTAGGATATGTTGGGTTGGGTTATGTGATGTGGTGGTTAGATGAAGGTGGTGTTGTTTCTGACAAGGGAGAGGGTGGAAATGGACAAGGGCAGGAGATACATTGGAACATTTTGGGTCCTGGGGCAGAGGAGTGTCTTGGGTCTTGGGTGGGAAGAGACTGGGTGTTAGTCCCCAGGGGAGAATGATTATCAGGTCCTGAGTGGGAAGGGAGTGTCTTGGTTCTGCCAATGGGGGAAGGTACGTCACGTGCTGGGTAGTAGGCTGGGGGGTGTCAGCTCCTGGTGGCAAGGTGATAAGACGTGCAGCACGGGAGATGTAAAGATGGCAGGTCTAAGAGAGTAGGGAGTGGTATTGAGTCCTGGGGATAGGGGCATGTCACGTCTGGCAGCTGCAAGGAGAGGGTGTTGGCTAAGGATCTGAAGGGTGTAAGGAGTCAGGGGATGTGTAATTGGGAGCTAAAGGGTGAGATGGAGTTAGTTTAATAGTTACCCAGGAGCAGTCTAGATATTTAGCTGTTTGACATTTCACAGGTGACTATTGAAATAACTGCAGTGGAATTCCCCCATTTAATTGGCTATATTTGGAGGCGGCTGGGTACAAGTGAATGGCTCATAGGAATCCTTGACATTCCAGAAATTTCCCTTGGAGTTTGCTGCATAAAGATTGCTGCAGGGTCCCAACATGTAGCTCCCATCTACACTATGACTATCTGACCATTGGGAAATCTGGACTTACGTTCAATATGAGGGGAAGAGAGAGAAGCAAAGAAAAATGGCAGGGGAACTATAGGGAAATGAGTCGAAAAGATAAAAGCAAAGACAAGAAGATGATAAAAGGAAGAGAGGAGCTGAATATGAAAAATAGATAGAGAAAAGTGAAGTGATAGAAGAGGAATAAGGACATGGCAGGAAAGAATGGAGGATTTCTTAGATAATAGGTGATTTCTCATTGTGTTTGATGCTCTGTTGACCGGCAACAATTTTTCTACTTGGTTTTGAGTGGTAGGGAAATTATCAGTTGCCAAAGGAGGGCTTGAAAGAGTGGCTCTGTTAATAGTTGGGGTCAAATGTAGTTGAACTCACCTCTGGGAGATGGATTATACGGATGCATGAGGGAAGTTACAATGCTGCTCAGTGCAGAGGTGTCAAGCTACTTGACGTACTGAAATGTTGCACAATGGTG
The DNA here is from genome assembly GCF_021869965.1 of Rhincodon typus. Taxonomy (NCBI): domain Eukaryota; kingdom Metazoa; phylum Chordata; class Chondrichthyes; order Orectolobiformes; family Rhincodontidae; genus Rhincodon; species Rhincodon typus. The sequence goes on along the minus strand of NC_063363.1, from coordinate 23,441,028 downwards.
TTTGCATTAAATATTAGCAAATGTTTAAATGGGGAACACCAATGATCAGTAGTGGCGAGAGACAATGAAGATTATATTTGGTTTTGACTTCCAGTACGCACTTGGACAGAAGATAACAACAATAAAAAAAAATTCCCCTCTATTTCCTCTATTATAAATTCCTATAACATTTGTTTAAAAGTAACTTCAATCACAATTGTACCTTGCTTCTAATGGATGTGCTGCAGCACCACAGGGAAAGGACATAATATCAAGATGATTAATTCATATCAGCAGTTAACATTATCACTGTATATACAGGAATCTAATAGTAATCTAAACAAAGAGGTAGAAAACATGGCACTAAAAGGGAACCTGCATTGCATCAACATAGCGAGTCCAATTCTCTGCTCCCATCTCTTCTACTTCATCTAAAGATTGCTCAGTTTTGATTTGCCATATGTAATGACAAGGACCATGAAGTAACTGATGGAATGCATTGTGGTACAATTATGATTATCTAACTTAGTATTTTTCATTTTAATGTGATGCATCGACCGTTAAAGTTTGTTGAATATATGCCATTAAATTGTGTTAAATTCTGAATCCTAAAGATTAGGAAATACATTTTATTCTTTTAACATCTCCCTTCTCCAGTTTTCTTTCACTTGTTAACTATGTTAAATGACTTGACTGCCTATATGACCATCATAAAGAAGTCACACTTCTGACTTGTTTCCTTATGCTTATGACCTGTTCACTTGACATTGTGTTTGAACTCAAAGCAGTGGAAGAAATATGAAAATGTTTAAACAGCTCCCAAGAGTCACTGATTAGGAGCCAATCACTGTGAACTTTTGACTTCCAGCCAGGAAATGAAGCAAATCAATGTTTGGTCATTTTGTCTTATCATGGAAAATATTTTTCACATTACAACACAGCTGTAACCCCATTTTGTTTGCACATGTTGCAGTATCAATTTTGCCTCAAATATTTCAAATGTGACTGTTTGCAGGTATGTCAGCTCTTCAAGTCTTCCTCTGACCTTTTGGATAAGCTGTTTGATCTCACACCTGTGCAAGCTCGCATATTTTTAAATGGACTGGATAATTGCACTGATGTTGACACCACAAATGAAACAGTAATCGTGGAGTAAGGATATCAACTATTTTTCAATTTACAGCTTTTTAGCAAAAACTTAACAATGTGTAATACACCTGGGTATTTATATGGATACAGATTGCACATTTTTAAAAATCACATTGTTTTTCCTTGACTCCTGTTTTCAAATGCACATTGTAATTATCGTTCCCTCGGAAGTACGTCAACACCATGTTTTCTCCATGGCATTGTTCTTAAGGATTTTCCTTATTCTCAAGTATGAAATGGTTGTTATTTTTACATGATGGCAGTGTCCTATGCAATGCAAACATTTCAGTAAAGATTACAAATTGACAAGATATCAGTGTTTTGGTAAAAACCATAAGAACTGTAGATGCTGTAAATGAGGAACAAAAACAGAAATTGCTGGAAAAGCTGAGCAGATCTGGCAGCATCTGCGAAGAGAAAATCAGAGTTAACATTTCAGGTCCAGTGACCCTTCCTCAGAACTGATTATAGCTCATAAAATGTCGGTTTACATGCAGAAAATAGGGTGGGGGGAAGGGGTCAGAAGTAAACGATAGATTGGGCTAGAGCCAAAAGCGAGAGAAGAACAGTTGGACAGACAAAGGAGTGGATAACAATCTGGCTAGGAGGGTGAACAGCTGTTAATAGAGACTGTTAGTGACTAACAATAGACAGTGTGCAGTGGCGGACCACATGATAACAAGGCCTGGTGTGTGGTGTAGTGGGCTAGGACACAGTAGAGTTCAGGTCCTAAAATTATTGAACTCGATATTGAGTCTGGTGGGCTGCAGGGTCCCCAAGCGGAAGATGAGGGGTTGTCCTTCCAGCTTGCAATGAGCTTCAATGGAACACTGTAGCAAGCCTGAGACAGAGATGTTAGCCAGGGAACAGGGTGGTGCGTTAAAGTGGCAGAAAACAGGTAGCTCAGGGTCTTTTTTGCAGGCAGAACATACATATTCTGCAAAGTGGTCACCCAGTCTACGCTTCGTTTCCCCAAAGTAGAGGAGACCACATTGTGAGCAGTGAATGCAGTAGACTAGATTGGGGGAAGTGCAGGTAATGTGCTGCTTCATCTGGAAGGTATATTTGGGTCCTTGGATACTAAGGAGGGAGGAGGTAAATGTGGGCGGATGTTACACATTCTGCAGTTGCAGGGGAAGGTGCCGTGGTGCTGTGGGGAGTATTGGGAGTGAAGGAAAAGTGAACCGGGGTGTTCCAGAGGGAATGGTCCCTGCAAAGGCAGACAAGAGAGGGGAGGACAATATGTGTCTGGTGGTGGTATCTCACTGGAGGTGGCAGAAATGACGTCTGATGATCTTCTGGATGTGGATGCTGGTGGGATGGTAGGTAAGGGCAAAGGGAATCCTATCACTGTTGTGGGAGGAAAGAGGGGTGTGAAGGCAGAAGTGCGGGAGATGGGTCGGCTGTGGTTGAGGGCCCTGTTGACAACGATGCTGGGGAATCCTCGGTTGAGGAAGAAGGTGGACGTTTCAGAGGCTCCCTTGTTGAAGTTGACCTCATCAGAACATATGCGATGGAGACCAAGGAACTGGGAGAATGGAATGGATTCTTTCCAGGCATTTTTGGTGTTCTGTTTATTTAGTTCCTTCACGTGCTGGTTAATTGCTGAGAAGATTCACAGAATCAGAAGTCACATGACACCAAGTTATAGTCTAACAGGTTTATTTGAAATCACAAGCTTTCAGACCGCTGCTCCTTCGTTGGGCCACTTCACCTGATGAAGCAGCAGCTACTTGAAAGCTTGTGATTTCAAATAAACCTGTTGGACTATAACCTGTTGTCGTGTGATTTCTGACTTTGTCCACTTCAGTCCAACATCTGCACCTCCACCTCAAAGATTCAGAGAAGGCAGTAGAGTTTTTTAAGAACAGAACAGAAGTTCATTACACGATAGAAGAAATGAGGACCAAAAAAACAAGCTATCAAAATACCAAAGACAATGAGCGCGATCTAAAACACACAGCCAAGCAAAGTTTCAATTGTTACCCAAAAATATCCATTATAGAAACTCAAGTCTACAACAAAGTACACCCCATGGCTCAACTCTTCAGTGTTATCATGAACTGATAGCTTTTTAGCCAAGAACCACGGTAGAAATTCAATGAGTTCTTTTTACCTCTGCTGACATTAACTTCTCCACAAATCTGAGGACCTAAACGTTCTCAGTTTTAATAGCATGCACGTTTCTAACCAAATTCTCCTTAGTGGAAGTTTCACAAACTAAACTGTTCCACTGTTGTTATTTATTCCTTTTAGTGCCCTGATTCTTTAACACTTGGAGAGAAACTAAATTCACTCCAGCATTCAATGCTGATGTTTTTAAAACTAAACTGCAAATTTGATTGTGAATTGAATTTAAAAATAAATATTTTCATCTTCAATTCTTCTTCACTGAAAGGCTTTACATATGCATTCCACTTGTTGTAAACTCAAACAGTATACATATTTGATTTGCAGTCTCCTGTTTCCGACAAATACTGGATTAGGTCACTGTTTTTGAAGAATCGGCTGACCTTGATTTCTTTCCAAAAGAAAACTCTTCACAAAAATAACCAACACCCTTGTGTCACTGTTTGAAATCCAAACTCCAAAAACAATATAAGACCATGAGACCATAAGATGTAGAATCAAAAGTAGGCTATTTGCCCAATTGAGTCTACTACACAATTTAATAAGATCATGGTTCATCTGATAATTCTCAACTCCATTTTCCTACCTTATGCCCAGAACCTTGACTCCCTTGGTGTTTAGAAATCTGTCTATCTATCTATCTCTTGAATATACTTAATGATTCAGCTTCAAGAACCCTCTGGAGTAAAGGATTCCACACATTGACTATCCTCTGAGGTAAAAAAAAAGGATTCCTCCACACTGCTGTCTTAATTTTCTGTTCCCTTTCAAATAAAGGCAAACTTTTCATTTGGCTTCTCTATTACTCGATGAACTTGGATGCTAGCTTTTTGTGAATCATGCATGAGGACATCCAGGTCCTTCTGTGCTACAACTCTCTGCAGTCTTTCCTCATTCAAATAACAATCAACTCTTCCGTTCTTCCTGCCAATATGCAAAAACTCACATTAAATTCCATTTGCCAGGTTTATGCCCACTTACAAAATCTGTTTGTAACCCTCCATAGACTCCTTGTGTTATCTGCACTACATGTCCTCCTACCTTTCCAAGTTACTAACGTGCATTGCAAATAATTGTGGCCACCAGCACTGATCCATGAGTCATGCCATGATTTACATTACATAATATTATATCTATTTCAACATATAGATATTGTAATTCGTACACATTTCATCACAAACGTCACGCATCCATTGTAAATTAATTCGGATTTGCATGTCAGAGTTGCTATGTGTACAGTGAGAGTTGTATCATAATCACATGATGTGCCTTCCATAACACATTTTTGTATCAAATGCCAGCCACCAGTCTCAGTGGAAATGCACTGGGATTTGGCTTCTGCAATAATTCATGTTTGCCTGGCCAGATTAGGATATCTTCCTGCCATTAAACTTTAAAGAACTCTGTGCAGTTGCATTTAGAGAGTAAGTGCAATCTGTGTCAGGTAGAATATGGTAGAGCAATTTCAAACAGGAAACTATACCATGCAAATTTGACAAATATTACATTCTTGTTCTTCTTAAGCCTGAAGCCTTTACCATCTGGAAGGAGAAGGACAGCAGATGCATAGGATATCACTGCAAGTTTCCTTCCAAGCCATGCTCCATTCTGACTTGGTACGACATTGCCGTTCCTTCAGAACTGAGTCAGAAGTCACAGGACACCAGGTTCAACGGGTTTATTTGAAATTGCAAACTTTTTCTTCACCTGACGAAGGAGCAGTGCTTCGAAAGTTTGCGATTTCAAATAAACCTGTTAGACTATAACCTGGTGTCATGTGACTTCTGACTTTATCCACCCCAATCCAACACCGGCACCTCCACATCATGGGCTGCAGAACTGAAGAAGGGTTATTGGATTTGAAACATTAACTTGTGTCGTTCTCGACAGATGCTGCCAGACCTGCTGAGTTTCTCCTGTAACTTCTGTTTTTGATTCAGATTTCCGGCGTTCCAGCTTTGTTTCCTTTTAGTGAAGTGAGGGAAAACTTTTTCACACAGCAGGTAGTTAGGAAATGGAATTGGCTGCCCGTGGTGGAGGCAGGTACAATTGAGGTATTCACGAGAAAGATGAAATTAAAATGCAGAGAAAGCAAGAGATTGGCACTAGGTAATGATGCTTATTCAGTACAAAATGGGCTGAATGGCTTCCTTTTATGCCGTAACGCTTCTATGGTTCTGTGAAAATCCAAATCATCTTGAGACTAATTCTGATTATTCTTTTTTGCCCCTTATCTGTAGGCTTGGTCAGTTGGCATGTTTTTACCCAACCAAACAACTGAAATCACTTCGTATGAATGCAATAAAGGCTTTGCAGGACAAGCTGCACAACTGCACCAGGAATATAAAGAAGGTTAGTATAGGAAGTGCCTCATGACCAGTGGTATATTACTTCAACGATTTGTTCAGACTGGCTGTGTTCATCTTCTATGTACGTCATTCTTCTTTTGAAAGCCAATGCCATTTAAAATTACTGCCAGCAGAACTCAAGGCATATATTCTACTCAATTATTTAACACTGTCATGTTTCTGCAGATCTACCAAGCACTATTGGAGGTTACTGGTGTCAACATTTTAAGTGCTGAAAATCTAAAAGACCTGGGAGATGCTGCGATTGGGCTGAAAATCAGTCAATTGTCCAACATCACGAAAGAGGTTGTTGTGGGTGCTGTTGAAGTATTGAAGGATGTCAGAGGCTGGTCCAAAGGCCAAGCTAAGGTCTTTGTCAAAAAGTACATGGAGGCTGAAAACGTAAGTAGCAATTATTAAATTCATGCTCAAATGGAAAGTTCTGAAATCATGTTTGGAAGAGTGTCTATGTTACTAAAAAAGAAATTTTGAGACTTTGGATAATAATCTTATTTCAAGAGTTCAAATCTCATCACAGCAAATGGGAAATCTAAAATTCAATTGTTAATAAAGCATGAAATAAAAAGCTAGAAGTGACCATGAAGTAACCAAATTGTTATAAAACTTCATATAGTTCATGATTATCCATTAGGGAAGGAGATCTGCTGTCCTATCCCAATTTGATCTATCTGTGACTGCAGATCTCACAGCAATGTGGCTGACTCTGAACTGATCTCTGAAATGACCTATCAAGCCATTTAATTGTATTCAAGAATGTGGCTCACCTCAACTTTCTCAGGGATATAACTGGAGGTGGGCAATAAATGCGAACTTCGAGGGTGACGCTATATGAAAGGTCTGTAGCATTTCTAGAGGTGCCAATAAATGCCTTTTAGCATATGTAAAAGATCTTATGCCGCTCACAAAAGAAGGGCAGAAGTGTTAACTCAGTGTCCCGTCAATAACCGTGCTCCCAACAACTGCACAACAAAACATATTATTTGGTTATTATCACATTGCTGTGTACAAATTGGCTGCTGCATCTCTTAATAACAGTGACTAAACTTCAAAAAAAAACTCCACTGGCAGTAAAGTACCTTGGGATTTCCTGAGATCACGCAAGGTGCTGTATAATTGCAAGTCTTACTTCTTTCAGTTATCAAAAGCATTTGATAGTAACCAGGCCGTATATTTAACCGAAGAAATCACACAAGCTGTCTTTTTTTTTCAAAGTGAATTGGCCTCTCTTTGAAGCCTTTCAAACAGTCAAGCGAAACTCATAAGATTGGCATTGAGTCACAGAAAACAAAGGAATTGACATTTATGATATATTTCATGTCCTCAGGGTATCCCAAAGCATTTCATCTGTGCAGGTGGATAAAGTTCAGAAAGTGTGCTTTGATATTTGAACAGAACAAAACAGTTTACCAAATTATTCATGAGATGATACATGCATTTGCAATCATACCATATGAAGAAGTTAGGGACTTGATAGAAAGAAATGTCTGAAAAAAGAATTGCAGTTTTCTGAATCTGCAGAATGTGTTGCTCAGGTGTATTTATCCCAAACTCTAATTACTGAATATTTCAATCATTACAACCAAACATGTTCTAAATAAAAACCGAAAGAACTGAGGATGCTGTAAATCAGAAACGAAAATGGAAGTTGCTGGAAAAGCTCAGTGGGTCTGGCAGGATCTGTGAAGAGAAATTACAGTATTTCCAGCAACTTCTGTTTATGTTCTGTTCTAATATTTTAATTTGCACTGGCTCTAAGCTATATGTTTGAAACAATATTTACTGTGTTATTTCCTGTAGGTCACAGCCAACAAATTGAAAAAACTGGGTTATCTTTCATTTGGTTTTGGTGCCAAGACATTCAGCAAGTTCAAAGGCCAGGAACTCTTAACTGCTTTTACTGATGAGGAAGTGCTAGAGTCCGTGAATTTCATGTTGCCCGTACAGAAGAAATCTATCATGAAAGGGGCAAGTCCTTATTTTTGTCTTTTTTATTGAAACAATGCATTTTTTAGAGGAGTTTGATTCATGAGATCAGTGATTGTGATTGCTCAGACTGATCATCCAGGCTGCTGATATGGAGCATGAGTTAAACAAAAATAAAAGTTGTACTTGCCTGTCTTAATTAAAAACCTAAGGCAATTATTTTACACAAAGACATGTTCTCTCATCATCAGCTTGCTATGAAATTTGGAAAACATAATTCGTACAAATTGCAATTAGACAAGGAATCTTTCTCTCAACTTTTCAACCTCTCAATTTCCAAATTGAGCCTTCAGCACAGCAGAAACTGATTTGATTCATTTTGTCACTGTCAACTGATTTTTTTTTATATCTCCAAAAATAATCCCATTGCTGCTTTGATCATACTTTGATCAAAGTACATGCATTCTTCTGGCAGTGTTTGCTGAATCTTTAAATATTTATTTTATGGCAGAGGTAGATCAATTCTTCTTTACAATGGGGATGAAAGAATATTGGAGATACGCAGGAATGTAGAGTTGACGTTAAAATCAGATCAGTCATGATTTATTGACCAGACACAATGGGCTGAATGGCCTACTCTTGTTCCTTGTTTGTATGTTCATATGTTTGTAACTTTTCCTTAAAACATCAAATGTTCTCCGCCTCTGCTACTCCATGCAACTAATTTATTCTATTCTCCGGTATCTATCTGCGTAAACTTTTTCTGACATTCCCCCTCAATTTTAGTGAAAAACTGAAAGTTATTAACCTTCCTGACCAAGACGTAATAGTGAGTCAATTAAACCTCCAAGAAAACCAACTATCAGTTTGAAAGAGATAACAAGGTGTGGAGCTGGATGAACACAGCAGGCCAAGCAGCATTAGAGGAGCAGGAAAGCTGACTTTTCGGGTCTGGACACCTTCTTCAGAAAAAAAAATCAGTTTAAAAACCTTCACGGTGGCTCAGTGGTTAGCACTGCTGCCTCACAGCGCCAGGGACCCGCATTCAATTCCACCCTCGGGCGACTGTCTGTGTGGAGTTTGCACATTCTCCCCGTGTCTGCGTGGGTTTCCTCCGGGTGCTCCGGTTTCCTCCCACAGTCCAAAGGTGTGCAGGTTAGGCGGATTGGCCGTGCTAAATTGCCCATAGTGTTCAGGGATGTGTAGATTGGGTCGGTTATAGGGGGATGGGTCTGGGTGGGATGCTCTGAGGTTTGGTGTGGACTTGTTGGGCCGAAGGGCCTGTTTCCACACTGTAGGGATTCTATG
>NC_063363.1:23395197-23431770 GCF_021869965.1 Rhincodon typus | reverse complement strand
ATCAGCTTTCCTGCTCCTCTGATGCTGCTTGGCCTGCTGTGTTCATCTCGCTCTACACCTTGTTATCTCAGATTCTCCAGCATCTGCAGTTCCTACTATCTCTACTATCTCTAAATTTCAATCTCATGGTTTTGACAACACCGGGCTAATCTTATTGTAAGACATTGATATGTCATCAAGGGTATAAAAGATGAGGGCATTTGGAAAATTTGGAGAGAGCCAACTGCCATCTGATAAGAAATCCACTCTCTCAGCACTCAGAGAAAGCATCATCTAATTAATAAAGGTACCATGGCACTCTTAACTAATATTCCAGACAGAAGAATTCACAGAGCGAACATTCCTGACAGAAGATCACCAGGGAAGGCACAGAACATTCCAGAAGATGTAGCCTAGCTGTAATTTCGAGAGACTACGTTCTAGTTTTTTTTAATTCTAGTTTATATAGGTGAGATTTGCATTTATTAGAACAGCACACCATGATAATACTGTTTTATTCAAGAACAGCTAGAAGTTAGAAGGGAATTTATTTTGTTTAACCATTCCTTTATAACAGATTGGGGGCTGTTTTAACAGATTGTGAGGTGAGGTGCACCGCTCTGGGCACTTCGGTTTTAGTTATCAGAGGGGCGCCAACCTCCGCTTTATAACATACACTTATTTTAAAAGGCACTATGTCAACAAACTTAATTCTACACTGAAAATATTTCCCCATGATTCTCCCCTGTCTGAAGAAAACAAAATTTCTTTTCAATTTTCCAGTCTGTTGCTGCCATTGATCGTGTTAAAAACCAACTCAACGATGTTAAAAATATCAGGTGAGTCAAAGACTTTTCTACTTGACTTTGAGGCTTATTATTTTGAAGAATTTGTTGTGGATTTCACAGATTGTTGGGGCATTGAGCACTCAGTAATTTATTTTTATTTCATAGCGATTGTATACATGCTTGAAATATGGTAAAGTCTATCCATGCTTAATTAAGAATAATGAATTGAAATATTTATATACAGCGCCTTGTCAGAAACATATTGAAACATTTTGTATGGAAATAAATTACTTTACAATGTGTTAACTAATGCTGTTTTTGAACTTGTTTGCTCATTGCAAGGTCCCATAGACAGCATAACACAACTGATAAGCTGTTTTGGGAATATTGTAGAAATCAGAAGAACTTCCTTAAAGTAGTACAATTTTTAATGTTCGTCCCAAATAGATTCGATTTAAGACAAGGCTTGAACACTGTAGTTTGTTCTTTGTGTTACATTGGAATGCCAATTAATTTTGAGCTCAAATTCCTGGTACATAACAGAGTTGAGAGAATTACCTACTGAATTGCATCTACAGATAAGAATATTGAATATTGCTGAAAAGAGAGACATACTGTTGAAGCTTTTCATTTTGCTCTCATGAGGATAGAGGCAAGAACGCCAAATTTCTATCACCGCAATTTATATTACAGGACAGAAGGGTGCTGGTCGGTTGGCACGTCAACTCTTATTGGTGGAAGTGTTACCATGGAGAAAGCAATAGAAACAATAGTCTCCCTAAGCTCTTGGGTAACACAAAAAATATGGAAGTCGTGAAACATATTCCTTCTGTTTGTAGAGAATCAGTCCCTGCATTGGAATTTATATCACTTGTAGCAAGTATCAATGACCTACGTTTCAAGCTCAGCCGCAGCCATGATGTGGAGGTGCCGAGATTGGACTGGGATGGAAAAAGTCAGAAGTCATATGATATCAGATTATAGTCCAATAGGTTTATTTGAAACACAAGCCCTCAGAGTGCTGCTCCTTCCTCAGGTAAAGAGCACTGCTGCTTCACCTGATGAAGGAGCAGCGCTATATAAGCTTGTGATTTTAAATATACCTATTGGACTATAACCTGACGTCATGTGACTTCAGACTTCAAACTCAACTAATCGTCTTAAAAATCAGTTTTCGTGGCATTATTAACACACTCAGAATTTTTCAGGAAATACTCCCTTATTGCTTTATCCATAACAATTTCTTGCCTAGACAATGTTCTCTTGATAGCCAATCAGCTTTCTTTCCTCCTGTTGTATTAGCTAATACTAATATGACATATGGCTTTCTTGCATTTCTCTAGTTGCATGGAAGGTGAGTAGTTTTGTCAACATGCCTCTCTTTTCAGCAATGTGCTGACTCTTAATAATACAGAGGAAAATTATATTAATTTTCCATCTGTATTTAGCACTATGATGTCTGTAGTTCTAATACATATCAATAAGATCCTTTGAAATTCATCAGGTAAATTTAAATATATGTAGAGTATGTACTTAGTATGTTTCTCTTGTTTGAAAATCTTGTGATTCTAAGAAGATGAAAAATATTTTGTTAGAATTCTTATGCATCATTAAATTGTGCAATGCTTTTTGTAGGAAAATACAAACATCCTTAACATTAAGTTTGAAATATGAGCCTTCATTATTAATTTTTAATCCTATCAAATTTATTTTTCTGCTTCTCGTTGAAGTAAATTGAAGGCTGTTGTCAAAGGAATTCCATGTAGCCTCATTAACACACTGAAATCTGATGTGGTGAAGGCACTGGCAAATAATCCCCTTGTTTCTAGTAATCAGGTAAGTTCAAGTCAATAAATTCCATATGAACCAAGACTTGATTAGTGCCAAGCCATGATTAGTCTATGGAGAGTTAACATCACAGAAACAAGCACTCAGACCATATGACAGTGTTTATGCTCCACTCGAGCCTCCCACACTGCTTCATCAAACTCCACTTTATCAAACTTCCTGCACAAGCTAACTGTTATTTGACTGCACAGTTTGTAGTTAGATAGCATGGCAGTATTTCATCCTTCTCCTCTCACAAGCTATGTCAGAGATCACAACTTGCTCCCTTCACCATTTGATGCCTCCAAATTCATGCTTGAATTCCATTCACATTGCCTAGTGTTCCCTGTCCTTTCCTGAAGGTATTGAGTATGTTGTGATATATCTGTTTCCAGTACTTTGACCAGATGGCTCGTCTGTAAGACCGGCTGTCATTTTTTAAGAGTCTATGGCCAAGTTGCCGTAGCAAGATTTGGATGTGAACTCTTCTGAGGTGTAATTTGTTTGTCACAAACTGACTTAAGTGACATTAGCTTACCAAGATCATTTGGGCTGAGTGCAAATGTGGAGAAATAGAAATTCATTGCAGATCAATTCAATGCTGCTTACATTTCTAGCTCACTCTTTTGTACAAGTAGATATAGGAGAGTGCAAACTAACTTTGATAAAATAAGGTATCTAAGACCATTGAAGTGAGCAATTGACAATATTAAACATAGAAAGGTAGCTGTTCTCGCTCATATTTGTAACAGTGGATGTATTCAGTAAGATATTGGAATGCAGTATCATAAGATGAGCTTCTTATTAACCTTAGACCAATTCACAAGAATACACTGTCAAACACAAGTTATTGAATACTAATCAGGAGTAGCTATAATATGACTTACCACCTTCTGAACATTTATTTTAAGGCTTGTCATTTGTTCATGATAATTCTGTGGAATTTATCACATCCCATCACTTCATGAATCATGGAGAATAAGTTACTCTTGGCTGAAAAATGCCTTCCATTTCATGAGAACAATATTAACAATTTCATTCTGTGTTTTTTTTTAATTTTAAACCATAATCACCATTTCACACACTTCTAATAGATGTACTTGCAGCTCAACCTGAAAGCTTTTTCATGGAAGGTTACCCTAATGAAGGAAAGATAACTATGACATGCTTCAAGGAATTGGATTGTTAACCAGTTTGCTCTCAACAAAGGCATGCAGGTCTCCGTACTGATGGATTATCCCACTCAGTCCCTATTGCAATTGCTAATTGCTACTCCCCAACCCCCCAACTACCGCAGCACCCCCCTCCAAAGTCAGCAACAGCCTCCCCCAATAATCAGCAATGTAGAAGCCACAAGACACTCCTTTACAGTACCGCTGACGTTACATTTCACGTCGCCAGGTGACACAGTTTCTGTGAGGTGAATTGATGTCGAAAGAGAACTGAACGGTAATCACTGGGCAAAATCTTGATTTCATTAAGAGCTGACCATTACATAAGAACATTAAGATCAACAAATGTTTATTTGTGGGGCACTTTTCAAAGAATGAGTGAAGTTGTGGCATACTTTCCTACTAAGTACATTTCCAATTCCTTAGTTACTTTATATTCATTTTCATTATTCCTATTCAATTAATTTGACTTGATAAAACTTTTGATGAGAAAATGTATAAGTTATGATTTTGTATGATGTGGCAAGTATTGTTATTTTCAGTGAGAAAACACAATATCTTAATGCTCAAGGTGCATAACAGGGTCAATGAGATTGCTATATTTGCAGCAATATTTTGTTGGCCACATTCCACAATTAGAAACATTATTGTGTTTTAGAGCATTAGCTACATCAGCCTTGTGTTTTTCATTAACCTATTAACACTGCTCATGTAATTTACAGATTCGCTGTTTTTCTATCAAATTCTTTAAAGACAAAACCAGCAACCCAAACTACTTCAACAACCTGACATCAGAAGACATTAATGAATTCCTGATCTCATACATGATTTTTCAACCGTAAGTCATATTCCTTTCTTCACTGAATCTTGATTCAAAATTAGATCGAAATGTAAGAAAACATATTATCTCCCATTTTCTGGGATGATTGACTTGCTTCATCATTACTTTCCATTCTAGAAAACTTCTCACATCATTACTTTCCATTCTAGACAACTTCACAAAAACTGTGCTTTACTCCCAACTTAAGGATTGCAATATTTAGAGTTCCGAGGACGGGTAACTGGCTCAAAACTTTAACTCTTGTTTCTCTTTACTGATGTTGCCAGACCTGCTGTGCTTTACCAGCAACTTCTGTTTTTGTTTCTGATTTACAGCATCTGCAGTTATTTCATTTTTTTATTTTGCACTATTTAGAGTTCTCCATCAAGACAAATTCTTTCTCAAATCTTTTCAATCCCTTTTCTTAATTCTCATCAAGTGGGAGGTGGACGGATGTATCGATTTGACTGTTTTCTCACCTTCTTTATATCTAGTAAAGTTTAAAGAAAATGACAGCAAAATAAATATTTTTAATGTGTCCTGGAGATTGTCTTTGAATACCTGGAGACTTCAGTGCAACCCTGGGTAGTTTCAACTCTACTGACAAAAACTGAGTGATATGGAATTAAGATTCAAGTCCAGCATGGTCCCATTGAATGGCGGAAATGCTTTGTGATGCTAAATGGCCAACTACTATTACTATATCCTTATTTCATCTTAACTGGTACATCATACAGAATCCCACATTAGTTTGTGTTTGACAATCATACATTCAAACTTCCAGGAGCGATCTTCATTATTAATCAGGAATAGGAATCTTGGCAAACATTTCTCTCATTAAAACTAGGTGTCAAGGTTGCAATCAGTGAACTGGGCACAAACTACATACAGAAAAAAACATTTCTCCAACTCTCTTAGCAGCCATTAATTCCAAAATGGACCTGCATTTTGGAGTATTGCTTTTCTTACAGCTAAATAGTTCTTCACCTTCTTCAGGTGAGAGTCCTCATGATGTTTATGGTTTGTCCTGTCTCAGGTGAATTCTGTTATATGCTGTCCTGTATTTTGCTCCTTACCAGCCACAACTAGCACCCCCAGCATCTATCTACCCCATCCAACTAACCTCTGATGAAGGGTCTAGGCCCAAACATCAGCCTTTCTGCTCCTATGATGCTGCTTAGCCTGCTGTGCTCATCCAGCTCTGCACCTTGTTGTCTCTAACCTCATGCATACTTTGGCCTTTAATTTGTGCAGGGGAATGAAGCCAGAAAACTTCACACTTTGTTCCAGAATTCCTCTCTGTCATATCTTAGCCAAAAGCTTTTTTTTTGTCTTGTTGTGGCAACAGAATTGACAACAAATTATGTGCTTTTGAGTCATGACCAAGATAAATTGCACTTCGATGTCAGCTGGAACTCAGTACCGCGGTCTAAAACAATGCATATTGACTCTCTACAGGAATTAAAACCCCCACCCCACCCACATAAAAACAAAATGTATCTTTTTAATTAACAAATCGATCAGAATCATTTTCCTGCACAAAAGCCTGGCTCCAAAGTTAAAGTGACCTCATTTTTAACGCAAATTCAAAATATAAAATTAAGGCATTTACTCGATTTACCATTGAATGAAAATCTTGCTTGTTCCAACAAAGACAAAGCAAAAGTTTTGCCAACATCATGGTCCGATTGCCTCCGTTCATCCCTGTTGTCAATGTTTGATTAAGTCGCCCTTGAAATGGTTCCTCATCATTGGCAGCAAAAAATGAATTTGAAAAGACCATGACAAAAGTATTTTACTCCAATCAGCCCAGGGCTTCCTTTTATTTTTGCACCAAATTCATTGAAATTATGTGCAGTTATCTGCCTCTATTGAGTAATGAGCAGGTATCATTGCATGACATGTTATTGCATTCTTTTATTAACTGATTCCAGTTTGTTTGTGTTGTTATTGTTGGTTTGGGCTTATTGTCAGAAATAAAAGAACTTAATGACGTGCCGTGTATGGAGCGCAAGTACAAATTCAAGGTTAAAACTGAAACATCTTTATTGCTATTGAACAAAGTTTGGAATGATGGAGATGCTTCCACTCAATAAATGAACAATGCTCCATACCATGCTTCAGTGGTACATTACATTAGACTGAAGCATTCTAATTCTCAAGGTGAATAATTATTCATTTCAGAGGCCCTAAGACAAATTTCCTATGAGACATGAGCCAAAAATACTATCAGAAATAGCAGCTCTGTAATATAACTGTGTCGCATGCTGAAGGCATTTCAGATTTTAGCAGGACAGTTTTGACATTTTGAAGTATTAGGCATTGTTTAACACTAATAAAATAGCCTCCTGATTATACAACATGAGTAATAAATCTTATATTATTTGTAGTTGTTTGGTCAAATGTTATATGATAGAATATTAGTGGTATTTGCTTGTGAATAATACTGAGTGGGACGTCCTGTCTTATGAATGAAGTATAATGAATGAAGCAGAAGTTTGGTGACCAAGAAAATCCAGGTTACTGGGGATAAATAGGGATGTGTTATTTGAGCTACAAACAGAGCAGGTGTCATCTTTTTGAATGGTGGAGCCACTGATTGGATTGTCTGGGATCGGATGGTTCTTTTAGATACAGCTATATGGCCTCCTTTGTCTCCAAAATGGCGCACATGAGAAATGGACACATTTCTAAATGAAAGCACACCATCTGCCATACTAAGGAAAAACAAAAAAAAGGCATCTTTTCCCAATCCTGAAGCAGGCATTAGGCCATTTTTACTTGTAATTAAAATATTCAACATCTACCTGAGGCCCCCACTGCAAGGCTGGTTTGTTTTGAGGAACAGGCCGCTTCCTGGTGAACCATCTCTGTGAAGGGATTGTCCTCTATATCCCACATTAAAGCCTTGAATCCCAATTAAAGCTGCTGCTGACTCAAGATCTTCAACATTCAGGCCCTTCAACCACCAACTGGACCCCAAGAGACGCACTCAAACAGAAACAGAAATTTCTGGAAAATCTCAGCAGATCTGGTGGCATCTGTGGAGAAAAGTCAGAGTTAATGTTTTGGGTCCAGTGATCCTTCTTCAGAACACTCTGAAACTGCCAGCCCATTAACTTTAATTTTAAGTCACCACTTGTCTCATTATGACTTGTGATTAAAAATTACAGGAGTAACAACTTATAGCTAATCGCTCTGTGGTGGAGTGTGTCCTCCCACACACTGTGTCTCAACACTTTTATTTTAAATGTATGTTCTATTCAAGCTGTTTTTCTAACCACTCCACTACATGTTTATAATAATCACATTTACCAGAAGCAGAATTTCATACACGTTTTCATCAGGCACAGAAATTGATGGATAACACTTTTCAGATTGATTTCCACTTCTGACAACTGAATTGCCTGTATTCAGCTCACTGTTAATCTTCTCCATCAGTTCCCAATGTGTGATAATATCTCTGTTATCATTACTTCTTTGAATTTTACTCACTTAATTGAAATTTCTCATTTTCCTGGTTTTTTTTGGCCATTTGGAACTCTCTTGTAATCATGTTGATATATATTGGTTTCCATCCCATTTATTAAAGAAATTGCAATAGATTGACAAATATAGCTTTAACAGGGATCATCAATAACTGTATCAGCATATCTTCCCAAATTAATCAGTCATCACGAATCATTTATTCAGAATGTAAATATAAGAACAGCAAATATGATTGGCAATTTTTTGTGACAGTTTTCAAGAAGGTGAGATGGGCAACTCTTTCTTGTTCATATTTCAGAATGTAAAAGAAAAATACATTTGTTGTTAGCAGAAACGACTTTTTATGGTAAGACTTTTTCTTTCCTTAGTTCTATAGATGGTCTTTCAGTCTCAAAATTACGTTTAAAATATAGATGTGGCCCACATTGGTACAATCATAGATGGCACATTAAAAGCAGACTACCAGAGGTATGAAGTGTCGGCTGTTTCTGACTTCAACCAATGTCTAATTTTTAACTTGAGTACTCCAGTTGATTCCATCTTTCAGCCACGCACCATTGAAGATGTGTGCAGCAGAAAAATGGAAATGC
This sequence comes from Rhincodon typus, assembly GCF_021869965.1. NCBI lineage: Eukaryota > Metazoa > Chordata > Chondrichthyes > Orectolobiformes > Rhincodontidae > Rhincodon > Rhincodon typus. The sequence continues at coordinate 23,423,105 of NC_063363.1, read as the reverse complement.
CCACCTCACCCCCTCTGTAGTATTTAAAGAGGTCAGCAACCACTTCTGCTCAGTTGCTAATTGATTTCTTGCTGAGTTTGTAGAAGTGCTTGGTTGTCTGTGTCATGGTTTAAAATTCTTGATGTCTATAGGCAGTGATGCAGGGCATCTTGGAGGATTGGGTTTATGACAATTGTATTTCTTTGTCCCATTAATGGGTGCTGCGGTTTTTATTCACTTTAGCCTGCAGAAAGGCAGGGATGATGAGCAGAGGCAGATGCAAAAACTCAAGTTTGTGGTCACAAAGTTATCAAAGATTCACCCTTGGGAATTCCTCTTCACCACCTACAGCAACGACTGTCTTCAACCACAGCTACTTTGTGCACCTGCATGTTATATTGACATGTCTAGTTGACCTTAAGTCTTAACAGAAAGTGTTCAAATGATGCATCAAGTTCTTTACTAATACTGAATGGATCATCTTCCTGTTTCAAGACCCGTTATAGCCTTTGCATTCTCAGCACTTCTTTCCCTAAATCTTTCTGTTACCCAGTCAGTTCCAAAAATTGGTTGAAAACCATCCTTGGCTTCAGGCCTAATTGCATGGACTTCATTGTTTGTAATAACCCACCTTCAGTTATTTCACACCTAAAAGTGTTCGTAAGATTTGTTAATAAACTGCTCAACATTACTAGGCAGTTTAACGTTCTAATTCCTTTTCAGATTATTAAACTGTGTCATGATTCACTGAAGCAACTTCTATTCTGCTTCTGCACTTTAATTAACTTTTGCATTCTAGCAAGCATTTAATTATACAAGATGACTGGAAATCTCAACACCTCTTGTAATCTATTTGTTTGAAGTATCTATCCAGTTACTCTTCCAATTTTTCAGAAATCTAATCTGATTGTGACCCCTTTTCAGGCTACCTACAGCTATAATTACAAAGGGAAAATTATCCCTTTAAATTTGTTTTAGAGAAAATAAACTCTAAGCACTTTTCTGTAAAATGGAAATTCGGGTACTAATATGTTCCTTTATTTATTGTAAACTGATTTTTCTTCTGTGCAGCTATAAATACATTGTTATAGCCCCTATGGAGATCGACAGCATTTAAAAATGCCAGACAAATTTCCCAACTACCAACTGAAAGAATCACTCAACAAGGTCCAATTTTAAGACCCTTTACTGTAACATATTCAATGAATAATACCTAAACATTTCGTAGAGGTAAGTAATAAACCACAGGAAAGACACTTCCTCATTAATTGGTGAACACCACCAAAAGTGCCACACCATGTTCCTTCATTCAATCTGAAACAAAAACACAAATTGCTGTATAAACTCAACAGGTCTAGCAATTTGTGGAGAGAAAACAATATTAACGTTTCGGGTTCGCTGACTTCAGAACTGATAGAACCTGGGAAAAATTGATATTCAACTTGATGACGAGGGATAGTCGAGGTAGGGATAGGGGTGAGATTTGAAAGAAGGGACCTGATAGGTGGAGACCAAAGACAGAGAGAGGTATAAAGGGATTGTTGATGACAAGCCAGAGTAGAAGAAAAGTTAGCTGGGTGAAAATGGGGTGTTAAGTGGGTGAAAATGGGTTGCCTGTGCTGAGAGCAACTCATGTTATGACAGGGCCAGCAATGTGGCAATAGGTAAAAGACACAGTAGGAGGTGTGCAGGCTTTAAAAATTGAACCCTGATGGCTGCAAGGTCCACATGTGGAAAATGAGATGCTGTCCTCCATCACAGAAACTGAAATTGCTGGAGAAACTCAGCAGGTCTAGCAGTATCTGTAGAGAGAAGGCAAGAGTTAATCTTTTGCATCAAGTGGCCCTTCTTGAAAAGTTTCCAGCAATTTCTGCTTTCCGTTCAGACTTCCAGCATCTCCAGTTCTTTTTGGTTTTTATTTTGCTGTTCCTCTTGCTTGCATTAAGCCTCCCGGGAGGGAGGCCTGAGACAGAAATGACAGCATAGGAACATGGTGGTATGCTGAAGTGGCAGATGACTGAAAGATCAGGGTCACTTTTACAGACAGAATGTAGGTTTTCCGCAAAGTGGTCATGCAGTCTACGATTTAACTCCCTGTAAACCAGTGAATCGAATTCTAGCAACAAAGTATTCTTCTGGTGTCTGCTTCATTTTTAAAATATCAAAAAAATCTGGGGCAGTGATGGCACAGTGGTGGTTAATGCCGGGAAACACTGCTTTAAATCTCCCATGATGAAACGTAAGCACAATTAGTTTTTAAAAACTTGAATATAAAACTAGTCTCTTTAGAAGAAACGCATTGCTCAAGAGGGCCCTTTCGGGATATAAATCCACAGCATTGACATAATAAGGCATTCAGTTCAAAGACAATTAGGGATGGGCAAAAAATGTTGGCCTTGCCATTCACACCCATAAGCCATGAAAGAATAAAGAAAAGACCAATCTATTCAAACACGGCATTTATTGCTATCAGCATTCTGCTTGGAGGTTAACACAAAGAGAGCCTTACCTCTGCCTACCACAGCAGCAGCTGTTTTGGATCTCTATCCGAGTCTGAGAGTTCAACAAGACCAGTTCCTTTAAGGTGTGCACACTGGCACTTAGGTTTTATGGGTTTTGACCCGGACCTCTAGACCACTGTCAAAAAGATCACATGGGTTTGTATCTGAGCAGAATTAATGCAATATGGTAAGTTTTCAACATCTCCCATTTCAGGACATTATGGTTTGTCACAAGTCAAAAGACGCAGTTTAACATTTAACCATCTTATAAAGTTTCACACATGCATACTTGGCATAATGTTAATTTCTGACAGTGTTATCAAGCATGAGATAAATTCTTCTGCCTTCTAAAATTTTCCAGTCAAAAAAAATAGTGGCAGGAATGGGAGATAAGGTGAGCAATGAAGGAATAGGTATGTACATTTGGTCATCTTAGATGGTTTCAGCTCCACTGCTGCCCACAGCTTCAGTCATGATCACTTGAATAATGAGGAACACCATCTCCCCTGGTGGATAAAAGTCTGCTAACTGTGCTTGTCTCTGCCAGCTAAAGTGTTGTTTCATCCGATTATGCATCACCTTGTCCTGTGAGAGACAGGAAGGGTGTCAGTGAGAGTGATCCAATGTGGATGAGTAATTTATGCCATGATTTGCCGACTGGCTGTATGTATCACCTGCTACAGGTGGGTGTGAGGCATGCAGCGGTGTGCAACAGTGAGTTAAACCCATGAATATTGAAATCAGTCATGGATAGGGATTTTCTGCAGCTAAGGAAAAGGGGGTGACAGATCTCTGAGGTTAGTGGTTCAGTTAATTGAATACGGCATTTGCAGATGCATTCTTTGACGTTGACCGCCCTTGTGAGGTCAGTAAACTTCTTGTGACATTGTTTTCTGGATTCGAGATTTGTCATGAGCTTTGCTGAAATTGCCCGAATTGAACTCAGTGCTTCACAATGTCTATCCAGCATTCCATCTGCCGTCCCAAGGCCTCCGGTATATTCTCTTAGAACTTATATCAAATTGTCGCTCCCCTGTAAACCAATTCGACCCCTGCTTGCAGATCAGTTCTTAGCCCAGCCTTTTCTAGCATTTGTTGCAAGCAGAATAAGCCTCGATTTTCACAATCTGGGTTTAAGTAGTAGAGGCTAGCTTTATATGATGCTGCTCTTGCATGAACTTGGGTTTCTGCTGAAATATTTGTTAGCCAGAGGCTGCACAGAGATAGATAGAGAGAGAGAGAGGTACAAGCTGCTGACATCGCTGCCTGGGGACTTGTTTGCCAGAGGCTGCAGAAGGATAAACAGAATGAGGGGTACCAGCCACCGACATCACTAATGGGAGGTACTGAATGCAAAGGTGCTGACATGAAGAAAGAAGCAGCTTGTGAACTAAAAATGACCTGATCCCAGGTACTATTTTGAGCCAATTTAAACTGGTTTGAATTAAATAAATTTTGCAAAAAATAAGGAAGTTGAAGTAATGCAAAAGCCTTATTTGGATGAGAAATAATGAGGTAATGTTACCTAGGTCTCTGGGCCAGGGCCAATAAGGTAAAGGCATGTGATAAGAGAATTAGCCTGAGCCAATGGGAAAGAGACAATACGAGTGATAAGAGAAAGGATAAGAAGAAGATTCTCAGGCATGAAGCTAATGAAAACTCCAGAGACCAACCGTTGCAGAAGCAGGCCCTATGTTAAGGATGTGGAAACAACACTGAGTGCAGCGCCTGGCCAGTATCAGGCCTCGTAAGCAGCAGCTATCCTGATTAGGTATTAGCTTTAATATTCTGTGTCTATTTAGGGCATGTCAGAAGACCCTCGTGGGTGTATAAATAGGTTTGAGTTCAGTTTGTGGGAAAATATATAAGGTCCAGTATGTAATAAAACATAAAAGCAACAGATGTCTTGTTTGACACATTAAAAAAGTAATTTGTGAAGTTCTGAGAATTTACCTTTCTCCTCTCTATACACACCTGCAGCGGCAGCTGGCGATTGTCAGACTCAAACGGGCTCTAACACATTTTAGCAGTCAACAGCATATTTAACACTCTTCTGCCTGCTACAATCAGAAAATGAGCAGGCAGCATGAAGTCTGTGTGCCACCTGCATCAGATGTAACCAGTGGAGGGGGTCAGTTGCTTTTGATGACTGTCCAGCATTGCCTTCAGTGTATAGCTCTGCTGTGTATCTAGCTTGTCCCTTTAAGGCCACAAGGTTTAATGACTGTAAATTGCAGATTCTGAGATGAACTATGTTTTATTATGATCTACTGAGAAGTTTGCAAATTAACAATTTTCAATTCCTGGGGCCAGATTTGCATTTCATCCTGTCCATTTTGTAGGTGTTCATGAGGGCTAATCTCAGAGACAAGTTTCAAGCATACCGGAAAAAAGTCCAATCTCGTCTGAAACAGGACTTAGAGAGATGTACAGCACTGAAACAGATCCTTTGGTCCAACTCATCCATGCTGACCAGATGTCCTAAATTAATCAGTCTCATTTGCCAGCATTTGGCCTCTATCCCTCCAAATCCTTCCTATTCATGTACCCATCCAGATGCCTTTTAATTGTAATTGTACCAGCCTCCACCACTTCTTCTGGCAGCTCATTAAAAAGCACTGTAATCTAGTAGGTCCCCTATGTCTTTAAATAGGGGTGAGGACCTGTGTGTGGTGATGAACCCACCTGGTTTACTAATGCCCTTTAGGGAAGGAAACTGCCATCCTTACCTGGTCTGGCCTACATGTGACTCCAGGCCCACAGCAATGTGGTTACTCTTAACTGCCCTCTGGGCAATTAGGGATGGGCAATAAATGCTGTCTGGTCAGCGATGCCTTCGTCGAGTGAATGAATATAAAAAACTGAACGCCTATTCTGGGCTTCTTTGCCAAATAGCATTGTATGAGCAGAGCGGGGCTGAGGATTCTTCAGGCTGCCCTGCCAATGAAGGCCCAATTAATGGCCTTTCCTCAGGCCTCTCAGTTTGGGCACAGACTGTAGGCAAATTGCAAATGGCTTGTGTCTGATAATCCGTTCTTGCACTTTGTTTGCCAAGTCAACAGAAACTGACATAAAAATGCTTCAAAATCTCCCCTCCCCCTACAACATCCCAAAACCAGTCCAGCTCATCCCCGCCTCCTAAACCTGTTCTTCCTCCCACCTATCCCCTCCTCCCACCTCAAGCCACACCCCCATCTCCTACCGACTAACCTCATCCCGCCCCCTTGACCTGTCCGTCCTCCCTGGACTGACCTATCCCCTCCCTAACTCCCCACCTACGCTCACCTTTACTGGATCCATCCCTGCCTCTTCGACCTGTTTGTTTCCTCTCCACCTATCCTCTCCTCCATCCATCTTCTATCCGCCTCCCACTCTCTCCCTATTTATTTCAGAACCCCCTTCCCCTCCCCCTTTTCTGATGAAGGGTCTAGGCCCGAAACGTCAGCCTTTCTGCTCCTATGATGCTGCTTGTCCTGCTGTGTTCATCCAGCCCTGCACCTTGTTGTCTCGGATTCTCCAGCATCTGCAGTTCCTACTATCTCTGATAAAAATGCTTGGCTTTCTTTTCCTTTTGTTGTATATGTCCTGAAGACTGACATTTCATGTGGATGGACATATGCCAACTATTACTGATTTGTGTAGAAATGAATATATATCAATTTGTAGGTGCTGTAAGTGTATATAGTGTCCACATACTCAGAAGTCACACGACACCAGATCATATTCCAACCGGTTTATTTGAAATCACAAGCTTTGTGCAATGATAGGGGCTGCGCTCCGAAAGCTTGTGATTTCAAATAAACCTGTTGGACTATTGCCTAGTGTCGTGTGATTTCTGACCTTGTCCACCCCAGTCCAACACCGGCACCTTCACATCATGTCTACATACTGTCACTTAAGACACACATTGTGAACTCATCAGATAGGGGAAGCCAATTCCACTCCATAGCATCACATACACTTAAAGCATGGGAGGAGACCACTCAGCCTCATCATTTCTTCAACTAGTGCTCCTCATTTAAAAGAGCACAATATTACACATTTGTCCTCTGTCCGACTGAATCTCTCCACTGATCCTGGGCCAAATTTGCAAGGTAATAAAATGCTTTCATGTCAATAAGCTCCATGAATCTATCGCTGCTGAAACCTGTAGTACAATAACTTATGAAATGGCTGGCCCAAGACAGGGGTAAAATCTCTCAAAGATTTTGAGGATGGAAACAAAAAATTTTCGAAATGATTGTGGATTTTCAAGTCAATTTGAGAGCTGAAGTAAAGTTTTAATAATATGTCCTTCGAGTTGGTTCCTGTTAAAACAAATAAACTATAATTTCCTGCCTCTGGTAAAATGTCTCCAGAGAACAGTAATTTTAATTAAGAAAACATGGGAACATAAGCCAGGGAATCAAAGAATCACGTGCCATGTCACAGTCTATTTTTAAAGAATTATACAAAATGTCATGTTACCAAAACATTTTTCCCATTGAACTCCTCACTCTTGGAGGGAAATATTTATTGTGACATAAAGAGGGAGTTATTGTGGTGTGAGTGGAAGAAGCACAAAATGACAAACAAACTTTTTTTGTATATTTATCGCAAAAATACTTCTAGTTTTCTGAATATCACAAGTCTTTTTTAACCAATAGATTTAAACTTGTGAGGTCATTCAATTGTGTCTGACTACTGTTTTTGCGAATGTATATCACTACTTGTATTAGCTCCTGAATCCCGTTAAAAGGCTCTCTATTCTCTTTTTAGCTCCTGAATCCCATTAAAAGGCTCTCTATTCTCTTTTTCCAGTGAAGTACTCTCACCATTCCTCTGGCCCTAGTCTCTCACACATCTCCCATTAACTTTGTCCCAGCATTTATAGCCGTGTCTTCTGACATTTAGGCTCCTCGCTCTAGAATTTCTCTTCACCATTTCCTACTCCTTTCGGAACCACTGCTTTGACCAAGCTTCTTTTAGTCACCTGACCTATGTCTCTTTATTATTTCCTCTCACACATTTTTCCTTCTTTTAGGACCCTAAGTCAATGTTAATTGTTGTTGTTACATATCTGTCATATATTTTTCAGGGATATTAACGAACTGAAGCTCATTCCTCAAGCTTTGTGCCCCCACATGGTTGAGCTAATAAGCCAAGCCAATCTCACAATGCTCCCCCGAAGTTCACCCAGACGTAAAGAACTTCTCGATTACGCCACAAATTGCCTGGTAAGTTTTGCAGGACTTAAAAAAAAATCTACATGTTAATGTGTTGCTAATCTTCTGTGAATAATAGCAATGGTATAACATTGGCTGCAATCTGTAGCTGTGGGTGAGATGAACTGAATGGTCACAGCTAAGCCTCTGGTGACACAAGATGGTGAAATATCTTGAGGATTAAGGGGCATAGATTGGATAGACAACCCAGTGGCTAACAGCAAGCCACACAGTATGGTTTTAGGAGAAATGTTGCTACAGGAGAGGATGTGGAAAGAGGTAAAAGATCTTAAGACAGCAGACCTCCATACAGTGTCCAATGAACACCATCTCAGTTCTGCCTCAGGAACAAGCAAAGCACCATTTTGCCTGACTCAATTCTACCATTGGGCATTTCTTTCCTGAAATGCATTTATTATTTTAAATCTTGAAACCTCCTTCTTATGACCAAAAGTAGACTGTGGAGCTCCAATTTGTGACCACCTGACATACAAAGCTTTTGACTTTGTGTATTTCAATTGTATCGAGTCAGATAGATATTTAAGGTGGTTGAAAATTTGCCATCTTGATATTTCAGTCTGAATATGAAGGAGAAAGCATTCAAAAACTTTTACAAGCTAAATTACCTTACATCTGTTAATAGTTTTTAATTTCGTCTGTTATTGCATGTTAGAGCTAATTCAGTGCAATGTTTGAAATGTAGACAAAAATTTCAATTCTAAAATGCCGATGACAGATGCATGGTCTGTCTGGTAAATAACATCTGTTCACTGAATGCCTAAGTAAGTGTCCATCTGGAGATGCTTCAGTTCCCAATTCTAGACTCTCTGACTTTTGGATTGTACAAATTATCTTTCATGGTGAACATTTTATTAAAAATACTGTCAGATTTTGCATTTCATTACTCTTCACACTGGCATGGTCGTGCTTGTAAACATAAGGTGGCAGTCAATCAATGTTTAGCATGATTAAGGTCAGTGAAGCTTGTGACAGATGACGAGGGACAATATCTGTCTTCATCACCTGGGCATTAAATAATTCCGAGATAAACTGTAGAAAGGAAAATCCACTGAGGAGGAATTGCCATTTCAGAATTGAAAATTTGGGCTTGTTTCTGAACCTGACCAACTTTTCTTCCGTTGACTCAACGGAAGTGAGAATCAAGCAGGTTCATGGTCTGTGCTTTTCTGGTCCTCTTGGTCTATCTTGACAATGCCCGTGTAATAAAACAAAGGATCCCACAGTGCTCAGTTTACATGTGGTTTATCTGATTGCTCCTCTTTAGGGCTCTCTGTATGATTTGAATAACTCTTGACACCTTGTCAAGTCAAAATCTTTCACGAGCATGAAAGAATATGTATCACTGACAATGTACTTCCCAAGAATATTCACTTTCCACTCAGTAAGCCACTAATAAGTGGTTCATTCTAATTGCCGAAAATTGATATTTCATAAAGAAATTGATAGTTAGATATGCCCAAAACCAGAAAATGGTTAAATTTCACGTTTGTCACTCGTATCACAACAAACTGGTTTACTTAAAAAAAAAGTAGACACTAACAAAGGAGAAACGCATAGGACAGGTAGGACATAAAGAATCAATGTTTCACTATACGTACACAAAAAAAATGAAATTTACTGAGAGCTGCTAGTGATTAAAACAATCAATTGTATAAATGTAAATTGTTATATCATAGGCTTTTAAAGTAGCATAGGTAAATTTTAATTATGGCCACGATCCAGTTAAGAACTCTTGACACATTGACATCCAAACAAGCAAATTCAAACTCTCTTACTTTGATTAGAATGAAGCACTTCTTTATTTTAATTGATGCCTGTTGTTTCTTGTTCTCTTTCAACCTAGAAATGCTACATAGAACAAATATGGCAGTGTACATGAAAATCAGGTCACTGCCACATGCTCATTGTTTTTATGCCACATAAAGTGACTCCCGTTGTTGTAAGTGTACCTTGCCTTTAAGAAAATTCACTTTTAAGGACACCTTATGCTGAGTATACAATGTTGTGACACTCTCTGCCAGTTGGTCAGCTTTGCGTCTACAATCTACATACAGAAATCAGTTGGTTGATGTTTGCTTCATAATTTGCGAAATGTTTCATTGTTTTAAACACACTAACCTGTGATTTTTTATCAATCCCTGACAAGCAATTGAATATTAAAACTATTATCAACATATCATTCATAACATAGAAGAAAATTATAGTAAATTGGCCTCTTTACCTTGACTGTTTTCTGTCAAAGGCTGATCACAGGATAAATATGAGAGAATTTACCCTCCATATTAAACAGTGTATGTACAATATTGAATTGTCCAGTATTTATTGTTGACCTAATAAGTTGAAATTTGTCCCATATTTTTTATTCATGTAGAGGAGTTGAATCATGTTGGGCCCAGTATACGAAGATTAAAACAGTCAGTTATGTTTCTTTGCTTATATTTAAATTATTTGTTTGTAATGTACGAAACAAATCTAATGCTTCACACCAGCTGGTCAGAAATGATCCACAGGGATTTACTTTCTCTTTTCTGACATTAGTGCATAAAATCAACAGAATCAGAATTATGAGTAGATCATTTAGCCCATCAATCTGGCTCTGCGATTTTGTAAGCTCAGAGCTGATTTGATCATGGCCTTAACTTGACTTTCTTGTCTGTTCCTCATAAACATTAACTCCCTTGTCAATTAAAAATCTCTCTAAATCAGCCTTGATTCACTGATTCAGCTGTTAACTCTGTGAAAAATAATTCCGAAGATTTGTGACCCACTGAGAAAAAAAAATTATGCTCACCTCCATCATAAATGGGAAGCCCTTTCTTATTAAACCACTCCCCTTAATTCTAGATTTCCCCACAAGAGGAACGATCCTCCCAACGTCCAAGTTGTCAAGCTCCCTCAGAATCTCTTGGGTTTCAATCTGGTCATCTCGCGGACTTCTTAACTCCATTAGGCATAGCCAAATTTGCTCAACAGTCCCTTGTCCCAGGATTCTTAGTGGTGAACTTTCTCTGAACTGCTTCCAGTGCAGGTTTAATGCTTCTTAAAGAAGGAAACCAAAACCACACACAGTTTTTCAGGTACAATCTCACCAATGACCTGTAAAATCATTGCAAGACTTCCCAACTTTTATACCCTATCTCTTTTCAATAAAAGCCAACGTCCCATTCGCTTTTGAATTACTTGTTGTACCAGCTTACCAACTTTGTGTGACTTATGCATAAGACCAAATCCCTCCATGTTATTCTGCTGTCCTTCACTATTTAAATAATTTATTTTTCTATGAAAATGGACAAGCATATATTTCCACACATTATACACCTGCCACATTTTGCCTACTCATTTAAATTATTTATATGACATTGCACATTATTTCCATCTTCCTTACAATTATTTTCCCTATCTATCTTCTAACATCAGCAAATTCAAATACAATACTGTCTGTCCTTTCATAGAGTTACACAGTCAAAGAGTCATGGAGTCATACAGCATGGAAATAGACTTTTTGGTCCAACCAGTCTATGCTGACCATAATCACAAACTAAACTAGTCCCACCTGCCTGCGCTTAGCCAGTATCCCTCCAAACATTTCTTATTCATGTACTCATCTAAATGACTTTTAAATTTTGTAACTATACCCACATCCACCACTTCCTCTGAAAGTTCATCACACACACAAACCACTTTCTGTGTAAAAAAAATTGTCCCTCATGTCTTTTTAAAATATTCTTCTCACCTTACAATATGCCCCCTACTCTCAAAATACCCTACCCTAAGGAAAAGACACCTGCCATTAACCTTATCTACATCCAAATTATGAATATAGTTCATAACTGGTTGTAGGCCCAGCACTGATCCCTGCAGTATGTTACTAGTGACTGTTTTGTGAACCTTATTAATCCAAACTCTGTTTCATGTTCATCAGCCAATCCTTTATTCACACCAATACATCACTCCCAAGACCATGAAAGATTGTTTTAAAGATTGTTTTCTGCTCTCAAAAATCCCCTCTTGCCTAGACGAGTGCAGTTCCAACAACATTCAAAAAGCTTGACACTATCCAGAACAAAGCTGCCCACTTGACTGGCATCATATCCACAAACATTCACTCCCTCCAATTATGATCTACAGAAACAGCACTCTGCGCCCTCTACAAAATGCACTGCAGGAATTCACCATGGCTCCTTTGACAGCATCTTCTAAACTGATGATCACTACCATCTAGAGCGACAAGGGCAACAGATTCATGGGAACGCCACCATCTGCAACCTTCTCTCTAAGCCACTCACTTTACTGACTTGGAAATATATTACTGCTTCCTCAGTGTTGCTGGGGCAAAATCCTGGGACACACACCCTAATGGCATTGTGGGTCTATCTACATCAAATGGACTGTCATAATTTAAGAAGGCACCTCACAGCCATATTCTCAAGGGCAACTCAGAATGGTCAATAAATACTGACCATTGGCAAAACCCACATTCAGTGAGTGGATAAAACAAAATGATCACGTTTGACTTGCTACCCAACTCCATTTCCCGCTTAGTTCCCTTATCCATTGTTTCTTGAGACACTAAAACCTGTATATCTCAGCTTTAAAGACTCCATGAGGGAGATTCCACAAAGTTCTATGTATAAAAGTTCAAAGATTCGCAGTGCCCTGAATGAAGAAAGTTGTCTTCTTCTAGCCATATTCACAATGGGGTGTTGGAAGGAAATGGCATGAAATGATGCTGAGAAACTAACACACTCGGGTGGTAATGTGCTTGGAAATTAGCACAAATCTCAATGGTAACAATCAGGCAGAGTCTAATGACTGCTGTTGATATGCTGTCTCCTGTGTGTGTGCTACCAGCTCATTACTTATCTCCTCTCACATATATATTTACCAGATGTTATTGATAGCACATGCAAACATTTGCATTTCAATGTGTGCAAAACCAAAGACTGCAGAATGTAAAAATAAATTTGTAAAATCCTGGCTATTTATATCCAACACCAATCTATAGACAAATAACATATCTGTGAGACCCTGCTAGCATGGGGTTATTTGCTGTAACAGGATACAGAATTTCACAAGGCTGGGGATAATTTATTTCTTTTCAAAAACAAGTCAACTAATTATGTGAATTCAGCATGGCATGTTTGGGACCTCGTTGATGCATGACCAGCCAGCCTAATGCTGATCACATAATTAACAGGTTGGGATTAGACCAACACAAATGCTACAATTTGTGTCACATTAGCTTCCATAGTAAAATCAAAATATTTTTTTTAAATCAGTTTTTGTATTGAATCTGAAGGAACTGTACATTTATTCCACTTATGAGGATAGCTTGTGTGATGCAATTGTGATTTTCTAATGAATATTCTATTGCCTTTGTTCTCGCACCTTAATTAACTTGGTGGGCATTGTTGGTGGTTTCATTGCTCTGAATCTGATTTAAATTTAAAATGATGTATAATTGCAGTAAATTATCAATGTGTGGTCTATATGCCACATGGCAAAATCCATGAATAAACCACACTGATTTTTGGAAATCAAAGCAGAGAGATGATAATGTCCATTATGTGCAAGCCCTCTGCTAATTTAGAGAGAAAATAATTAACTAAGCACAGCTGTATTAATTCTTGGACTTGTTGAATTTATTCTAAACCTGACATGGATAAAGATATTTACTGAATTAATATTCTGGTGCAGAGACTGTCTGCTTGGCTTACTTGACAAAAGCCTACTTTCATCAAGTAAATGTCACTTATAATGAAGAAGATCAGATGATAAAATATAGCTCTTAGGTCAATATGACACTGTGGGTAGAATCTTAAAGAGGCAATAGGGGTCTCAATTTTTGACTAAAGAGCCAGCAAAAGCTCCATGTTGTCTTTTTTTTCAGGAAGACGCACCACATTTTTTTTAACCACTTGGATATATATCAGGCCAGCTGCAGGTATCCCTCGAATGAAGGACGCTAAGGGGAGAATTTCCATCTGCTTCGTCTCTGATTGACCTAGTGGCAGTAGGATGTTGATGGCTACCCTCGGTACAACATCCAGCCAAGGACCCAGGAACTTTGCTGGATCACAGTTCGAGTGGTGGCAGGAAGGAGTCAGCGGAATGGGGAGGACGTAGTTCTCAGCAAACCACACATTTCCAGTGCTGGCTCCCTTGTTCAGGCTCTGAGTGCCTTTGAACGAAAGACCACATCCTGCCCGTGTCAGTATTATATACGCAGGTCCTTTCAGAGATCAATCTGAACAGCTTCAGAATTGATCGAGAGCACGTGATGATCATTGAACTTTGTATTTAAGACTTGGGTTCTTGGAGAGGCTCATAGCTGCTGACTCACTGGCCCTGTTCCCTGGCATTGTTCACACCCAGGTGTCCTCGAAGAGGGGGCATGCCGTGTACACTAATACCCTCATTGCCTTGAGAGACAGCTGGGTACCGCAGGGGCTGGAGTGCCTTCTCTGCCCCTCCAGCACCATTTTAATTTAGTGTCCATCCTCTCTCCGTACCTTTCTCTCACCTTTGGTGTTGTTGCTTTACCCTGGCCAGGCTATGCACATAAATTAATAATTAATTGGAAACTCAGGTATTTTAGTGGTGGTGCATAAACATGCAGAGTAACACAGATGATTGGGTGATGAATGAAAAAAACATCAGTTGGGTGCGAAAGCACTTCTTTTACGTTCTTTTCAGAGAGAGGTGGGCACCACAGTGGTTAAAGTGTATCATTTCTCCTCCCAACTTCATTCGGCTGCTGGTTTATTTGGGGGAAGAAAGAGCTGAATTTTTGTGGTACAGTGGTAGTGTCCCTCCCTCTGAGCCAGAAGGCCTGGGTTCAAAACTAACATGATCCAGCCATGTCTGATCAGGTTGATGTTTTTCAAAAATCAGTACAAAAAGAGCTGGTTAATAGCCACAGTGGGAGTTGTTTCTGGACAGGTAAAGGATCCAGTCAAAGAAGGTAGAATCTGGAGTTTGCAGTGAACTGTAGCTCTACGATACAACAGTTGAAAACTTGGAAAGTCATTTGTAGTTTGATTCAGCTATGGATATCAGTCAATTAAAAAGTCCCTAACCCTGGCACTTCAGGATCTTGCAAGCAACCATACACTGTGGATTGCCCTTCCAGTAAAGCAACTTCTCATCTACTGCTGAGTTCATACCAGCTGCGGCAGGATGAGGCATTTAAAGACGTATTAATTCCCTACCTAAGGGCCTCAATTGGTAGCGAGTAGGAAAGCCGTCCACTGGCCTTCCAAACAAAAACTAAATCATGTTGGAGTCAGGAAGGCAGCAGGTCCACAACTCTCCAACCTACCACCCGAATAAATGCCCTGTCTGCCACCAAACACACCACAGCACACAATTCCACCCTATGGTAACTGGTGGCCATCCACAGCCTAAAGCACAGCAGCCAATTTTCAAACCAAATGTGACATTGCAAGACATTTTCAGACTGATTCCTGCCATAATTTGTATGAGATTGCACTCGATTCTATTTTAGGTCATTTCCATGTGGGATTTCAAGTAACCTTGTTGTTCCTATTTGGAAACTAGTTGAATAACATATTGTACTCCACTCATACTGGCTCCTAACATACTCGTTCACAGTGCGTCAAAGCCTTTAGGATAGTGATAACCTGTTCAAGAGAAAGTTTGCAGGGATGGAAAATATTGATTTTACTGTTGGAATTGAAAATTCATTTTCTGATTTGACTTGATTTGTTACACAATCAAACCAAGAGCTGAAAATAAATGGTTGGGATTGGCTTTTCTACATTAATGATTCTCAAACTGTACTCTCCCACTCCTGGTGTGCTCTCATACCTCACTCAACTCTTGCTCTCTGCAAACTTCTTTCCTGATCTTATTCAATAATCCACTGCCTGCTCTGCTTCTGTTTAAGATCTCTCCACACGGTAGATTCAACGTTTTAGAAATTAGAGAAAAAAAATAAATTTTACAATCTTGCATGAGAGTAAGGAAGACCGAGGAACAAAAAGGAGAAACAGAAATGAAATGGAGTGGGACATACTTGGTCAGATGCATTTAGGTTCTGAATTTTGCGTTCATGACAAATAGTTTCAGTCTTGTCCAAATGCTAAAGTCTCAAACTTACTCAGAACTAACTGAATGAATTATTCCAGAGAATCTCACTTTATGAACAGTTTGGATCTCAACTGTGGTTTTATGCTTTATTTACACTAAATCTAAGACAGTGGTGCAGGCAGAAACCTTTTTAGATTAAATCTCCCATAAAATAGGCACACAGTGAAGGAGGAACATGACAAATCCAGCAAGGAGACAGGGTATTGTGTGGAGGGGTGGTGGTTTGTAGTTGTGGAAAAGAGAGAGCGGCACAGAGAAGCAAAGAAAGAAGAATGTAGCAAAGATATAGAGAGAAGTTAAGGCGACCTGTCAAACCAGAAATGACTTGTGCAGGCGAGAAATGTAAACAAGAGAAAGCGAAAGTGGAGAGAAGGAATTAGAAGTGAACAGGCAAATATAAACAAGAATGACATTCATAAGACTTCAAAGAAAACTTTTATTATCACAATCCATAGCCGTTGGGGAATAGTCTATAAAAATGTTTTAGTTAGACCAATGCTGCCACTGTAAGCTAAGAATGATTCCTTTTTGGTAGAAAATATCTGAAAGCAGATGAATAAAGTTGGCTGCTTCAAGTGACATCAGTTCTTTGACCAAAACCTCCAGTAGCATCCCACCCATCTAAACTGCACTCGACAAATTAAATTCAATTTTTTTGAGGAGATGATATCCATGCAGATTGAGGTATGCAACAGCTGCTTATAAACATCACGTTGCTTGCAATTACAATGGTTATGGTCAGACGATGGCGGTTTGCAGCATCGTGCTTGATAAAGAAGGATCAAAAGCATCCAAATTTCAAAACCATCAGAAAAAACAATTCACCACCTTACACTGCGAGCACAGACACATTTCCAAAATCTGCTCAACTCATCTATTTCTAACTGTTCATGGCCTTAAATCCATTCCAAACACTGCACTCAGTTTAGGGGTTTGAATTTTACAGATGACACTTTATATTTGCAACAATATTTTTAAATGTATAAATTTTATTAAATGATTGAATTGATATGAATTCAATGGATGAGAGGAAAATGCAAAAGTAAATTGCAATTTACCAGGTTAGTGGGGAATCTGGGCCTGCCAGTGTACACAGCCTTTTGACCCAGGGAGATAAAGCATGCAAACACTGTTGCTAGGTTTCTATCATTGCCAGCAAAAATGATCACATCATCTCAATTTAACCTCAGCCAGCTGTGTTTAGAATATTCACATTTTAAAATTGAAACACCAGTAACTCACATGTAATATAATGATTAATTTTCACCAGTTTTATAAGTTGTAATTTTGATTAGATAGAACATTGTTTAAGATGAAACAACGTTCATTTTATTTTTATTTTAATCACTTCTGGACAAGCTTTTATGGCATACCATTGTGCAGCAGCACATTGGTTGAAAAACACTGATGTACATGAAAATCAGGAAAATCTCTATCATCTAAAATAACAGAGATTTGAACTGAAGTAAAAAGATTGTCAGTGGAGAGTACATAAAAAAAGTAGAAATTGAAGGCAGCATTCAAAGTAGTTGGAAGTGGGTAGTGGTTCACATCTGGAGCCTTTTATGTACACAGGGTATATCAGAGATTTAAGTATAGAAGAAGAGAATCAAGTGCTGCAATGTTCTGATGATATGAAAATAAAGGATGCAGTTAATTCTTGAAAAGAACAAAGGAAACGGAAAATGCTGAGTGATGAGTTGGCAGAATTGTCTGAAAAAGCAGTTGATGTGTTGGAATTTCAATGTCATTAAATGTAAGGTGACACTACTCGATAAACAAAATAACACCATAATCCTTACTCTGAATGGAACTATATTTGCTGCTGTGGAAGAACAAAGGGCTTTAACAAGGCCATGAGACGGAGAAACTAAAGTAGGTTTTCAGCCCTTTGAGCTTGCTGTATCGCACATAAAGGCTCCTTAGACGGCATCTTCCAAATCATGTCCACCACCATCTAGAAGGACAGATACATCAGAAAAGCATTATCTTCACGTTGCCCTCCAAGCCACACAGCTTTGAATTTTGAAATATATTGCTGATCCTTTAGTGTTGCCGGGTCAAAGTCCCTACCTAATGGTATTGCTGGTGTACCTTTAGGATGTGGACTGCAGACGCTCGTGAAGGCCCTCACCACCACTTTTTTTAAGGGCAACTAGTAGTGGGCAATAAATGACGGCCATCCATTGACACCCACATCCCATGATTAGATAACAAAAACAACATAAGGTCTGTGGAATATAAAGGATATAATCTGTTATGAACTCGCATGAAACCACATGTCCTCAGTTTATATACAAAAGCTAAATGCTACAGATGCCGAATATCTAAAACTAAAAGTGAGCTTTCTGGAAATATAGAGCCAAACTTGAATGCTGCCTAGCTCTATTTCAACAGACCTGATGGGTCATGAATCATGAATGCAGTAGTATTTAAAATTAATAATGAATGGAAAAGGATAGATAGAAGCAGGCATGTTGGGGTCAAGAACAATGGCTCAGAGGCAGAAGGTTAAATGGAAGTGATTTTAACACAGAGGGTAGGAGAAATATCTGTCCTGCTGAGTGACGAAGCTGCAAAATTCACATCCATGGTTTGAGGCTAAAGCTATGTCAACATTTTAGATTGGATATATGGATGAAAGGGAAATGTTTAAAGGGAAATTGGACAGATAAAGGTGATTCAAAATGTGAACTATGTTGGTGTCTAATCATTGGGACTGCTTAACTGTTTCATTTTGCACTTTCAGTATTTTTATTCTATTCTTCTAACCACCAAGTAACTTATACTGTTTGAATTCCATGAAAAAACTGATGTTGTGATTTGCTATATGAGCTTCTCTCTTTGCTTTGTTTCATTATTCACTGACAGAATTTGACTGCATCTGCAATGACAGAGGATGATGGTAACAGCTTGGGTTCCCTAGTCTGTGCATTTAGTCCAGACGACATTAACAATTTAAACAACACTGTCTTCCTGGCGATTGTTGATCAACTTCGAGAATGTGGACGATTTGATGAGACGAAGAAGACAGCTCTTAGACAGAAGATCCTATCAGCCTATCCGTAAGTACAAACAAGGGTTAACTTCAGCTTTAGTTTAACAGATTCATCCGAGTTGCTGCAGGCATGAGGAACTCGAGTTAAAGAGGTAGACTGGAGAAGAGAAGTGAGAGAAGATTAAAGGGCTTCAATAAAGTGATGGAGAAGAACTGTTTCCCATGGGGCAGCATTGTGGCTCAGCACTGCTGCCTCACAATGCCAGGAATCTGGGTTCGATTCCAGCCTCGGGCAACTGTCTGTGTGGAGTTTACACATTCTCCCTGTGTATGCGTGGCTTTCCTCCGGGGGCTCTGGTTTCCTCCCAAAGTCCAAAGATGTGCAGGTTAGGTGAATTGGCCATGCTAAATTGCCCATAGTGTCCAGGGATGTGCAGGCTAGGTGGATTAGCCATGGGAAAATGCAGGATTACAGGGATTGTGTATGGGAGTGGGTCTGGCTGGGATGCTTTCCAGAGCGTTAATGTGGACTCGATGGGCCAAATGGCCTGCTTCGGATTCTATTATTCTATGACTTGTGGCAGAATCCAGAAAAGGAGAGCTCAGATTTAGTTCTGTTGTCATACAAAGTGATGGATACATGAGGAGAAACTTTTTCAAAATCAGGAATGCACTGTCTGAGAGAATGAGATGGAGGTTGGTTCATTTGAAACATTTGGAATGGAATTGACTGTCTACAAACAAAGGCTGTGCATGGTTTTTGGGAGAAGATGGGAAAGGTACTAGTTGCGTTGTTCATTCACAGAGCTGGTCCAGACAGGAGGCTGGATGGCATCCTTCTGGCCAGTAACAATTCTGTGGGTTCTGAGAGGTTTTCAGAATGGCTATAACCAATGTGCACAATACATTTCTGTGAAATATTGTCTGCGTTTTTTTTTAAACCTAGGCCTCTCTCAGAATGGACAGTCGACGAGCTCACTGAGTTACGTAGCCTACTGGCAGTTCTCACGTATGAGGATTTTAAATCAATCCCCAATAATGTAAGTAAAATAGCATAATGGTTCTATATTTGGTACCTGCACTGACAGATATTATTGCAGGTGCTGACCAGCAAAGATCAGACTTGAAATGTTTTCATGTGTCATTTATGAGCCACATTCACCAAACCCTCATTTTCCCAGAGAAGAGCTGCAAATAAGAGAGGGGTAGGCAAATAGGAGAGGGGAAACACTATCTCACTGAATCCCTAATTCTGCTGCCTGGGAATTTAGGGTCAATAGGATCAGTGAATATGTTTTATCTCCTTGGGGAAAGCGAATTATTTTTCATTCATGGGATGGAAGTATCCAAGACTGCGTATATTGCCTGTCCATAAGTGTCCTGAAGAAAGTGTGCTCAGCTACTTGCTTCAACCACTACAGTCCAGATGGTTGAACCCACAGTGCTATGAGGGAGGAAGCTACAGATTTTTGAACCATTGACAATGAAGAAACAGCAAATAGTTCTAAGTCTGAATGTTACTGCAGATTAGGGTGTTCCCATAACTCAGCTCCACTTGTTATTAGAAATGGGAGAGTTTTGGGCTTTGTAAGTCTTATTGAAGGAGCTACGGGGAGTTGCTCCAGTGTATCTTGTAGATGATACGCACAGCTATTACTATATAATGGTGGAAAGAACTAATGTTTAAAGATGGCTGTTGAAAGAGGGCTGCTTCATCTTGAATGATTTCAAACTTCTTGGGTGTTACTGGAGACACATTCATCCAAGCAAATGGAAATTATTTGATCACATTCCTGAATTGTGTACTGTGGATGGTGGAGAGGCTTTGGGAAGTAAAGAGCTGAGTTACATAATTCCTGGCTTTTGACTGACACTTGTCATGACACATTAAGTGGTTGCTCCAAATAGATTCCTGTCTTTATATTTGTCCATTATTGCTTGCAGGGGCTTTTCTAACTCCCCCTTTGCAATTAATTTCATCCCAAACAACAATGTATTTCTTGGGTACAGTCAATTATAAAACATGTTAACTTTGTAACATTTGGCTTTTGCTATAGGAGGACATCCAAACAGCACTCTTGGAAATCCTGTCTGCTCACAAGTCTACTAGGAATTTTGTCCCTCCTGATTTTGATAATTCCCCAAATGTCTCTGCACTTTATCAAAAAGTCTTCAGTACGCTGAACAGCACTTCACAAAGCAGGAGAAAACATGCAACAGGTACGTATCACAAAGGTCATCAATCTTCAGACCAAAAGCACCATGAATAAGGAGGTCAACAAAGCAAGATCAACATTGTAGTAACCGTGTGGGGAAATGTTTATCTTTTCTGCCTGGGAGTTAAGCAGTTTCTGTGAAGAAAAGAGCGGAAAATCTAACAGAAAATCACCCATTAGTAAAGCCAACTCAATTTTCATTTCATTTAAGTTGATAAGAGAAAATTCGAACAGCATCTGTGACTGAAATGGAATCTTTCCCATTGAAATTCCTTCTTTGCCCTCTCCCATGAGATGCTTAATGCTCACAAGTGTTCCCTCAAAAAAGAATGATAGGCCAAACAAATCCAGAACTCCCTGGACTCAAAAAAAGGAGAGAGAAATTAAGACAAAGAAGAAGTATGCTGAATAGAGGTGTCAGCAGAAAGTACAATTGAGAATCAAGTTGAATACAGAACGTTCAACAGGGAGGTGTAAAAGGAAGTAAGAGAAGCAAAGAGGAGTTATATAAAGAAAATAGCAGTTAATGTAAAGGGGAATCTTTCAGGACATAAATAGTAAGAAGTATCTTTCTTCGCACAATGAGTACATAAGATCTGGTATGCACTGCTGGAAATTTTGTAGAAGTAGGTTCAACCAGGGCATTCAAGCCAGCATTAGATGATGGCCTGAACACAAAGTCTGTGTCAGTTATGGGAAAGTTTCAGGAGAATGACACTAAGTCATAACACTCATTTGGAAAACTGGTGTAGACGTGATGGACTGAATGGCCTTCTTCTGGTCCATTAAATTTCTGTGAAAGTATGAATCAATTATAAGCAAAATAAGACCAGATTAGGGAAAATCCTTTGGACTGATAAATGTGGGTGAAGGATCAATTCATCTAGTATACTCGTGAGACGACATCAAATTTGAAGTTAAAACAACGTGCTATCTTTTAGTGTCTTGTATTTAATATTACAGATACAGCCTTAATTTGATTTTGGCTTTTCAGCAGTGTGAGCAGTCTTACCTCTGAATCGAATATTTTAGGTCCGCTGCAGAATATGGAGATGAATTTTTGAAGATCCATGAAGGAAGTTAGGTGGGGATCATGGAAGGTGGGACTATAGAAGCAAAGTTTTAAAATGGTGCATCAGGTAGTTGTTTTAGGGAATCCTCAACTTGGTGCACACATGCCGATAAATTTCAACTCCATTACTTTCTCAAAGTGGGCCAAAGAATTGTTGTGAACTTAATTTCTCGATAAACTGGTTCATATTTTCTGAGTCCATACGCCATGGACCCTGCAGTCAACTTTCACAGACTGTGATCTTTGTCTAAGATCACCAGAGTAGGTAAATCCTTCTTCTTATTTGTTATTTACTTTCCCTTCCAGATTGCCCAAAACGTCCCACCGCAGAGGAAATCGAAACTCTTGGAGAAGCCAACAGTTTATGGACTGTTGAACAGTTGAGTTGTATTTCAGTCGAAGACTTCATAAATTCACTGGACACACTGACTGAAGTTGAAGGCTTCAACATCGCTCAGCTGAAAGCATTAAAATCAAAGGCCTTGGAGGTGAGGGGATAGTGATAGGAGAGAAAACGCTTTGTTTGTCTCCTCAGCAAAAACTTGTGAACACATTCTTAAACAGTTAGAGTCCAGGTTATTTACAGCAGTTGATCAGATGGGTAGTCAATAAACCAGTTGCATCACTCAGCTGATGGTACTAGAGAGAGACTGGAACTAATTTCATGCTTGGTACACTGCTGCATAATAATGTTTGCAGCGGTTGACTCAAATGGAACAGGAATTCCATTGACCTTACTATGGAGGTGTGTCAGACATATTTCTTTGGGGAGAGCAAATGATCCTGTGATGGAGGTCCTTTCAGCAATCAGGAGAGGGTGGAAGAATTTCTGGCAGACCTGGAGGTGTCTTCTAACCCTTTCATCAGCATCCAAAAAATCCATCCTGCTATTTGATTTGGGTCATTTTTGGTACAGCTTTATAAATGTTGATTTTATCAATGGCATAGTACTCTTTATATAAATATTTTTTGAGGCTTTTGCCTTATTTGGCTGGGAGCTTGGCCATTCATTTTGAGGGCAACTCAACAATCATGACTTTGGGAAGCCAGTAGGTATAGGAAAATTGGAATAACATTGTGCTTTCTTACTGCCCCAATTTTTCAATGGTGAGATACAACTCACAAATATCAATCAGCTCCATTCTATTTATAGTAAAGGATTAAATAACCGTTCTTCCTGTAGTATTGAACTTAAATGTAAGAGGGAAAAAGTGTCTCTAATAGACAATGATTAGTTTTTACATTTTGTTGGGTTGTTACAATTTAAAAATAATTTGATTGATAATGTTGCAGCAAAGAATTTTTCAATGAAAAATCAAATCTTGCATTTAAAGGACTCGATGAACATGTCACACCTTCTCAGAGCACCCTGCCCAAAATTAGGCAGGTCAACGTATGCATAAAACACTACTATAATATGGAATCTTTAAACTAATTCAGCTAGAATTACCAACTAGGTGATTAGATTAAACCCAGTGGAGAACCATTTTCTTCAGGCTTCTCTGTAGTGAGTTGAAATGCTGTTAACTATTGGCATACAGCAGGTCAGTGGACTCAGCCAATAACTAAGCCAATGGCTACAGTTTTCAGGAAAACCAAGCAGACCCTCCATAAGTGTCTGATGGTTGAACCTTTTGAATCAGCCCCTGGCTCTGCTGTCAAGGATTGACATGTCTTACACCTCCACTCAACTTCATCAGGCTGCACCTCCACATTTGGCTTTCCATTTTGCTCTGTGTCTCATTGTATAACAATTTGTTGCCTTTAATCCCATTCAAAGGTTGTCTCTCAACTGTTGAGTATGAGGGAATTTTAATAAAGTGGAAAATGACTGACTGTCAGTGTTGCCAGAGATAACAGGGACAGCCAGACCTTGCTTGCCAGCAATCATCTCAATGGTATCCTGGGTGCAGCTAATGTTTGGTGCATCTGAGTAATTTCCTGTCCTTATGAACTTTTTTTGAACGTTTTGTAAGGAAAGAAGTATCTGTCAAAGAACTTGAAAAACAGATTGGATAATGAAATATCAAAGAGTCTATTATCTCACAGATCCACTCTGAACATTGAGACTCCAAAACTGCCAATTCCAACCCCTGAAGAGTTAAAGCATGTTATTGGGGTTACAGGATATGAACTTCATATGATTTGAGTCTTGGACAGCAGCACTTCCTCATCCAGGAATCTGGAATTATGTGCTGTTACCTTCAGGAGGCATAGTACTAACTACTTATTCACTTTCTGGAGTCTCTATATCCTGTAACCCCAATCAATCATTCAATTGAATGTGTCATAGCTGAAAGAAAAAGTGGATCTAGATGCCCAATCTCCATTATTCTAACATAATTTGCATGATGTATTGTACTTCACATGTGTGTTGCCAAATGACTACTCCTGGGGACAGAGAACATGGTACAATATGAACCCACTAAAGAGAAATGCTTAACTGTTGTTCAAAAGAATATGTATCACTGTCACTGTGATTTGGTTAATTGCACAATTACTCACTGAAAATCTTTTCTGACTTAATGAAGGCATTAAACTGTTTTTGGTATTACGAGGGCATTCTTGGATTATGGGGGTCTTGTGCATCACTACCTTCTTGCACTAGTCCAAGTTGCTGTATATGATGGTGACTACCTCTCCTTCAACACTTACATTCATTGGTCCTGCAATTTGAACCAGCTCTACTTCCACTTTTCACACTATTTTCATTCAGCGCAAACTATTTAATTTGAATTCAAGAGCTCATTCTGTCGAAGATCAAGTCCACAGACTCATTAGTATTTTGAAGTACTCCTCAGAGTTGCCTCGGAATATTAGATTCTGATGCAAAGTTAATAAAAGACATTTGCAGGTTATGAATTTAAACTCAATTTGTTACACAAAAAATAAAGCTCGCTACTTGAAGAAGTTGAGTAAGAGAACTTATTGGAGATTCTAGATGTTAATACAGATTCTGAAACCCTGTCATCATGAAGAATTTTACCTCCTTAATCAACCCATCTATTTATACGTGCAAAATATATGTGCAGCTCACTACCACCTTCTCAAGGGCAGCTAGGAATGGGCATTAAAGGTGGGCTGACAGTGAGAGTAATGTCTGACAAGTGAATGACAAAAATGCTGCCATTTTTGTACATCAGCAAAGCTGGAGGTGTAAATTGGGCTCAAGTCTACTCCAGCCAAAACCTACCTGTTTAATTGAATATTCTTGAAGAAATTAAAATAGTAAATGAAACAGTTCTGGGGCCTTGAGGTAACATGTTGATGAAGGTTACAGAAATATTACATAACCAACCAATTCAGACTGATAAGAAAAACTTGAGGTGCATAATAAGCTAGAAGTAGCATCTAAAGGGAAACCAAAACAGAGAAGGGATTGAAAATTAACTGGCAGCCTGAGGCATTAACTTGTAAACTAATTGAGAATGAGCATTAATTTGTGTATTAAGGTTGTAAGTCTGTTTATTGTAGCATGCAGTGACTGATATGATATCGCGGTTTAAACCAAATCGCAGTAAAAATGGTTTAAGAAAATCACAAAAGGCCAGCTTCATGTTCCCTTTCACTGCATCTTGAGCATTTTTTGTTATTTACTAGATAGCAATGAGACTAGACAAAATTTTAACACCATGTTGATATTCATGCTATTAGTGGAGGGACTGTTGTGAATGATCCTGTATTTTTTGCTGTTTAAGATGTAATAGAAGGTTAATTAAAATGCAAAGCAGGAGACGAGTGTTTGATTCAAATTGCTGCAATATTATTCATTAGAGCTATTAATAAGTAGTTTGGGGGAATCATTTTCTCATTTATTTAAATTAAGTTTGTTGATTTCAGTGGACTGAAAACAGGAAAGTTGTGAATGTAGGAACAGGAGCAGGCCATTCGGCCACTCAAAATTATTCCACCATAACATTTGAGGCCAACTGCACTTTAACTCCATTTACCCACGTTTGATCCACATCCGTTGATAGCTTTACCCATTTAAAACCTGTTGATCTCAGGCTTAAAATTTAACCAGTATCCACAGTCTTTTGGGAAGAGCATTCCACCTTTCAGTAATCCTTTGGGTGAAAATTCTTCTTGATTTCACTTCAGAATGGTTTAGTGCTAATTTTGAAATTGTTGAGGTTTGAGATTCAGGATTCTTTTTTTATACCCATTGAATCTTTTTTTATATTTAAATTTATCAATTAATTCATTCCTCGAACTTTTAAACTCGTGGGAATATAACACAGCATGTCTTCTTCATTATAGAATCCCTACAGTGTGGAAGCAGCCCATTCGGCCCCTCAAGTCCACCACAACCCTCCAGAGAGCATGCCACCCAGACCAAATCCCTGTAGCCCAGCATTTCCCATGGTTAATCCATCCAGTCTGCACATCCCTGGGCACTTTAGCATTGTTAATCTACCTAACCTGCACACCTTTGGTCTGTCAGAGGAAACACATGCAAACTCCACACAGGCAGTTAGCCAAGGGTGGAATTGAACCCAGGTCCCTGGTGCTATGAGGCAGCAATGCTAATCACTGTGCCATTGCCTGAAAGGGTTAGTTCAACTTTTAGCCACAGTTCAATTTTGGTAAACTAACATGGCACGTCTTATATTTCCATGAGTTTAGAAGTTTGAGGAGTGAATTAATTGATGTATTTTAAAGAAAGACGTGATTCAATAGATACAGAAAAGAATCCCGAATCTCAAACCTCAACTACAATTTCAAAATTAGCACGAGAATATTCTGAAGTGAAACCAGCAAGCATTTTCACCCAAAGGATTATTGAAAGGTAGAACTCTCTTCCCAAAAGACTGTGGATGTTGGTTAAATTGCAATTTTAAGACTGAGATCGATAGGTTTTACTGGGCAAAGCATATGGATCAAATGTGGTTAAATGGAGTTAAGGTGCAGACGGCCTCAAATGCTTTGGTGGAATATTTTGAGTGGATGAATGGCCTGCTCCTGTTCCTACATTCACAACTTTCCTGTTTTCAATAAACCTTTCCAATGCAAATATGTATTTTTTGAGGTACATATACTTTCAAGTAAACACAATATTTCAGTTAAAGTATTATTGAAACTCTATTGTAATAAAATCATGGTAATGTAAGGGATTCAGTGAGACCTTTTAATTGTCTTGGAATTCTTTGACCAGTTACCAACCAATTGGCCCAAACCAATAAATAAAATCTTGTGTTCCTGAAGGATACACTATGATATTGGCACAAGTATTCCAGTCATAGAAAATGCATTTTACAATAATCATAATGTCTATTTTAAGGATGAAATTCATTAAATTCATGATAACCGTCATCAGCAAAAGGGAAGAAAGTGAGAAAACCTGTCAGTGTTTTATGTAGATCTGGGAGAGGCCATTCATCCCATTGAGATGGTTGCACGATTTCATACAATCATGGCTAATCAAATATCTTAATGCCTTTTACCCACACTATCCCCGTAATCCTTATGCCATTTGTCGTCATGAATCTATGAATCTCTACATTCAACATACTCAAAGAGTGAACTCAGCTTTCTAAGGTGGAGAATTCCAAGGATTCACAACATGCTGAATTTAAAAGAAAAAATTCTACTTAACCTAGTCCTAAATAGCATCCCCCTTATTATTAAATTGTGTCCCCTGTTTCAAGATTCCCAGGGCTGCATCAACCCTATCTATCCCTCTAAGTTTTTTGTAGGTTTCAATGAGATGCTTTCTCATTCTTTGAAAAATGTAGACAGTACAGGCTGAGATAGTAGGAACAGTTTTTTTTTTTTTTTTTTTTTTTTTTTTTTTTTTTTTTTTTT
>NC_063363.1:23324806-23394797 GCF_021869965.1 Rhincodon typus | reverse complement strand
TGTGTTCATCCAGCTCTACATCTTGTTATCTCAGAGTACAGGCTGAGTTTGCCTAACATCTCTTCATGGGACAATCCCACTATCCTTGGAACAAACTTGGAGAGCCTTATGCTCCTCCCAATGATTTTTAACATGGTCTTCAATGTATAACGTGAGTTGTAAATTTGCTTCCACCTGAGATCCATTTCACAGATTATGCACTGATCAGTTCTAAAAATTGTTTCCAACAGCAGAGCTGCACTTGGTGCAGCAGCAAGGTAACAAACAGTGTCTGCCATCAATTAGACAAAGCCCCGCAGCTTTCGACTAAAGCACTTCACTCAGTAAATTGCTGTAAGTTTTGAGTTAATGATGGCATCACACAGGAGCAGCACAGTGGCTCAGTGGATGGCACTACTGCCTCACTGCACCAGGGACCCGGGTTCAATTTCACTCGCGGGTGACTGTCTGTGGTGAGGTTTGCACATTCTCCCCGTGTCTGAGTGGGTTTCCTCCAGGAGCTCCAGTTTCCTCCCACTGTCCAAAGATGTGCGGGTTAGGTGGATTGGCCATGCTAATCCATAGTGTTCAGGGAAGTGTAAATTAGGTGGGTTATAGGAGGATGGGTCTGGGTGAGATGCTCTGAGGGTCGGTGTGGGCCTGTTTCCACACTGTAGGGAGTCCAAGTCGAAAGAAACAAGGCTTCAGGAGCCTCAGAGATGGGAGAAAGGATTCATCTTGAAATTCCTCTATGGACTTCTCGCACAACTAAATCTTGACACTTTTGTTCAAATGACAGAATTTAACTTCTCCCATTAAGGATAAAGAAAGAGAGTTAAATGAGAAAAAGAAATAGAATGCTTGGAAAGATGAAATTAAAATTATTTGTTGAATTTTTTTATAAGCTACAACATTTAATACCTGAATGCATGAGAGTCTGCACTTGTAATTGTTCATTTTTGTAATATGTGAGATTGACAGATTGGTAGCAATTAACAGTTATCATGGTTTTAAAACAATACCTCCAGATAACATTACTTGACTTAACTGCCTTATAAGTCTTGTATTAATGCTTAAATGCAAGAAATTCATGTTATTCAAAACATTATAATTTTCAGCACATAGTGAGGGCTGAATTCATTGCTCCATTCCTTCAGTAGGCTTGCAGGCAAAGAGTAGAAAGCCTGCCCCATCCCAACTTTGCATCCCTCACATCCCCAGATGAGGGAGAATGGCTTTTCCACCCAGGGGTAAGCAGAGACCCTTAAAAAGCCACCTAAAGTCCTGATATTCAACCAGTGGTAGTCAACACATAATATTCTAGACAAATCCTGGAAGGCCTACATGAGGTCTGTTTCTTTAGGGGGGAAGAGAGAGTGGGGCAGTCCCTTCTTGGACAGCCTCCGTAAAATGGAGGGATCCACTGGTATCTGGGAGGGGCTCAAAGGGAGATCCTCTCAATTATTTACATCGAAAACCTTCTTCTGCTTATCAGGACCTCCCTCACCAGATCCCCAGAATTATTTTCCTTAACCTGGTTTCTGAGGTTTTCAGCAACATTACTTCTCTTGAGCTCTGCTGCAGCAATGGAGGTGGCCACTTCTCCTGGTGGCACTACTGACCTTTGATTGGTGGGACATTCGTCCTGCAAGGGAAATTACTATGGAAACTCCTGCTGCAGGAGCCTGGGATGTTAATGATAGCCAACAAGCTGTTTGTTTCAGCTTTAGTACTCTCTGGGCTTCCAAACATGGTCTCAGCAGGACTGCCACTAGTTTTACAGCCAATGAATAGGCCCACAACAGTAATCATTAAATTATTTCTGCAAACAACGGTAGAGCAGTATATTGGATTTTCAAACTTCACCAGACAGCTGCTTCTGGCCTGAAATTGTTCTATCCATTTATTATGAATAGATAACAACACATACCATTTGCTTCAGCATTTGACAACAAAATCTGGCATCCTTATATGAAGTACAGATTCACTCCAGTTTCACACTTCAAATCTAAATGAGAAGTTTGCTAATGAAGCAATATTAATCTGGAAAACTTTTGTGGCTCAGTGAAACTCTCCCTGAAAGTCTGGTAAAAGCAGAATTTAGTTTTATCAGAGCACTAAACTAAACTCGTCTTCTTACTGTGACCATCATGGTTACAGTATCAAAGATAACCTTGTGTTATCATGGGACATTTTACAATTACAACGATATAATATGCAACTGCAGTTTCATCTATTAAGTTCTTGTCTCTTCAGGCTTTTGGTATGAATATCTCAAATGACCAGCTTGCCTCTCTAAAGAAGATCACACTCGGCTTTGATGAGAGTGAAGTAACGCAATATTTCACTGCACCTGATATTGATACTATTGGTGCAATCTCAGACTACCAGGAATGGGCCAGCACTGAGGTGAGAATGAGATTTGATTTACCACTAATGTCATTCAAAAAATCATTTAGGTTATTTTTAACTGTTTTGTTTCACACAAAGATCATTGTTGGAACTGTTTTGATTGGCCCTGAATTGCTTTGCAACTTTCAGACTATTACCTTTAGGAAAAATATGAAAGTCATTAACCTAGTCACAGCAAATAGTTTTATTTTGTTTTTATTTAACCTACCTGCCTGGTTTTCCCTCAAAAAAATGAATGGAAGTAATGAAGAAATTGCTGAGTTCTACAGAAGTTAGCCAGACAAGAGTTTACAATACCCTATGGAGTTTAAGTAACTCGGTGTAATTAGTTTCGGAGAACTTCAGAGATTCTAGATTTAGTGATGAGAAATATTGACCACCAATGGTCAGACAAATGGGAAAAAAAAAATCCTGATCCATGATGTTGAGGAGCAAAAGATGTAACAAATGGTAATTTCTTGTCATACCTTTTCAGGTGAGGGGAGCAGTGGTGTTGTAGTGCTTTCACTGGACTAGTAATCCAGCACAATAGAATGGACTGGGGATATGAGTTCAAATTCCACAGTGGCAAATGTTGAAATTTGAATTCAAGTAAAAAGCTGAAATAAAACTATCTTCATTGCGATTGTCATAAGGATCCATTTGGTTCACTAATATCCTTTAACATATGCTTTCAGAACCACAGTAATGTGGTTAAATTCCCTTTGTGCAATTAGGGATGGACAAAACTGAGCCAGCAATGCCCACTTCACATGAATGAGTTTTTAAAGAAAGTACAAATAGACTTTTCATAATACTGATTATTCTGTTCAAGTTTTTTATTCTTTGACAATGAATTCTTAAAAGATAATCATATAAATTTGCTATGATGAACTTGCAGCTGTATTAAATTCTTGCACACCAAGTTTGATGATTTACAGTGATTTTCTTTCCTTTAAAGTATTCCAAACAAGCCAAGACTATCATGAAGAACTTCTTGGGTCAGCGATCAGACAGTCAACTTAGTAGCACAGATCTTGTTGGTATGGGTTATTTCCTTTGTACCCGTAGCTCAGACGAAATCAAGAACATTAATGCGACAGCCTACAGGTAACACTCAAGACTCATTTTTCTTGTCTTTGGTCATTTCATCCTTATGATTAAGAGTAAGATTTGAAGTAGAGAATATTGCCCACAAAACTATACGTAATGTATACTTCCAATGCAGCAGTTGACATGGTGTCAGAGAACGTACTTAGAGAAAACAGTGGTTGAAGGTTCTTGTGAAATGTATGGAATTGGGTATTCGATCACTCCATGAATTTTTTTTCAGATTGCTGATTGTAATGTGAAGTGCATCTGTCTCATCTGCAGAGGCCAGGGGAGAGAAAGTTAGGATTTTCTTTTAGCAATTTTTTTTCGTTTTTCTTCCCTCTTCCCAGCCAACACTCAATAGTATCTTGTTGCACTTCCCTTTCCAATAATTCATCAAAGTAGCTATGGCACATTATGAGGTTAGACTGTGAACATTAGCAATTAATCAAGCAAAAACAGAAATTGCTGGAGAAACTTAGCAGGTCTCGTAGCATCTATGGAGTGACAAGTTGTGAAAGACCTCGCAGTTGAGCATATTGGAAATGTCCACACATGAACACTTTCAGTAGAGATTACTGAATGAGAATTAGACTGATTTTCTTTCTTACTTTGCCACCACAGGGGCATATGGCTCCCAGAAAACATGTTCAGCTTCATTCTGGCTAAGACCAAAAAGCTTAAATTGAGTGGGAGTAAAGTTGGAACCTTACCGGTCTGTATGCTGTATTTACACAATGGACTGTGCATTGCATTAAATAGCTTGCGTTGAGTTAAATAAATGGAGAATGTTGATGGTAATTCATGACAAATTAACTGTAATTGTTAACATTTGTTGATCACACTTACACAACAATGTACATTGCGTGTCAGTTTTCTAAAATTTTTACAAACTTACCTGGATTAGATTTTTATTACACTTCGTGATTCTGAATTTGAATTGAAGCATCTGTATCACTAAGCATTGCCAAGTGAAGGCAACGTTCAATGCTCACAAATTGCTCTGCTTTATATTCTATAGCACTGCTGCCAAGGAGATTGGGGAAACGATGTGTCCTAATATTGAGACTCTAACTGCTTTGAAGAATAAAGCAGTGGAAGCATTTTCCAGTGTGGATACCTGGACTGGCACACAATTGCAAGAGATAGGGGTCGTAGCAGGTAAGAAATGCTTTGATATTTTAATATGGAATGGGCCATTCAATCCAACTATTTCCTGCCATTGTTTACACTAAAAGAAAAAAAACTTATCACATTTTTCGTATCCCTAAACTTTTTCAATTTAATTTCATTTTGAATGTTAACTGTGTCTATGTTGCCCTGTACCTCTGACAGTGCATTCCTTATCCTCTGTTCTTTTGCTCTGAAGTACAGTAAACAAAAGAATAATTCATCCTTCAAATTCATGCAAATTGAGGATAAAAGTTTTTTTTAAAAAATGCACATCCACCAGGGTTGGTTGGGAAGAAGCTGAAACTGGCAGGAATGATTACGTTTCCCACAACAATTTTGTTCGAGAATAATTTAAGGAGAGAAAGCTTTCCTCCCATTCTGATTGAAGAATAGCCATTGTGTGTCCAGTAGAATACAAAGAAAACTGCTGCATTTACAGCAATCTTTGGAAGTTTTGGATCTTTTAACAGCTTGTTCAATCTAATTGTGAGTAATCTTACACCTTTATCTTACAGCTGGCCTTAGTAAAGAAGAAGTGCCCAAACTGATGACATCTGCAGTTTCATTCTTGACACCAGGAGCTGTTTCCAAGATCCCCCCAAATGTTTTCTCGGCAAGTGCTATAAGAACTCATTAATGAATTGCATTTGAAAGCTGGATTGTTTGAAATAATCAAATGAGAAAAATGTGCCAGGGATCTTGTTCTAACACAGCTGGGAAACATTACCGATTTTTAATGCCCTCTTAAACATCTTGGAGTCTATTTTGACTTGGCTGTGAAACAGATTGGCAGACAGCCATTCTGGCATTTCTGCCCACGTAATTTTCAATTTGGCAGGTGAGCTGTGGAGCACCAAATGGAGTGCGGCCCTCAAAACTGAGGCATTGAGATCGGATCCATACGATTTCAATCTGTGGGGTCAACAGTCACACTTGCAGAACATGGAGCTTCAGTATCCTCTCCAGTTTCATTGGTCGTGGATGGTCAGACCCTGCAGAGTGCAAATGCCAACCATCTCTGCACTGAAGCAGCAAATGGAGTCCTATTTATCTCACAGAATGGAATAATTGAAAACAAAGAAAGGTGAGGTATTTAGTGAACCTACTGATTCTTGACCAGCTATTATGCTTCACTTCCAAACTGAATTGTCACCCCGTTATCTTATTTATAAATAGATAGGACCAACTGTAATTTCTATAACCCCATTGATTCTTTCATTGTACAATGTTTGGTGTCTCCCATGATATAGGTAAAAGCCTCAATTCCTATGCCTTGATGAACAATCAAGGATTTTTTTGAAACCACAAATAAAAGGAAAAATTGTAGTGAAGTCTATGTTGAGGTGCCTTAACAAACAATCAATCATTTTTTCAATGCATTGAACCTCGGTCAATGTATTACGATTAGGGGAAGGACTCGGGAAAATAGCTCCACTGCACCCACTGCAACTTATTGTCTTTTGTCACTAAGTCTCCATAGGCTTCTCCTGAGTTGACAGTGACTGAGCATTTCCTAATAGGATGTAAAATACACTTAAGAATTTAATGGCACTTAAATCTTACATCTTTTAATCCTTCACTGGAATTCCTTTTGGAAAACAAGACACTTCCATGAAGTTTTTTGATTCCATCATCCACATGAGTAGATAAGTGGATTCCACATGCAATCTGTTCTTAATTAGCTAGCAAAACTTTCTTTCTTATTACATTAGGCTATGACTGTTGAGCAATTGAGAAATCTGGGGCCACAGAACTATGGCGCAGTTACTGACGCACAGAAAGCAGCCTTGTCACAGGAGAAGCTTCAAGCCTTAAAAGAAAATGCAGGATTTGAGCGAGCCATTGATAATGCAGGTAAACAATGTCTTCATAAACCAATCTCATAACAATATTTGTGAGATGTTATTGTGTTGAATGATAAGAGCTGATATTTTATCAGAACAGGGAAAATAGAAACAGTGTTGGGCCATTTAACCCCTCACATCTGATCTAAACATACCCACCTCGATATGAGACGAGTTAAACTAATTGTAGTGGGAATTCAACCACCATTTTGACTTTAGATTCAACACTTGTAGATTTGTCTTTCCAACATACATACGTTAGGAGACAAACATTATTAAAGTGAACCGAGGTATCTCTCCAAAACACAATCAGCATCGTAATTTCTCGTCTTAATTCTCTTATTTAATTTCTATGTTTTGACAGTTGACTTATCATTGTCTATCTTCATACTTGCATCATATATGTGTATCAACATACGTTCTGCAGATGTCATGATTCATATTCTCGTCAGCTGTCAGACACTGATGATTACCATGTGTCTAATGTTGTCTCTTATTTATTTCCTTATCTCCCTGAGACTGTTGATTCAAAATGTAATTGTTATTCAGTTTTGCTAATGTACATTCTTAGCCAGATTCCTGTACAATTGGCTACATAACCCATTATGCCTACACTACTGGCTACATTTCTTATCATGCTTAGGAAAGATGATCAGAGCTACATTTGTCTATTCTATGCATTTAAACATCAACCTTAATTAGTTGTCTCACTTTACAAAGCAAGTGTAGATTTTAACTTTCTGAAGGTTAATGTTCCTCTGGTGCCTATCACTGGGGTTTTACAATATTCAGCAGGGGTCATGCCATCAATCAGAATAAGCAACCAATCCTGTTGAAGAATCTTCAAGGATGCCAAATCAGGAGACAAAATAAGACGGTAAGATATCAGAGCAGAAGCAGGCCATCAGGCCCATTGAGTCTGCTCCACCTTTCAATGAGAGCATGTTTGCTCTGATGGTCTGAAAATGCAATGATTATCCTTCAATTTTTAATCATTTTACAGATAATTAAATAAAAATACAAGCAGGATTAAGTTATGAAGATGAAATATCACAAATATTTTCTTCTCTTATTGTGTTGAAAGGCTGGATATGGAGGGTAAGAAGCTAAGAGGTGACTTCATAGAAGTGTATAAAATCATGAGGAGTATAGATAGGGTTAATGGTAGGTGTCTTTTCCCTAGGTTGGGGGATTTCAAGGCTAAGGGGCATATTTTTAAAGTGAAAGCAGAGATTTTAAAAAGACATGAGGGACAAACACAGAGAGGGTGGTTCGCATGTGGAATGAACTTTGTGAGGGAGTGGTGGATATGGACACAATTACAATGTTTAAAAGACACTTGGATAAGTACATGAATAGGAAAGGCCTGGACGGATATGGACCAGGAGCAGGCAGGTGGGAGTAGTTTAGTTTGGAGTTATGTTCGGCATGGACTGGTTAGACCAAAGGGTCTGTTTTAGTGCAGTATGACTCTTTTCGGAAACCCATTCATGATGATTTTATAATGGAATAAAAATTTGATATTCCACAATTATAAAGTTAATTCCTTAAAGATAGAGAGTGGATCTATGTGAAGTCCTAAATGGTGTAGGCAATGGCAAGTCGATTAGAATAATTTAGTGAGAACAAAAAAATAGGAATCTTAACATTGGGAAAAAAATACCCAATTTTACACATTTGGTTTCAACGGCTGGGTGAAAACTTCATTAGTGAGCAGCAAAAGGTCTATCTGCATTATTAATATCTTATCATTTTGTAACATATATGTGGCTTGCTAATTTTTTCAGCAGTAGGGAGAAACTAGATGGTGATAATTCCCAACATGTAAGTCTGAGTAGATACCTGGCAGCTGTAAATCAACAGTGTCTTCTATGGGTATCCACCTTGGCAAGCATAATTCACTTCACCATGTTCCATGGGCAACACCTGCCTACATCTTTCATCCCTGGAGGTTGGCATCAGTCACCAGCCTCATCACGTCATCATGGCGCATTTTCGACTCACATATAAGAAGGTTCACAGATTCAATGTATTTTCAAACATACTGAAGCCTTTCATTGCAATGCTGCAGGGATACATTCCTGTTTCATGAATCAGAACTGGATACATCTCAGGCCTCTTGGCTTGCTTTCTTAGTTCACACTCATTTTGTGTCCACTTAAGTGATCATGGCAATGCTGCCTTAGTTTGCCTTTTTCACATCACTGTCTCACTCAGAAGCTAAAGGCTCATAGCACTTCTGCCTTACCTTGCCTTTTTGCACAGGCAGAAAGCAAGGCAGCTTGTGATATTTGGCAGTAATAATCAGTCAGTGGTAGACGTATTGTTGAGTGGCATCATGCCTCATTAGTGTCTCAGCTTCCAGCATGTCATGAGCACGCTTCAACTAAATAGCCATGTCACAAACTCCAAGGAGAGTATTTCTCAGTCAAGTCAAGGGAAGAAAGTTTTCAGAAGTTACTGGCACAGTCAGTCAACAGAATCATCCAAATCCAGGGGCTTGGATTTAGTCAGCTACTTGAGGCATTCAGGGTCAGGGATTTTGTTTCATTGCAGCCCAGGGAGTAGGCAATAGTCAGCCCAGGAGGTCCAGCTCGAGCAGTCCAAAGATTTCAGTAAGTCAGAAGAAGAGGTGCGCAGGGATCAATCTGGGGTCTGCATACTTGTCAGTCAAGGCTGTCTCACCATGTTGAACAGGGGATGGTACACAGTCAGGGGGTCTGTTCACTGAAACTCAAATCAGGGCTGTCACTGCTGTGCAGGGGAAGTCAATTGTGGGAACTGGAGGCAGCTGCTAAAAATAGAGAGGATAATAACGGTGAATGGCAGCAACTCAGTATTAAGATGTGGCAGATGGAACAGCATGGGAAGGCAAGGGGCACACAATGAGATGGGAATGGCTACCAATGGTCATCACCACCCTGGCATCAAAGGGGGCAACAGGGCATAACTAAGCAGTATGTCTGGAGCTTGGTAAATTTTGTGACATAGTCCTGTTTAGCTACTGTTTTGATTCTTTAACTTTCTGTGCGGTGTTCTATTAAGTTGACAGTGTCAGTGCAGTTACAGACTACTTTCATTGCATAAATCTCATTATCCATCTCCAAATCTAGCAGTGAATGTACTTCTGACAAGTGGTTACGCTACAAATTCTCCAAACAGCAAACATAAATTAGTCTCTCTCATAGCAACGCATGTCGATGAGATTAAACTGTCCTTCAAAATGATGCTGCTTTTATAAACCCATTTATTTTCCCTTGTCTATTTTTCCATTAAAAGCCCAGTTAGTTGAATGGAAACAGATTGTGATGACGTCAGGAGGCGTTGACGTAGTCAGTGACCCCATTTGCAGCAAAATAGAAATCGATTAATGTATTAAAATGATATTACTTAGACAATGTTTGACTTTTCATTCTATCTTATTGCTTTGATTCTGTTTTCTTATCAGGTGCAATCTCCTGGAACCCTGTGATGATACTGACCCTTCTGGTTCTCAGCTTGACAGCGACACTTCATTAATCTGCAGAATTGCGAAAATCGCTGATGCCAAAAGCGACACCAAGCAAAGCCCAAAAATAATTACCCATTGAAGTTCAAGTTAAAAATAATGCAATTATGAACCACTGTAAATTCCTGCCCATTCACATTACAGAGGTTATTGGCTAACCACATAAAATGCAATCGGTAGAAAAATAGAATTTCTCACTAAATTTCCTAAAACTGAAAACATAAATACATTCTGTTAGTAACGTCTACTTCACATGAAATACCAGTTAACTCAAATATTGCTACAATGGGTGAAATGAGAATGATGCATATAGCCTGTTTGTCCAAGAAACTTGTTTATTGTGATTTGTATGATTAAAGACATGAAGTGCAGGTTTTCCTCCCCTTATTATTAAATATTAACCAGCTACCATTACAGTGAGCATGTCAAGGGAATGGAAAAAACAAGTGTGTGATCACTGCTGGTTTAACCTTTAGCTAGGGACAGAGATCATGTAATACAGCAGCTAGCTAGCTGTATAAATAATGCATTATGTGATCTCTGAGAGTTACTTCTGTTGCCTTTTCCAGCAAATGTTACAGCTTTGCTGGATGTGCGCGGATGAGATGGGGTGAGTGGGTGGGGGTAAGTTCTCTTTTGGGATATAGATGGATATTAATATCTAGTTTTCATGATATCAGTATCATGAATTTAGGGCAGCCTCAGTGGTCCTGCAACCTTTTATTTTCTATGTGTTATTTCTGATTCCATTTGAGAACATGCATTGGGAAGATAGACTTTCTTTATTAACTCAAGAGAATCATAAAGCGAACCTATTTGATGCTATATGTCAAGCGGTACACAAGAGGGAATGATGATTGCTTTGGTAGGATGGCGGAATAAAACTGCAGTTTGTTCAATTGAATTTACTTTTTGTCAATACACTCTTTACAATGGTGGTCTTTACTGTGAGCCACTCCATCAGATTGGCCCCACTCTGAGACCTGGTGAGGAATTAGCATATGAACTGAACTTACAAGCTATCTTGTGCTGGCTAAAATGAATTGCTGCCATTAGGAGTTCATGTTCTCCACATTCATTTCTCTGATCTTTGGATAGATGTTAATTCACTTGAAATCAACAGATTAACACATCTACGAAAATACTGGATGAAGTAAAGGCATAGAAATGCATTGTGAGTTCATCCCTTCATATTGCCATCTTTAAATTGAGGCAACATAATGCTAATAGAAGAGAAAATCAGGTGAATTACTTACTGTCTCTAATTTGCGCTACTAGGGAAAATAAACTTTATTTCCTATATCTCTTGCCCCTGAAATGTTCTAAAAAGGGATTTGAAATCTGGACATTATCATCAAGTCAGTAAGAACATGTTTCAATAAAATAATCAATATTTTAAAAAAAATTTAGATTTAGATTATTAATTTAGATTTGTTACCCTCTCATAGGTTGAAATGAAAATTAACGTGTTTCATAAAGTAGGACTTCAAAGGCTAAATAAAGAAATGTATTCACTTTCAGTGGGCTTGAATTAACTGCTTAAAGTAGATCATGAACTTTGTCTCAGTTAACTCATAAATGGTTTGGATATTTTTTTTTAATCTGTGAAGCACTTGTTGCAGAGAAGTAAACAAAATTGTGGCATTTTTACATGATCACATGTTCAGTTTGAGGGGTTAGTTATTCACCTTAACCTAAAAAGTAGAGTAAATGCCACTTCTTTTTCTTAGTTTTCTCCAAGGAAACTAAACAAATTTCAAAATTCAGAAAAATATTTTAGCAGAAAAGGAGATGGGTATTGACCTGTGAAGCGGGTTAAGTCATCAAACACTCCAGTGTGCTAAGAAACACTGGTATGTTCATTGAACAAGGACATGTTTCAATGCACTTGTTATAGATGAATCTATAATTTAAAACACAAATGGCAAAACCCAATCAATTGACAATGTAATCCCAAATTCTGTCAAGAGGTGAAAAGTAGTCTGATTAGCTAATGCATTACAATGGAGAAATCAGCGTTGAATAAAAGACACCAATCACCACCTTTTTCTCCTGTAGTACAAATTGTTGTGATCATTTTGAATTTGCGATTCTTGCATTTTTCCTGATGAATATAAAACAAAATGTTTCAAAAATACGTTTCTTCAGCAATATTCAAGTCATTAAATTTCTGAATAGTTGAAAGGTTCTTCTTTGCTGAAGTGAAAGGCTTTGTTCTCTCAGGGTTTGTTGCGACTGTGTTTACTCCAATAAGAGGAAGAGATGAGTGTGAGAAAGGGAATGTTTGGAGAGGATGGTCTGACATGTGTGGAGAGTGACAGTGTTACAAGGATGTGAAAAGGCTGTAAAATGTAGTTGAGTGTCAGTCGAAGTTGTTTGTTTGGTGATATGAAGAGGTTTTTTGTGAGACAGGAATGTGTGCATCTATAGGGTGTGGTAGTCTGAAGACTGCTGTGCAAGACAGTCTTGGGGAAGTCAGATTGAAGAAGTTTGCTCTTGAAGATGTCATGCCTATAACCTTCCCATCTTGGTAAAGCCACTGAATTTCTTCCAACCCTTCATTATAATCATGGGTCTATACTCCTGACACTTGCTGTAGGGCTTAGCACCACATCTATTTGGTCTGAGAGGCTGTCCTCTTCTTCCTATCCACATATTTATCTGTGGGGCTGTATAAATTGCAGAATTAACTCCAAAGATGTCTCAAAATCCTTGACAATCTTTTCACATTGAGAGAAGAAACATGAGCCCTACCTTGACAAGTTGGCTGGTAGGGTCAATTAATTGAGTGGCAATCACACCAGCATTCCCACCTCCAACCCAATTAAGCCTGGGGTGGAAAGTTCCCATGAATGGCCCTCCTATTCCATCACCAATCGAGGTTCTGAAGTAGGCCTTGTCCTTCCATTGTGGGCATTAACACATGGACAGGTAGGGGTTTCTCATGCAGTGAGTATGTCAAGCAAACCATGATATGATTGCTTGCAGCCTCCCACTGTGGCTGTCTGCACTTTTTAAATCTATTTGTTCAAAGGATGTGGGCATCACTGGCTTGGTCAGAATTCATTGTCCCTCCCTAATTGCTCAGAAGGCAGTTTAGAGTCAACCATATTGCTGTGGGTCCGGAGTCACATATTGACCAGACCAGGTAAGGACAGCAGTTTCCCTCCCTAAAGGACATAAATGAAACAGAGTTTTAATTAAAATTGATGTGAATTATTTGGTCACCATTTGGCCAGCTTTTAATCCTAGATTTTTATTGAATTTCACCATCTGTCATGGTGGGATACAAATCCAGACCCTGGAATGTTAGTCTGGGATTCAGAATTTCTAGTCCAGTGACATTACAACAACAATACTGCCTCCACCTTGTTCGAAGGTACCCTGCCTTTACTAATGATCCCCACCTCTGTCATAACCCAATGCTTGCAATAGCACCACTCATCCATCTCTTGATCCCTCTTTGATCTAAGGTCTTGGTTGGAGATGGCACCAACAGTAGCTTCTGCTTCTCTGCTGTGCTGCTGACTACAGAGGAGCTGTCGATCTCCAATTGACTGTCCCAAGATCCTTGATCCCTGAGAAGGATCCAACACTTGCTGGTCAAGTGCCCAAGCGGCACAAGATGCAGCATGTCTTCCAAGGCAAGGCTGAGACCTCTGTCACCTTCTCAAGTTTCTGCCATGCTATTTTATCAGGCTTATTCCTGTCTCTGTTCTTTTAATTTCAAAATGGTTCCATTATGATCTTTGCCAGGATCCATTTAAATATGGAGGCTTTAGCAACCAGGCATGGTTCATACTCATGCACATCTGGTCCAATTTGTTGTAAACACTGAGAGGGAGAGTTCTAAATGCTACAAATCTTAATCCTGTCTCTTTACTGGCTCTGAGCTTCTGCTGGCCGCTCACACTGCAAGCAAATCCAAAGATCAAAATGCTACCTTCAAGAATAAATGAGTTCTTATCTGTGAAAGTGCAAATTCATTATTTTCACACTGATGAAACTCTTTATTTTCTTAGAATACTTGCCTTTTACCTGAAGAGGACAGATATCTTTATTTATGTGTATTAAGTGTCAGTTGACACATACATATTAAAGAATTTATTGAGTATAAAATCAATCCAGCCGTGAGAGTCAAATCACGTCATTTTTATGAGTAAAGCATTTCTGTATGCCTGTATTCAGCACTATTTTATCTAAAGCAAAAGTTATTTTTTTTAATAATGCTATCTTGATGCCATATTTTGTTTAACAATTGCTGGGAAAATGTATTGTGACATTTTAAATTGATGGATATAAGGCAGGCAGACTGTCGAATAAACATTTGAACTGTTAACTTGGACACTGTAAAATGATTGTATTCACTGTAATCACAAATATATTTCAGTCTTCTTTAAAAAGAATTAAGAGTTAAGCACAATCAGAAAAATAATATGCCTGTAATTATGAATGATGTAACATTTGTTCAATTTGTTTGCTAAATCAATACTGAACTACTACCTAATGAATCAGTTCCTCTTGACCTTGTTGCTGTACTGTTGTTTTCATTATTTGCAGGTTCCCTGATTGTTATTCAGTCTCGGCAATATATTTCATTCTGATTAATGACCTTTCTTTGATTATATGCATACTTTC
Source organism: Rhincodon typus (assembly GCF_021869965.1). Lineage (NCBI taxonomy): Eukaryota > Metazoa > Chordata > Chondrichthyes > Orectolobiformes > Rhincodontidae > Rhincodon > Rhincodon typus. The sequence goes on along the minus strand of NC_063363.1, from coordinate 23,380,172 downwards.
AGATTTCCCTCTTAATATTTTCAACAAGCTGAAAGTTGCATTTCAATCATGGCACAAATGTAATTAAAATAGAAAAAAAAGACTGGAAATACAAAACACAGAATCTAAAACAGAGCAAAGTTGACATTTTTGGACAGGGTTATTAAAAGTTTGGGTGTGATCTTTGTCTGTAAAATCATTTTTATAAGACGTCACAAAATGTCATGACCAAAGATATTAGAAAGAGATGAGCAAATTTTATTAAATATAAAGCATAAACATCAATTGTATCTGTCTGAGATTTAATTCAGATTACTCAGGGATTATCTGATATTACTTTTAGCATTAGAGAGAAAATAAATGGTGGAATTTAAAGAGTATAGGGAAACACTATACCACAGCACAGGGACTAAAAGAAAATTGCAGTAACAAACTCAGGATGTGACACCTATCCCATTCTGGGCTTTAACAATCTTGCTATCAGGTAGAAATTTCCTGCTGTTGTACCACACACTCATTTGATATCTCTTATGAGCTTACATTTTTAGTTACATGACAAATTCAGTCACTCTGTAGTAATTATTAAATTAATGTCCTAAGTTTGAAGAAAATGAAACAACATTTCAGAAGCTTTAAAAGTTAATTCTCTTTTGCTCTCCATAGAAGTCATGCAGCCTATTGAGTCTTTGTAGCGTTTGCTATTTTCATTTCTGCTTTCCAACATCGGCAGTAATGTACTCTTACATTTTGATAAGGAATTGATAATTTTGCCATAAATTGTAAATCCATAAAGTAGATAAATAATATCAACTAAATGGTGTTCATTAAGTCTTTTCTCTTTGACAACTTTTTTTTAAACAGCCTTCACAATGCATGATAGCAGATCAGAAAGAAGAAATTTCACACTTAAAAAGATGCCATTCACAAATCTGCATTTGATAAAGTTATTTTATTAATAACTGAAATATTTAACTCATTAGAGAATTGAATTTCAGGATGACCTATATCAAGATATAGGTCAAATTTCAAGATTTGAAAGAAGTCAAATTTAGTTTGCATTTTAATCATTTTACATAACTCAATCCAAATCATATTAATACAAGACAAACCAATTTGAATTGTTCTGTTCAGGCCTCCTAGCCAACAATCACTGATGAAGTTGATCATAAAGATGCATGAGCAAGCACCTGTTATGGGCCAGGTTGGAGCCCCCTCAAAATATTTTAAGAAGGTAGCCTGGGCCCTAGGCATTTTTTTTTTATTTTAAAGTGTCTGTTCCAGATGCAATCCGACTTGTCAAACTACTCGATGTTAAGCAAAACAAAATTTATTTAAACACTGTAGTTTAAAATACGACTAAAGAAAGAGGAATTTAGAATAACATAATTCTATTGGAAAACTTAATAGAATAACAGATACAGTAACTGTCACTAATTACCTGTTCCAATATAGTAACATCACATAAACATACCCCTTGCCAGAAAAGGAAAATTCCAATATAGATTCTAATAAACAGTCCTTCAATCCAGGAGGAAAAATTGTCAAGAGAAAATTCAGAGAGTAACGCAGCCAAGAGACATTCACCAAAGTTTCCAACTCTTTTGAAAGCCCAATAGCTTCTGAGAAAACTGGAAAGCCTTGTCTGTGAGAGCTGGCCACACCCAGGCTGATTTCATTGTTCCAACTTTAAGAAAAAAACCCAAGGCCTCACAAGCTGTTTACTCAAGTGGTATCAGTAGTCAGCTCGTTGCCTTTTCCTTACAACCTTTCTTCAAGAAAATGGACAAAATAACCTCTTAAGCCAAAGCATCATCGCACATCATTTTAATTCACAACATCTTTGAAGACAGTTGAAAGCTGCCTTGTTCTGAGGTCAGACAAGACTGACAACAACCTCTTGTATGTTTTGTAAAACTTTATTGAAGGAAAGACGTAAATTATTTATCTTAATCTAGGCTGAATTATTTTCATTGCAAGAGATGTTAGACTGAGTACATCTGAAAAGTGTTAAACACAAGGAACTGATTGTTTAATTTGAAGATCTGAGGCTGAGGTGTGAATGTGTACTGCATTCAAAAAAAATCAGGCAAACTACAATACAGCCAGACTTCAGGCTACTGATGGGCTCCATTCCTGAGTCCACTTGCAGTTGATTTGTACAGATGGAGCACAGTGCAGGACAACATAGCAGCATTCAAAAAGCACCTGGACAAATACATGAATAGGAAGGGAATAGAGTGATACTGATCCTGTAAATGAAGACAGTTTTAGAATGGAAGGGCAAAATGTGCTGATGCAGGCTTAAGGGCCGAAGTGCCTGGTTCTGTGCTGTATTGTTCTTCGTTCTTTGTTCTGTTATAAAGCAGCTATTTGTAAGTAGAGGAAATGTTCGTATGTTGGATATTTAAAATTACACCATGTTCGGGATCTCATTCATAAGTATAAACATTCATAAGTTGGACATTCGGAAATCGGGGACACACTGCATTAACTTGTTTTTAGATGTGTTTTTCCAGTTTCTAGCTTGGATTTGTTTTTCAACAGATGGTAGAATTACCCATTTTATTTCATTATGAGCAATTTGTTGATATAAAGAGTATTTCAGTATCAAGCATCACTGCTTCCTGTTTATGTTGAGCACAGTTATTCCTCCATATCCGCAAGGAAATTCCGTTCCTGAGAAATCCGTGAATGATGAAATTTAACAGCGTTGAGCTGGTTTAAAAATGCTAGTAGGTTAAAATAAATGTATGGTAAAAATATTGCAGATCTGTGATTTTGCCCACTGATGTTGATTTTTGTTGATATATTTTGGCATGGATAGGCAAATTTGTGATTTCGCTGATACAGAGGATGTATTGTAATAGAGTTTGGTACCATTCTAGTGACAATTTTCCCTTCTTTTGACTGCCACAATATTATCTTTAGATAACCTGAAATTAAGAAACTATTATTGCAGTGTGGAATTTAGATTGGGGAGGCAAAGACCATTGGTATTACCACTGGACTGTTAATCCAGAGACCCAGGTAATGTTCTGGGGACCCAGGTTCAAATCCTGTCATGACAGATGATGGAATTTGAATTCAATAAATATCTGGAATTAAGAGTCCATTGTCGATTGTTGGAAAAACCCATCTGGTTCACTAGTGTCCTTCAGAGGAGGAAACTGCCATCCATACCTGGTCTGGCTTACATATAACTCCAGACCCAAGGCAATGTGGTTGACTCTTAATTGCCCTCTGGTCAGTTAGGGATGGGCAATAAATGCTGGCCTAGCCAGTGACACTCCCATCTTGTAAATGAATTTAAAAAATTCCAATTAAAACAGAAGTTATATCAACCAATGACGATTGTGACTGCATCTGTTTCTATGTAGTCATCTATTGTCAATGCAGTGCTGTTCTTACCAGTCAACTTGTGATGTTTGGAAACATCACCCATCAAGTGAAAATTTCCATAGAATGTAAAACTATTTTCTACATTGAACCATGACCATTGCTCAATTGGTAGTCACTTTCAGATAGGTCACAAAGTGGCCAGTATAGAGAATGAAACAAAGTCATGTTGGTGCCGTTAAAGGTGTTTTACTAAAGTTGAGGATGATGTCTATTGCTGTTTTGAAGAAACTTCACACTTTCCAAGTATTACATGACCTAGGAGTGTTTGATGGTAAAGCTGTCCACCAAAAATCCCCAGCATTGTAATCAGCTGTGTTAGCCCTACAATACTTAATGGGAACAGCTAAGGAGCAGAGTTATGTAAGTAACATTGTTGGGTGTGTGCTGCCCCTTTAAGGGGCGTGGTTCAGATGATCTGGAGGCAAGAGCTAGAGGGGGCAGTCTCAAAACTGACTGTGGAGCTGAGAGAATAACAATAAAGAATTCCCTGTTCAATTTAAAATCCACCTACTTTGTGTCCTGTTTATGGTTCCAGTGAACCACAAGCAGAACAACTGGTGATGAGAGTGGAATGAGGCCCACAGACAATGTACAAATGCCATGAATTTTTTTGTTGGGAGGAAGGACAACACCTGGGCTTTGAAAATAGCACGGATAGATAATGTAATATTGAGGGAAGTGGCCATAGGCAGCCTCAGGCAACACCAGGATGAATGGTACACTAACACAGCCGGTGAGGGAGTGGCCAACATGGACAGCATTTGCTGAAGGGGCTCGGGCTGCAAATGGCTACTGGACTCAAGTGGTGGAAAAAGTCCCTGCTGGCGAGAAAACAAAAGGCTGGGCCAATTTGGAGTGATGGGACTGTCTGATGAAGAAACAGGAAGTTGGATTCTACCAAAGCCAGAATGCTTCCAATTTTATAAATGGATACAGCATTGAGGAGAACCCATCTTTAAAGAGGTTAGTGGAACATTGCGAGTTTGGAGGGTTCCTCCAGGATGTCTTGTGGGACCATTTGGTTTGTGGCAAAGTGATCCAACATAAGCTCCTAACAAGGAGAGACTAAGATTACAGTGCAGCTTTTGAAATTGCTACCTTGGTGAAGTCGGTCGCTAGTGAAGCAACACAGATGAGTGAAAATGCCCAATGCAGAAAGTAGCAGGATCTCAGCAGATTGTGGTACCAACCGTAGGCTGCCACTGATGTGGCAAGAATAGCCACAAGGAATCAACAGATTGGACTTGAGAAGCCCAGTGCTGCAGGTGTAAGGGAGTAGGCCATATTGCCTGAAGTTGCCGGGCACAACTAAAGCAGGAAAAGGATGTCTAAAGGAGGCAATTCAGAGAGAAGGTACGTGTCACGAGCCAGGGAGTAGACTGGGAGTCAGCCAGATCTGCGAGAGAAGCAGAAGACCCAGAGTCATTGGAGCTTTGGTTAAATATACGGTCGGTGTGGCGAGTGGCAAGACATTCTGCCTTATGGGGTTGGCGCTGTACTTTCGCACGTCCTATCAAATGAAGAGGAAAACCCCATTGCACTTGTATTGAATTCACTGGCGAAGACAGAGGAGAATCATGGCCATGTGGAAAAGGAAGGATTGGGCATTGTGTTTGGCGTTGACAAATTCACCCATTGTCTTTTACGGCAGGCACTTCGTGTTGCTGACTGACCACAAGCCGCTAACCTTCAATTTTGGCCTGTATACGGGGATCCATCAATGGCCTCAGTACGCCTACAGAGATGGGCATGTTTCTCTCAGCCTATTCATATGAAATCAGATACTGACAGGCAGACAAGCATGGCAATGCAGATACTTTGTCAAGGCTACCACCCACAGATGTTCCCGACTAGACCCAAAAAATCATGTACTTTTCGCAGGAAGACAAGGTACTAGTGTCAGCAAGTCAGGTGAAGAAAGCTACCTGGAATGACCTGGTATTGAGCTTAGTGCTGGAGTTCGTCCTGAGAGGAAGGACTTGTCAACAAAACCGTCCAAAATTACACCCACAGCTGTCCAGAGGTGAAGTTGTCCATATCAGACTGGTGTTTAATGTGGGGAATGGGAGTTGTTACCCTCCCCCATTATGAGGAAAGGTGCTGGAACAAGTGCACTAAGGATAACGCACTGTGGCACAAATGAAGGAAACAGCCAGGGGCAATTTTTGGTGGCCAAAGGTGGACTTGCAGATTGAGGAGAAAGTGGGATGACATGAATCCTGTGCATTAGTAAGGAAGGTGCTGCCATTGTCGCCCCATTCACCCATGGGAATAGCCTTAGTCACTGTGGCAGAGGGTTCACATTGATTTTGCAGGACCAGTGGAGGGATGAATGTTACTAGTGGGCATGGATGATAGACCAATGATAGACCAACTGGATATTTTCCAGGTTCAGGAAGCCGGAACAAGTCATGAGTGACAATGGTCCGCAGTTTGTGGTACAAGAGTTCAAGGAGTAACTGGAAAATCGCGGAGTCAGACATGTGAGAATGGCTCCATTTCTCCCAGTGATAAATGAGCAGGTGGAGAGATTTGTACAAAACCTGAAGCAGGCCTTAAAGACCTCAAAAGGAGAGGGCTCATGAGGATGGCGACTCAACAAGTTCCTCAGCCTGTGCAGGAACACGCCACACACAACAAACCAGTGCTTGCCTGCATTCCTAATGTTTAACCACCAGCTAAGAACAATGTTTGACTTACTGCGTTCAGAAGAGACAGCGAGGTCGTAGAACAAAATAAAGGACAGATAGTCAGAAGGACGGGGACCTCATGGTCGAGGGTATTCCAAGGGAGAGACACAGCTTTGGCCTGGAATTATATGTCTGAGGAGAAATGGACCCCAGCGGTGGTGGTGACTCGAACAGGACTGATGTCATATACAGTGTAGACTAAGGATGAACTGGTGTGGAGGAGCCATGTGGACCAGACAGTCACGCACCTCACCAACAGGGGAATGTTCCTCAGAATACCGAGCCAGTCCAGATGGAACCAGATGTGTCGATCGAATCATGTGACTCTGAGCCAAGGTTGGCCATACCCAGGGAGGACACAACAGCAGTGTCACAGGACAGTAATAGCCAATCAGAGAGGGTATACCTGCAGAACAACAAGAGTTTCCAGAATAAAGAGATAATACAGTGTGGAGCTGGAGGAACACAGCAGACCAGGCAGCATCAGAGGAGCAGGAAAGCTGACATTTTGTGTCGGGACCCTTCTTCAGAAAACTGTAGAACTGCAGAACAACAAGAGTTTTTGGAAACCTGGGAGACTAGACAGGAACAGGTTCCTGAGACGAGGAATCAGCACCAGCCCCACCCCTGAGAAACTGATCATGTCAATGTAAACAAGGGAAAGGTTGTTTCCTTTTTCCATTTTCTTTTTGTTTGCAAATATTCCTGATGATGTACATATGCCATAATGTTTGTATGACAGTTACAATTGTTGGATGTATACAGATATATATTGTTAAGGGGAGTACTGAAATAAAGGGGAGGGTATTATGTATGTCATTGGGTGTGTGATGCCCCTTTAAGGCAGCCGGTCAGGTGATCCAGAGGCGTGAGCTGATGGGGCAGTCTAAAAACGCACTGTGATGCTGAGAGATCTAGAAAAAGTATTCCCTGTTCAAGTTTACCCTCCGTTTATCCCACATTCTATTTATGGTTCTAGTGAGTCACAAATGTAGTAAACAGGAGTAGGCTATTTGGCCAGTCAAGCCTGCTGTTCCACTTCATGCAATGATGGCTGATTGAACACTTCAAAGGCTTTTAACTACACTATCCCATAACCCTATTGATAATAATGTGAGCGTTACTGACATATAACAATGATCTGCTCCATTGTGTAATTTGTCAGCAGTGATGGGTTATTTTCAGCCATATGACTTGGATGATTTGGACATGTTAATGAATTAAACTCGGCAACTCATATTAACAGGAATGCTGCAAGTTTTAATATAGTTTAAACTCTGAAATATTTTATGAAGGTGAAAACAAATATGAAGTAGTGATAAGAAGAGTTATTGAAGCTGATAAGATCCTCCTTCAAAAGTTAAAGCAGTAGGTTTTTGACAATCCCTCAGAAGGAAGAGGGACACAGATAGAAGCACTTTGGGGCTTAGAGTTAATGTTTTAATGTTTGCAACTATGATGCCTGAAGATTTTGTCACTGAAGATGGAGAAAGAATTATTGGGAGTGGACAGGACAGGGGATGTCAGAATTAAAAGAGGGAAAAAATTGACAAGAGTTTAAGGTTGCAGAGGTAAGGGCAACCAAAGGTAGGGTTTGTAAATGGGGGAAATGGTCTTAATTTTAGTCAATTGTGAGATGAGGAGTTGGTGGATGTTGGTGAGGATGATGGGAATACCAGAGTAGATGAGTTGGAATTTGTATAGAATGGAAATCAAGACACTGAGTGAAAAAGCACGAGAGAAAGTAAAAACTGAACTGGTAAAGGCATGCCAGAATATTTCTGAGGCTGTGGAGATGATAGTGCAGGTGGGCATCATCATTGAGGTACTATCAGTGCCGATCCTCTGTTTAAATCCTTCAGATTTCCTGGCAGCTGTGTATTACTGTTCTTCAGCAACAATAACACTGGGGTGTCAGGCTTCGTCATGTATTGGTTACCGTTTTCATGTGGCCTCATACTCCTTGATAAGACAGCATCAGTTCAATGGCTGGTTTCATATTGTATTTGTTATTGATGTAGCATCTGTAAATAAACCTTTCAATCATTGCTCAGTTAATGAAGTCTGCATCCCGTTTAAAATAACAATCTTTTTAGCAACACTTCAATATTTTCATCTCTATTTGCTTCAGCAACGTTTTCTCTTTTGAATTTACCAGTACAGCTGTACAGCACTGGATGCTTTCCAGAACCTTGCCTGACTGGCCATTATTCAAGTACATGCCCTGACAGTGACCATCTGCAGCCTATTTAACTCTGGAGAGACATTACTGCTGAGTCTGATTTTGTCTTTAGTCATTGTCTGTACACACACATCTCTAGCAGTGATGGGGATGGAATACCAATACTGATATGACAAAAATGAATGTCAGTATAGGCTGCATCAGTGGCAAAATCACCAACTCATTCATATTGTTGTTCAGTATGAGGTCCATTTTGTCAAAATGTGGCATATATTGCTCACATATGCACATTGCTAAAATACTAATTTATATCCTGATAACTATTGTGAATTTTAATATTGTGTATAATGCTAGATTGTATAATGACTCATGTTTAACCAACACCAACAATATTGGGTTATGGGGGATGTCTACAAACGTATGTCGATTAAAACCTTTGTCTGAGTCCGATGATATGATTTGAAACATCTGATGATATCTGCACAGTGTCTGTGAAAGATAATATTTGTGTTTTGTATATAATTTAACAAAGTTGACTCTCAAATTGTCATAACAGAATTTCATCATAAGCAAGCAAATGGAGATTTCCAAGTTTAATCTCACTCAAGTTTATAATTATGTGGTAGATGACAGATTCACAATGTCTGCGCCTACCTTTTGCTATTTCTAACTGTCTCCCTTGAATTTCTCAAATCTCTTCCTGCTACTAACTTAATGAACCTCCTCCGTGCTCATAAAATCCAACAGTCAAACTGACAGTTCAGGCAAATATGAACATGTAAAAATAATACACATCCTTGTCACCAGTTTTGCTTTATATAAGCGTCCAGCTAATCTTTCAAGGAAAATGCAATCTGATCATTTGACATAAATTTTGTCACGAAGACGATTTGTTTATTTTTAAAAATTCATTCATGGGTTGTGGACATCACTGACCAAGCCAGCCTTTATTACCCATCCTTAACTGCCTAGAGGGCACTTAAAAGTCAACCACATTATTGTGGGTCAGAAGTCACACATAGGCCAGGCTATGTACAGATGGCAGTTTTCTTTCTGAGAGGGCATAAGTGAACCAGATGGGACTTTCCCCCAACAATTGCCATTGGTTAATTACACTCCTGATTCTAGATCTTCATTGAATTCAACATCTACCAAGGCAGGATGTGAACCCAGGTCCCCAGAACCTTATCTGGGTCTTTGACTTAGCAGTGACAAAATACTACTAGACCATTGCATCCCTGCAACACCATTGCAAATATAAGACAGAGTTCCAACTCACTTCCAATTAGAAAGGAAATAATTTATAACTATTGTGCGATTAGTATCTCTCTTCAAACATGTAGGTAAATTCTAGGAGCTTTAATTCTCAAAGGAACATTGTCTTTTAGTATATCAATCTTGCCAATTGGAAGATGCAAGGATACCTCTCTGGCATTTGCCTCCTGTTGGAGCACATTCAAATCTGTGTGTTTTTTAAAAAAAAATGTTTCTAATGCCTGCAGATTCTTTCCTTCACTCACTTGGGCTAATTAGGGATGAATCACTGTGTTCATCTACAAAGGCAGCCTGTGGATCAATGACAGGCCAATTCCAAAGATGAAGAGCACAGATTCCACTTCTGTTCCACCTCCCACTAACTTTGTTTCAGACACAACACATCAGCCAACTCAATGATGATGATACTATAATGGTATGTTTTACATTTTAAACAGTATAATTTTAGATTTGTTTAATTTTCTGCGTCTGATAAAGAAAGATAAAAGCTTTGTACAATGCATTTTCACAATCAATTATTGTATGCATGAAGGAGCCAGGGTGAAGGAAATAAGGAAATTTCCCACTGAAAATTGATTCACAGAACAAATATAATCACAATGTTTCCCTTCAGATTTCACAGTAGAAACACAGTGAGCTGTAAAGAACTCAATGGTGGCATTTTGTTGATGTAATCCATTTTTGTGCCTTGTATCAAATAATTACACTCATTTATTTTAGGAGATGTGAAGAATTTTAGGGAAATAATTGGTAAAAGGGTGAAACCAGATGCAAAGCGGACACTGTGTTAAAATAGTTTGGTTTGAGCCTATAATTTTGATCCTAAATGCTGAGTACCACAATGTCAATTTGCCTGGAGGTATTAAATCAGACAGCTGCAGGTTGAGCATGCAAACGTTAATCAGAAGCAATTTTCGTGCAGGGGTATGTAAAGACACACCCACTTCTATTGAGGGTGTGGAGTATGCTACTGGCCCACAGAATGTGTCAGGATGTCTCAGAGACTTATTCAGATGATACTTTCGGATGTGGCACAAGGGGCACGGGTGTATGTAGTCCACAGATTAGGAAACAATCTTACTTCTCAATCCTAACACACTCTCCTATAGCAGCTGATGCTGCTGTTACAGTTCTCATGTCAATCGCGGACTCCTCCAATTCAAGGGGACCTTAAAAAGTTGCAGAAATGAACATTGGGAATGCTGGAGAAACTCAGCAGGTCTGACATCATCAGTGGAGAGAGAAATAGAAGTAATGTTTCAATTCCTATATAACTCTTCTTCAGATTTCCATGTGGCTCAGACTGCCAGCGTCTGCAATATTTGGCCTTTGTTTTAGAAAAATGCTGATAACTAAGTGCTCCCTTTCTCCTAATGACACCTACGAGGGTAGAGTAGCACAGCATTCATTCTGTTTATTAAAAGTCCTGACGAAATAGTTGGGAAAATGTTGATAGAGTTGGTGAAGACTTGACACAGTGTCTGAGAAACGTTTGTCAGAAGTCAGCAAGCAGGAGGATAAGGCTGAGAATAACGTTCAGCCATGGAGAAACCAATTAGCAATAACCATGTTTTCTCCTGTTTAGCCCATCACTGTTAGGAGAAGTCATTAATTGAAGTGCCAGCCACCAAATTAAATTGTGTCTCTTTTACAGAGTATTAGCAAGCAATCTCATTGTTAATCAGATCTTTAATAATCCTTTGGGTGGCCATTATTAGCCTCTGCTTCTGCTCCTTTGCTAAAGTCACATCTTGAGCTAAAGGTAGACTAAAAATTTCTAATATACAACAGCCCAACATGGCTGCCTCAGCCACCAACACCTTTCAAAAGGAAGTCTCTCCCAAAATGTTTCAAGTTGTTAAATATAATTAGGTTTGAATGTGACACACTATAAAAGACATTGAGGTTACAGTTTGATTTCATTGGAAGCTGAAGGCTGTCAGTAAATACCAATGAAAATGGAAGTTGGTGCAAAGTAGGGAATCACTTCTTATTGAAGTGTAATAATAAGGTTGTGGATTTGCTCGCCGAGCCAGTGTGTTTGGTTGCAGACGTTTCGTCACCCTGCTAGGTAAAATCATCAGTGCGCCTTCGGTGAAGCATTGGTGTTCTGTCCTGCTTGTTATTTATATGCCTCGGTTGGCTGGGGTGGTTGGCATCACTTCCGGTTCTGTGTTTCAGTGGTTTGTATATCGGGTCTAACATCCTTACCATAAAAAAATTCACAAAAGAAGGAGAGGACAATAACCGGCTACCCTTCCTAGACATAATGGTAGAGCATAAGAACAACGGGAAACTTCAGGCTAGCGTATATAGAAAGACTACACATACGGAATAGATACTTAATTACTCCAGCAACCACCCCAACACCCATAAACGGAGCTGCATCAGGGCATTATTCAGAGGGGCCACAACACACTGCAGCAACCCGGAATTGCACAGCTCAGAACAGGAGCACTTATACAGAGTTTTTATAAGGAATGGATACCCAAAAAGCACAATCCACCATTATCTCCGCGACAGACAGCAAGAAGACACAACACGGCCTGACAAACTAGTCACCCCACCATACATCAGGGACATATCAGAGATGTCCACAAGACTACCCAGCTTCCTAGGTATCAGGGTAACCCACAAACCAACAACCACCCTGACGAACATAAAGGATCCCATACCCACAACCAATAAAACTAATGTAATACACAAGATACCATGCAAGGACTGTGAAAAACATTACATAAAACAAACTGGAAGAAAACTGACAATAACGATACATGAACACCAACTAGCTACCAAGACACACGACCAATTCTCGCTGGTCTCAATACACATGGACAAAGAAGGACACAACTTCAACTGGGACAACGCATTCATAATAGCACAAGCCAAACAGAGACATGCCGGGGAATTCCAGGAGGCCTGGCATTCTAACTGGAACTCCATCAACAAACAAATTGAACTGAACCCAATACACAAACCACTAAAAAACAGAATCTGAAGTAATGCCAACCATCCCAGCAAACCTAGGCATATAAATTACAAGCGGGACAGAACACCAACACTTCACCAGAGATGCACTGACGATGTTACCTAGCAGGGTAATGAAACATCTGCAATCAAACACACCAGCTCGGCGAGCAAGTCTACAACCTCATCCACAACTTGAGCTACAAATCTTTTCAAACACTTTGAAGTGTGATAGTTTCCAAAGTAGTTGTTGATTGAAATTAAAATCAATTTGACTTAACAAGATCTGAATGGAAGAGGGGGAAGGCATATCAATAGGAATATTTCCTACCATAGCAATCCAACTGGTTTACTCATCAATACTCAATCCAATTTTATGGTTCAGGAGCTAACAACAATTATTGATGAGAGATCAAGACCTTGTAAGGAGAATACATCAATATAAAAGGGCACAGAATGAAGGATAGATATTTCTCAATGAAAGTGTCAAAATCCATTTAGTATAATTACAGAGTGCTGACAATTTAAATGCATTTGAGATTTTTTTTCAGAATGATCCCTGGTGAAATAACTGGACAGAGCAAATCTATCTCATTTCCACATTTTGACATGTGAACTGTGTTGTGTGGTAGGAAGAGATCTTGGGTTAATGTCATAAAAATGTTTGCATTGAATATATGCTAAGCAACTAGTTTTTGTAGAGGTTCATATGTAAAGATTGTCAGGGAAAAGTTGAGAGAAATTTGCTGTTGTTGCAGGAAATAACGAGTACAACTCTTATAGACGTCTGGTGAAAATAAGGTTTGATGATAAACAAAGGGATGGTGTTTCATAGTTGTCGGAATGACTGCAACTAAAAAAAAACTGAACTAACGTAATTGGATGTTTCTCAGGTTATATTAGAGGACTAAAACACCTCCAAAAGAGGAGCAAACAAATATACTTTTTGTGAATATGCACATTATTCCTCAAACTTATTCACGACATAGCTAAATGCACTCCTGATGAGAATAATGGTGGGAGAAAGAAATGCCAGCGCTCTTTTAAGCTGTTTTTCCAATGCTGCTCCTAATGCTGGAGAATTTCACAAGGGAAGGGAAAAGGTGACACTGAGATCCTGCACAAACCATGAACTACTGCAGTAATGATAGTTAAAGATATCATTCAGCGCTTATTGAGAACCACGCTCAGATTTTGAGAACTGTATTTGTCTTTCACGTTTTGGTTTGGGACATTCAGATGAATGGAAGTAGACACATCTGCTGTTATGGCAGATCTAAGGAACTTGGTGAGATCCATGAGAAGGTGAGTAGCATAGAGGAGGGCTAGGTCATTAGAGCACAGCTGCCCACACTACAGGATCTAACAATGTTTAGCCTCCCAAAGTACAATTCCTTGAATCCATTGAACTTGCTATGAAAATCATTCATATTCACACACAATTTGTCAGGACTCTGTTGCAGCTTCAGCTCCCTTCCAGTTCAATCTGTACAATCATTTAACATAACACTTGCATCGGTAATGTGATCATCTTCGTAAAGAACATTATTGATTCCATATAACATAAAATAATTCCATGATTTCTGTTCTTTTATACTTGAGCTTTGCAAGAGTTGACATTTTACTTTCAGTGATATTTCTCCACACCCCTGTAATTTCATGAGGATTGATGTAATATAATAATTTTAAGCTATTTAATCTGATCTAATAACTCCAAGGCACTTACCCCAGTATTAATTGGGTGGTGTGCTCATTTACTTAAATTTGGAACTTCAGTGCTCAGATGTGTTGTTTTCTCCCAAAAAGATCTTAAGACCTAAAATATTGGAGCAGAAGAGCCCACTCAGCCCATCAAGTCTGCTCTGCTGGTCAATGAGATTATGGCTAATCTGATAATCCTCAACTCCACTTTCCTGCTTTTTCCTTGTACTCTTTGATTACTTTACGAATTTACAATCTGTTAATCTCAACCTTGAATATTTTGAACAACCCTGCTCCAACAGCACTCTGTGGTAAAGAATTCCACAGGTTCACTAGCTGTGAGAGAAGACATTTCTCCTCTTCTTGATCTTAAATGGCCGAATTCTTACTCTGAGATTATGCCCTATGGTACTAGACTCTCCCATATGGGGAAACAACCTTTCTGTTCCTACCCTGACAAGTCCCCTAAGAATCATATATGTATCAATAAGGTTGCACCATATTCTTCTGAATTCCAATGAGTACAAGCCCAACCTACTGAACCTCTGCTCATAAGCTGTCCCTCCATACCTGGTATCAACCTAGTGAACCTTACGTGTACTGTCTCCAATGATGGTGTACCTTTCTTTAGATAAGGGGTCCAAAGCTTTTCACTGTATTTCAGTTGTGGTCTAACTAGTGCCCTGTGTACTTCTAGCAAAACCTCCTTACTTTTATACTCCATTCACTTTAAAATAAAGGCCATTATTGTTTTTGCCTTTCCTGCTACCTGCTGAACTTGGATGGTAGCTTTTTGTGATTCATGGATGAGAACTCCCAAATTCCTCTGTTCCATGGCTTTCTGCAGTTGTTCACCATTTAAATAATATTCAGCTCTGCTATTCTTCCTGGCAAAGTGCGAAACCTCACATTTTCTAACAATGTGTTCTACCTGCCAAGTTTTTGTCCATTTGCTTATTCCTCTACAGATTCTGTGTCATCCTCACCACTTGCCTTCCCATCTATTTCCCAGCTTATTTTTCTGGTCTTGTGATATTTCCACTCCTTGACTCTTCTTTAGTGTTAAGGACATTTGTTATTTTGATCCGAAGTGAAGGCATGGTGCTCCCACTGCAGAATACCTCGACCCAATTGTGTGGTTTCTTCAGTCTACATCTCAGATATTTCAAAGTTGTGGTTGGTATACACTTACTCCATTTTGGAAGGCTACATTTTGTTTTCTTCCCTGTTGCTCTTGTGCTGAATTATTTCACCTAACTATCTTTCGTGGAATCTCCACAAACAAGTATTCTGTTCTGCCTCCAGTATTTGTCCAGTGATCTGTATTACTTTCTCCACCATTAAATTCTCTCTGACTTGTAGAAGTCTGACAGGGCCTCATCTGATTCTCTGAACACAATCTAGTCCTGAATCAATTCTGCCTTCATATGTATACATCACAGCCAGCCAGGAGAGATAATTTTATGAATAAATCCATGTCTACGTCTTTGCATTCCTTGATTAAGTTCCACGAATTCCTTTAATTAATCTCTCCGAAATATATTTCAATGCCTTTCATACTTCTTGATATGATGCCAAATTTTTATTAAGGCTTTGTCTTGGAACGATATAATTCATTATGGTCCACACCACATGTAAAAATGCATTAACGTAGTCGTTTTGCCATTTTTGGTCTAAGCTTGAAGCTGTTGGACACATCATAAAGCTTTTAGTTCCAAATCTCCCATCCTGGAGTCTGGTGCTATCTGCCAATGTCCTGGAATGTTTCTGGGAGTGACAGATCAGCCTTGATGCCTCTGATGAGCTCTGGAGCATCTTCTCCATCTGCAACTGAGTTTGACCCATTGTCTGCTGCTTTGGTTCGATGCTCACTGCTGTCTGGGTCCATTTTCCTGCCTCTGGTGTGCCCACGGTGTCCACAAAAGGCCTGCTGTGTCTTGAAAATGGTTTCTTTTTACTTCTTGCCCATGAGCTTTACTATAGCTTCTGCGATCAATGCCTGTTTTTTTTTCCATCATTTTTGCTACCTTTTCCAGTGCCACCATGTTTTGTCAGATGTATGAAGCCTAACTTTCTTCTGTCTTAAAGTACTGCTACTTAAATCCATGTAACTTTCCACAAGAACCCTTTATTTACTGTTTCCTATTCACACTCATTCTTTCAAAACTCTGTCGGAGTTCCTGCTCCCTGCCAGTTTTCTCTACCCAATCCTGTGACACTCATCTCATCATTACATTATTACACATTCTGCCAATTCTCATTACTCTCCACCCCTGGATCTGTGAAGGCTGTGGGGAGAGTGATCAGAGATTGTCAGTTTATTGGTATGGCAGCCTCAGGCAAAGCTATAATACTCAATAGGGGATCAAATAAGCACAAGGAAGGCAATGCAATGGCAGTTACAGTATTTAAATCAAACCTGTATTTTAACAGTACCACCTTTCTCCCCAGCTCCGCTACCCCTAACTGTCTGCTAAAATGATCTCTAAGTCAATGAAGTGGACCCTTCCCATGGAAGTCAGGGCTAATAACTGTTTCCTCTGGGTGTGTGTGATACCCATTAAGGAGTTAGCCTCATTGTTGATCACATTCCTGAAGGACAATGAGCTCACTAGGGGAAAAACAAGTTGTCCTATGTGTGGCAATTCTTGGGTATTGTGTTGTAATAGCACTACAACAGAACTGATTACATTTGGAGCCAGGTTGTCTACCCTAGGAGGTGGGCCCATTACATCCAGTTGTGTAGAACAGCAAAATAAGTGAGAGGCATTATCCATGAGTGTTTCTGTTGGGTGGCCCAGATGAATCAATTAAAAGTCCAATATGACTAACAAGTCAAATTCCAGCAGGTGAAAAGGAAGAAGGATAAAAGGACGGTTTCTGACCATTTAAGGCAGAAGAACCCAGAGAGAGAGAAAGAAAAAACACAAACCCATCTCTTGGGAAGCCAGACTTTGAGAAGGAGAATACATGTAGAAACATCCGGACCAACTCTGCAGAAGATGACTCGAAGCTGCAACTTCAAGAAGGGGACCCTGCAACAGGCCTGATCAAACTGAGGACAGATGGATAATATCATATTCACACACAAGGATAGTCTAGTTTGTCTATTGACGATATTTCTTTAGTCATTTGCTTTTAGTATGATAAAGCACTGTGATGGTTCAAACTGTAATTTGTGTTTCAGAGTAGTTACTTGAGGGACGTGCTTCCAGACAGACAGGTCAACAGAATTGTTTGTGTGGTGCACACACGTGTGTGTCTATGTATGTGTTTGGTTGTGTACGTGGGTGTGTGTGTATGTGTGTGCGCGTGTGTGTGTGTATGTGTGCGCGTGTGCTTATGTGAGAGAGAGATTTTGGGATCCAGACACAGTTCTGAAGTCGCTTTACCACAAATTTTAAAAGCATTTCCTCTGTTCATCATTGAAAGTTATGGTGATCACTTAATTTTACATCTATGTTGGTGTGGACCCATTCCATTAGTCTGTTCATTTGATCTTAGTTTTTGAGGCTGTTCTAGATATTCTTGTCTGCCTGGAAGGAAAGTGAAATCAAGCTAATTTTAAAAAGTATAAGATGAATGTAACAGTATTTCTGTTTAATGGAATAATAGAGGGATGAAGCAATACCTCATTTAGGAAGCAATGATGTGTGAAAATATAATGGTTGTATTGAGAAACCGTAGAGGGTTGAATCTTTAAATGCTATTATCATCGAACTATGCTGTTGAGGAATATTCTGAAGATATTCAATGAAATTATGCATTATATGTGACATTCAATCCTGGATGATTACATATTTGCTTTATAAATTTTTTACACTTTCTTAATTATCTCACTGGTGAAAAACTGTATACAATTAATAAGGATTGCATCTAGGAACCATGAGCTTGAAGTCTAATCCATTTGTGAATGTCTTGTGACTGCCAAGATTATGTGAAAGTAAACTAATGCCAACATTATTTCCTTGTACTTAGTTATGTGTTGGAAAGATAATTCTCCCAATGACATATTAATTAACAGTCAAATGACATGTTGAGGTGCTTTAAAGTAATAGAAAAGTCTTCAGACATTTCAAAGACATTAGTGGCAAAAAAGGCAGGGAAGAATATAAATATCATTCTTCGTATCTTACTAGGAAATAACACAGTTACAAGATGCAGATTACATTGAGTGTACATCATGGAAATAGGCCGTTCAGCTCAGCTGGTCTGTGCCAGCATTTATTTGAGCATCGTCCCACCCTATTTGATTTAACCTATTAGCCCATCTTCCCATTCATTTCTCCTTCATTTACCCATTCAGTTTCTTATTAAAAATGTCCAGACAGCATTTTTTTCCTGTTCATTCATGGGTTGTGGGCCTCGCTGTCTGCGCAAATATTTATTGCCCATTCCTAGTTGCCTTTGTGAAGGTGGTAGTGAGCTGACTTCTTGAGCTGCTGCAGTCTATGTACTGTAGGTAGACACACAATTCTGCCAGGGAGGCAATTACATCAGTGACAGTGAAGGAATGGTAATATATTTTGAAGCCAAATCAACAATTTATCTGCTACTGCCCTAAAAAAAAATTGAAATTTCTGAATCCATTGCTGTTTGAGGAAGGGAATTCCAAAGGTACTCAAACCACTGAAAGAAATGTATTTTCCTAATTTCTGCCTTTGTTCTGATTCGATAATGGATTTGGTGTGATATAACAAAATATTCTATGAGTTAAGTGATTCTAATTAACAAGTTTATTGGTAGTATCTATGAATACATTGTGGTAAATTAATAAATTGAGCAGTAAGTACATTTTTAAACTAGATATATATGTAAAGTAATAGATATGCATGTATACATAGTAATATATATATTAAGCACTAATCTAGAAACACGTGTAAATTAATGAGTGGATCTGTTACCTTAAACTACTTTAGACATGTTCAACAACAAGTTAAACTGCATCACGCCCATCGAGGACTCTGCTTTATGATGACAACTCTTGGTTTTTGGCACAAATTCAATCCCGGTCCAAGGGCAAGTCCCCTGAATAGGACAATGTCTCTGATACTAATTCTATTCTGAATCGAAGATGATATGCCGCATTATTGTTATGTGGTACTTTCAGTACTTTCCCGGACATTCCTTTATACAGAAAAACACCTCCAAAGTATTTCCCTGTGACGGCCAATCAGGAGAATTCTCACAGCAGCATAGTATCACATGGTCATTCCTCAGTCAAAACAAGCTATTTTCACTTCAGCCTGTTTCCCATATACTTTTCCACTGTATTTCAATTGTTCGTTGTCATGTCCAATTAACACTTAACAATTAATCAATTGTTTGAAGATATCATTTTAAATCCTACCACTACAGTCTTAAATGGGTGACTCTTAATTTTTAAACTAAGATTTTGTTCTTGACTGCTAGTTCTAGATTCTCCCACAAGAGCAAACATTCTCTCCTTCATCCAAATTGTTCATATAAATTGTAAAGAGTTGAAGCCCCAGCACTGATCCCTGCGGCACACCACTTGTGATATCCCGTCAGTCTGAAAAACATTCATTCCCACTCTCTTCTTCCTGTTAGGTAGCCATTTTTTTATCCATGCAAATATGTTACCTCCAATGCAATGAGTTTTTATTTTCTGCTGTAATCTTTGATGTGGAACTTTATTAAGTGCCTACTGGAAATCTCGGTACAATACACTCGCTGGCTCTCTTTTATCCACAGCTCGCTACTTCATCTAACAACGCCAATAAATTAGTTAAACAGGATTTTCTTTTGACAAAACCATGTTGGCTCTGCTTGATTACCTTTAAATTATACAAGTGTTCTGTTGTAATGTCTTTAAGAATAGCTGCTAACATTTCTCCTATGACTGATATTAAGCTAACTAGCCTATTGTTTTATGCTTTGTGCCTTCCTCCCTTTTGATTAAATGGACTACATTAACTATTTTCCAACCTAAAGGTAGCTTCCCTGAATCTACTGAGATTGAGAAAATTAAAACCAACGCATCAACTGTCTCAATAAAAACCGAAAGAACTGCGGGTGCTATAAATCAGGAACATGAACAGAAGTTGCAGGAAAGCTCAGCAGATCTGGCAGCATATGTGAAGAAAAGATCAGAGTCAACTGTCTCATTAGCTCCTTTTTTAAATATCCTAGGACAAATTCCAACAGGACCCTGGATATGTCAACTCTCACTTCCAACAAGTTACTTGATACCACTGATGGAACCCAAGCTAGACAACAGTAGTGAGCTATTGCTAAGCAAGTTGTCTTTGTTAACACTGTTGATGACATCTTCCATCATTTTACTGATTTGCCTCAAATACATCTCATGGTAGCGCATTTCAGCTTCTTATCACTCTCCGGCAAAGAAGATTCTCCTGGATTTCCTATTGGATTTATTACTGGCCAGCTAACAATTATGACTTCCAGCTTGGACTCTCCCAGAAGTAGAAATATCAGTGAGGTATTTTATGCTTCATTGTGGCCAGTAATGCAGGCATGGAGAAGCAAAATATTGTGCCTGTTTTGCAACTCATTCACTAATCATTTTCCTCAGAAGTGCAAAGGATCAAGGCTAAAAAACAAATTGTGAATTGAATTCATTAAAAGTCACTTAAAAGCAGTTGTTAGTAGCTGACTGGTATATTCTACCATTCTCCATGCAATGAGATTGTGATTGATTTGCAACATAACTCTCTGTTCCTCAATGCTTGAGTGAACACTAATCTATCAACCTCAGTTTTAAAGTTACATCAGTTGGTGACTATCCTTTGTGTCAAGAAGTATTTCAAAATTTAATCCTGCAAGGTCTGGTTCTAATATTTAAGATATGCTGCTTAATCCAGGACACAGTTTAAAAAAAGCTTATTTTCTATTTCTCTGTCTCTTATGTCCGTTTATTTGATGATGGTTGAAATCTCCTATTATTGCTATTCTGTCTTTCACATTTAAGAAATTTTCCTTCATATTTGTTTCTCCACTTCTCTTGTTTATCCCTTTTTTTGATCCACAAGGAATTTGTTTCTATCTTCATGTTAATTATGTGCCTATTTTCCTTTTGCCATAGTGTTAGCTGTAACGAGGACAGCTAATTAGCCCTTCTGAGTGCCCAATTAGTTATAAATATATCTGAACCTCTAAGATTAGATTGACCATTCCATTCAACATTGCTAAGTAGAGAATAGCACAGGTAATGTGCACAATAAGGAGAATAACCCAGTGCTTAAAAGAATTTATGAGGAATAAGCAATTTTTTTTATACATTGAAAATAATAAATCAATTGTACACTAACAAGTGAATAACGCCGTTACTTCATATCGTAAAGAACGAGTAGGCCCAACACATTAAAGATAATGACGCAAATAAGATACATTAAATAGGGCGTGGTCATCATTTTATTTCAAGGGACCTTTCCAGGGTACAGAGTACCAGTTTCAACCAGTTTCTCTGAAGATTAAGCTGATTAGCTGTTCCATTATACGGAAAGCTCAAAGCTAATTTGTTTCCAATTAGCAACTACTGAACAGATGCCATTGATTGCCAGGACAGAGCTGGTTAAGCAGTGTGTTAAAAATCTTTCTCCACAGTTGATTGCAACAAAGTGAAAGATAGCAGATCATGATAGAGCAGTAAAATAAACTGTAATTGTACTAAATAGTTCATGGACATATACTAGTCATCAAAATATTAATTCTCATGAATTTATGAGCTTCTGTCACAATGTATTAATATACTTAATTCTCTTGTAAATTGTCTATTACTGTGCCTCTTACCATATTAAAAAATCACTAACAATCTGCTACAGGGTTACTGTTACATTCTTGATAGAGATGATTACTAAATCACTTTTTACTTTTGAATGCAAAACAGACAAACTCAGCTGAGATATATATGTTAATATACTGTCATATTATATACAGCACCCAGCCACACAATTTTCCAGTAATTTCCTGCAAACTGTTTTTGGCTACATGTGCAGTAATGACAGTATAATCAATAATCTTTCAGTAGAGATGGCTTCACACAAGGCACATGTAACAGACTGGTTGTCTCTCAGAATAGTTTAAAAAAAAACAGAATAAATCCGAAAGCAATGGGTACTATAAATAACCTGCAGCCTGGAGTGATTTCACGGCAGCCCAATCTAAGGATTCAACTGTTATAACGTTCGTAGCTTTCAACAGAAGAAACATTCGTCAGTGAAATGCTTCTCCTCCATCTCTCTTAGGTATCCATAATTCTCCACTGCACTGTGCTTGGGAATGAAATGACACATACATGCTTGCAATTTTCCTGGCGCAGCATATTTAGAAGTATCTATTTACATGATTTGTATGATTCTTAAATTTTGAGACAACAGTACTCCCTGAAGAATTCAATTCATTATTTAGAACAGTGCTACTAAAACTTTGCCCATTTTAATGTCAGTTTGCTGTTTGATAATAGCCACGACCTGAGACCTTGGAGAATGGGGCAGGTGTTCAGTGGCAGGTGGAGGGATGTGAGGGAGCCTTCTGTCACAGCAGACTCCTCTGCCACTGCTGTGCCTCGTCATTACGGCATTTGGACTCAAAGCATGTTGTATCTTGATGATCAAGGTGTTGCCATTTTGAACAGTTGCTAGCAAGGTCCTCACAGTCGCTAATATCAATGCTGCCATGCTTCAAGCAGGGCTTCAGAAAGTTTAATTAACATGTTAGTTTAATATGAGCTAATTCATAAACGATCAAAGATTAAATTGAGAAGCTTTTTTAATTGATTTTAGTAACTGTTACATGATGTTCTGGCTTTAAGTGAAGTAACAGCCCTCTATGTGGTTCAAACATTTTCACTTCTGTGACCAATCACCGAAGACCTCTCTTCAGTATTCCTTCTTTAACCCTATTGCGATATTTGTGGCTTTCTCTTCCTAAGTTCCAGACCCCTTCTACTCGTGCTCTTGATATTCCCAGGCCATCCACTTTCATTTTATGAAAGCAAGGCAGAAAAAGGCTAGGGGCAAGCACGGTTAGGCTAAATGCCCTGATTAGGGACATGGGCAATTCTGGTGGAGGGTGGAATGGCTTTGGGATAGCGTGTTCACATAGGCAATGAGAGCCTTAATCACACTGGAATAGATTGCAGTTTAGAAGACTGATTACATCCTAGATACAATGATGTTGTGCCGTGTGATAACAAAAGCTGATTTAGAATAATGAAAATGCAGTGATCAGCCCCATTTGTTTGCATTACTGTGAGGCTCTGTAGAAAAAGCAAAGGCTGTACAGCTACAGGGAGCACCTCCCTAGTGAAAGATTGGCTCACAATTACTGCTGTTCTGAATTAGACAAATGAGAAGTGTAAACACAGTTCTGACTATGCATTTTGTGTTAGAACAAACATTCAACTATTATTTCTTTAGTTGGGATGGCCTGGGATTTGAATGCAATTACTGTGACTGTTAATATTCCTGTCTTCTGTCAAATTCCAAACTGAAATGAAAGTAATTAAAAACTTCAATAATTGCTTGTATTCAGTTTACTCACCACACCTCTGTCTGACTTTTCAGTATAATTCAATCTACCCTCCAGGCAGTGTCAAATCAGGAACATGAACAATCAGCTTGGATGGTAGTTAAAGTGATTACTGTCTTTCTGATGAGGCATAACTTCAAACAGTACAGCTGCAGCCCATTGAAGTTTGATGCAAATCTTCTTTTTTAACCTGTCCTTAGTTCTCAAAAATACACTTTCAAAAATAATTTGAATTTGTGATTAAAAGACCTAAATTGTTAGTCATGAATGATAGTGTGTGTTTTATCCATTATCTGAATAGTTCTGTGGTATGATTTATTATTTGAGGTTGTATTAGCAATGGATCAGTGTGGATGCATTCCAGGAGACGCCCTTTAGTGTTCATTCCTTAGAATGTAGACTCAGGTTAAAACACACAGGAGCTGATTTCTATGAACGTAACCCCAGTTTCATTTGCATTTCATGCATTTTATTTGCTGCAAAGGAACTTTGCAAAGCTACATACATCATCTTTTGTTTTCTTGGTCGTTGATATTCTGTCTGATTCCTATTTTTTGTTTCAGGTTAATTGAACATTTAATGTGTTTTTTTTCTGTATATCTAGGCCTTCTCACTGAGATAGTAGGAACTGCAGATGCTGGAGAATCTGAGATAACAAGGTGTAGAGCTGGATGAACACAGCAGGCCAAGCACCATCATAGGAGCAGGAAGGCTGACGTTTCAGGCCCAGACCCTTCATCAGAAAAATCTCACTGATTTGTTCTGGGTTCTAGGTGGGGTGACTACAGTTATATTTTAGATGATAAGGGCTGGTCCTGGGATTTCAACTCTGGACCTCTCGCACTCACTACATGCACCCAAAATGAGAATGAACGATGTTGGTGCTTGAAATAAGACAATTTTCCATTTTTCACAGCTTCATGTTATCTTATTGTTTAACATGCAGGATGATAAATAAAGTTAATAGCCTCCTGATAGTAGTTGAACCATTCACTAATTCAGTTATTTTGCAATGCAGAATCGTTCTTTTTTTCTATCTCTTCCAGTTTGAGATTCTGTTCATTGCGTCTGATCGCTGGAGAACGACAAAAGCTTTCTTCCTGGCCATTCCCAACTCAGAGAGATTATTGTGTAAAACTTATCCATTTCCAGTGTGAGTGTACCATAACCTGAATTACAATGCATAGTTTATGTTAATAAACGACTCCTCAGATACTGAAGCAGTCCATGTTCAAATGCAACAAGATTTGGACAATATCTAGGCTTGTGCTGACAGGTAGCAAATGACATTCATACCACACAAATTCCAGACAATTACCAACTCCACTAAGAGACAATCTAACCACTGGCCCATAACATTCAATGATGTTACCATCACTGAATCTCCCACTACCAACATTCCACTGATTACCATTGACCAGAATCTCAACTGGACTTGCCAAAATACTGTGGCTATAAGAGCAGGTCAGAGATTAGGAATAGTGTGGTGAGAAACTTACCCCCCTGACTCCCCAAAGCCTGTCCACCATCTGACCACAAGTCAGGAGTATGATGATCCCCACCTGCCTGGATGGGTGCAGCTTCAACAACGTTCAAAAAGTTTATAAAACATAGAACAGTACAACAGAGGAACAGGGCCTTTGTCCACCATGTCTGTGCCGACCACGATTCTATTCAAAACTAATCCCATCTGCCTGCACATCATATTCCCCTATTCTTTGTCTGTTCATGTGTCTGTCTACATGCCTCTTAAACTTTGCTATCACATCTTACATCCCCTGGCAGTGTGTTTCAGGTACCAACCGCCCACTGTGTAAATAAACATTCCTCCCACATATCCTTTAAATTTTGCCTTCTCACACTTAGACCTGTACCCTGTAGCATTTGACATTTTTATCCTGGGAAAGAGACTCTGACTATCCACCCTATCCATGCTTCTCATTATTTTACATACCTCTATCAGTCACCTTCTCAGCCTCCAATGTTCTATCAAAAACAATCCAAGTTTGTCCAACTTCTCCTCACAGCTAATGCATTCCAATTTGGCAACATCCTGGTAAACCTCTTCTGCACCCTCTCCAAAGCCTCCACATCCTTCCTATAGTGTGGCAACCAGAACTACGCACAGTACTCTAAATGTGACCTGACCAAAGTCTTATAAAGTTGCAACATTACTTGCCAACTTTTGAAGTCAGTGCCCTGACTAATGAAGGTAAGCATGCTGTACGCCCTCTTTACCACCTTTTCCAGTTGTGTTGCCACTTTCAGCAAGCTGTGGACATGGAACCCAAGATCCCTCTGTAAATTATTACTTTTAAGGATCTGGCCATTTACAGTTTGCATTCCTCATGCATTTGACCTCCCAAAATGTATCACCTTTCACTTGTCCGGATTAAATTCTGTCTGCAATTTCTCCATCCAACTTTCCAGCTGATCGATATCCTGCTGTATTCTTTGATATCCTTCCTCACTATCCATAACTCCACCAAAGCTTGACAATATTGGGACAAAACAGCCTCCTTGATTGGCACAACATCCAAGTCATCCACTTCCTCCACCACCAGCGCTCAGTACCAACAGCATGTACTATCTAAAAGATGCACTGCAGAAGTTCACCAAAGACACATAGATAGCACCTTCCAAACCCGTGAGCACTTCCATCTAGAAGGACAAGGAACAGGTGCATGGGAACACCATCACCTGCAAATTGTCCCCCAAGCCACTCACTACCCTGACTTGGAAATAGATTACCATTCTTTCACTGTCACTGGGTTAAAATCTTCTCTAAGGACATTGTGGGTCTACCTACAGTACATGACTGTTGCTGTTTAAGAAGGCAGCTCACCATCACCGTCTCAAGGACAACATGAAAAAGGCAATTAATATTGGCCTGCCAGTGATGGCCACTATGCACGAATGAATTTAAAAAAGCTGAAACTGTCTAACAAATGTTTCAAGAGCAAAAAGGACACAGGAATAGGAGTAAGAGTAATCTATTTGGTGCCTCAAATCTACCTCACCATTCAAAAAGACCATGGCTGATCTAATTCTGACCTTTATTTACTTGCCCGCCTGCCTTTAACTCCCTTGTCAAACAAAATGCTGTCTAACTCAGCCCTGAATATATA
The DNA here is from genome assembly GCF_021869965.1 of Rhincodon typus. NCBI lineage: Eukaryota > Metazoa > Chordata > Chondrichthyes > Orectolobiformes > Rhincodontidae > Rhincodon > Rhincodon typus. The sequence continues at coordinate 23,353,338 of NC_063363.1, read as the reverse complement.
TTCAACCCAGTTTCCTGCCAAAGGGTTAGTTCTCAGTGATAGTGAATTCCAAAGATTTATCTTCCCTTGGAGAGAAGAAATTCCTCCTTACCTCCTTCTTAAATGGGAGAACCCATATTCTGAAACTGTGGTGCTAAGTGTATTTTAATAAAATGTGTAAATGATGTTCATATGCCTGATAATGTCTGACATCAGCAGAAAAAAATCACAAGTCAAGTCGAGAGATTAAAAGAGTATTGTAAAGCGATATGTCTTAGATTTTACGCTAAATGCCACTAATCTGTCACTGGTAAAGTACAAATACAAATAAAGAATGTTACAGTACTGATGAGAGTGAGGGGGCCTTATTCTAGGATAAGGATGAACTGGTAATGTTAAATGCCAAGAAGACTGGTAATCTGGCAAAAGCCAATATACATGGAGACACCCACAGCCTCGGAAAACAAAGGAAAAGAACATTTCTGAAGAAGGGTCTAGGCCCGAAATGTCAGCCTTCCTGCTCCTCTGATGCTGCTTGGCCTACTGTGTTCATCCAGCTCTACACCTTGTTATCTCTATTATCGAAGAATGCTACTGTTGGGGTGTGCTTTAAACATAAAGTAAAGCACCTAGTTCTAAATTTGATTTCTGAGTCAAAACATATTCATAGTACCGACACTGCCAAGCTCTTTCAGCACTTTATGTTTCACTAAGATCTTCTTTCAATCTTCTAAACCCTGATCCTAGGTTAATCCAGCTCAACGTTTCTTCATAAAGAACCAGCAGTCTGAACCTTTTCTGAACTGCTTCCAATACAATAACCTACTAATGCTGTGACTCTTGCAAATACAAATTGTTTTGTGTTAGCATTAGACTTACGGGACTGGATTTTTCTGATGGGAGGGTCAGTAGTAGGGCAGGATCAGTTGACAAGATTGGCAATCTGATCCTTCATCATGGACCACCATTCTTGTTATGTATATGACCTTCTGTGGTACAACCAATGGACGTTATTTTACTCTCACTAGGAGGATGAGACCCTGAGTAATGTTGATTCCTTTGAAACATTGTCACTGAATATATCTCCTCACATATTTGTGGTCACTCCAAAAGAAGTAGATGTGTGATGAAGATTTATGAGTACTAATGTATTTTTGCTCTATCACTGTCTCTGGGTACCATATTGGAATCATTAGCCACATCTTCAGGGCTTATGTTAGAGCACCAAGCAACTTACAATGCGTCAAGACTTGATGGATTGGCACATAACTAAAGTGTATGACCTCTTGCAGGATTGTGGACATTAAGGTGCAGATTCATGTAAAATAGTAACTTACTGTTTATTGAATAAAAGCTTCTCTTGATAAATGAGCCACATGTGTTCCATTAATTGATTTCTATGCCTGTGAGATTCCAATTAATCTACAGAATTTGCACTCTTTGTTTGCTGGATTTATAGGGAGGATAATGAACTGTGAAACTCATATGGCATCAGTGATTTGTTTTGTACAGACAAATACAACATAAAGTTGTTACTTGGAAAGATCTGGTGGCATAAAAATCTAAAGCAAAGTCACTTACACTACTACAGAAGATGCTGGGCTCCTCATTTGAGTGAACTGTAGGTTTTCAATTGAGCTGTTGTTATTCCCCAATAGCCTCTGAGGGAAGTATAGCCTTCAGAGGCATTGATGTGTACAGAAGATTAAGTATGACCTCTAGCTCCAGAAATTTAGTGGAGTGCATATCAACATGCCTGAATCAAGCATCTTATCTGCACTCTATCTAAGCTCCTCCAACCTACATTTTTGCATTTTCTTATCCTTCTTTTCATAACACAAGAAATGTGAGTTACCAGTGGGAAATCAATCTCCCCAATCCAAAATTATAACTTTTCAGTACTTACAGCAGCCGAATGTTTTCTGAAACTTGTTGGCTAGAATGAACGGATGTTATTGTCATGGAAAAGTTAAGCAAAGCAGTGGTAATTTGTGAAAAGGTTGAAAAAATCTTTATGCTGTAAAGGTAAAGTTGCCATTGTGCCAGAAGACCATAGGTTACCCTCTGGTAGAGAAAGGTGACTCATGGTGAGTTAGCAAAGATCAGTTAGCTGGATAGGTGGTTTACAGTACATAGTCACATCAACTGTATGAATGAATTTATGAGTGATTTTATGTCACATGTATTTTACAGTGAAAAATATAGTGAGAAGTTTCCGCTGTAGCCATGATCTGGTGCCATTTTGAATAGGTTAGGAGTAATAATAATAAAAAATACAGCTTGAAGAGAGTCTATATCCCTTGTGTCACTGCTTCGCTGCTGCCAGCGCCGGACCCAGCCAACATTGAAGTTTCTGCTCCTCAGGTGCCATCTTTTGCCCCTGGGCCTACCTCGCCAACATCACCTCTGCCGATGTAGCTACCAATGCCAGATCCCACGCTCGCCCCTCCGCCAGCCGCCTCTTTGACACCGCTGCCACAGTCCCGCACCGGTCTCGCCAGCCACCTTGCCACCAGACTCCTGTTCCAGGTTAACTACCCGCTGTCCGCCCGAGTCCCACTCCGGGTTCACCAGGCACCTCGCCACCATCGGCTGGTCATGCTTCACACTCACCAGCTGCTGCCACCCTCCAGACCCCTATGAAACCACCTTCCTACTGTCTTCCTCGACTTTGCTGTCTTCCTGGAAGGTAAGTAGAAGCAAAAACTAAAATAGAGAAAAACAATCAAAACAAAAAGAAGGAAAAATGAAGACCAGACGGAGTGAACGGTCCTTGGGCTGAGGAAACTGGAATCTACCTACTCTGCCGCCATCATCTTGAATCCAATTCCTGTACCAGCTGAGGTCACCATGAAGGTCCCACTTTCTCAACCTTGCCCCTTGCCTGATGGTAACCCTCAGGTTAAGCTTACTTCCAGGTGTCTATCTCTCTAATGAGAGATCAGGAGTAGATAAAAAGAAACCTTTCTCCTTCGTGAATACATCAATGACCGAAAAGCATAATTTTAAGGTAAGAGACAGAATGTTTAGAGGAAATATTGGGGGAATAGCTTTTCATTCAGAGGATGGTAGGAATCTAGAATTCATTCCTGTAAGGGTGGTAGAGGCAGAAATCCTCCTAATATCGAAGATATATTTAGATATGCACTAGCAATACCAAGGCATACAAGGTTATGGGCCAAGTGATCGAAAAATGGGATTAGCATAATTATAGAGTCATAGAGCTATACAGCACAGAAACAGACCCTTCATTCCAACTCATCCATGCTGATCAGACTTCCCAAATTAATCTAGTCTCATTTGTCAGCACTTGGCCCATATCCCTCTAAATCCTTCCTATTCACATACCCATCTAGATTCCTTTTAAATGTTATAATTGTATCAGTCTCTACCACTTCCTGTGGCAGCTCATTCCATACATCCGCCATCTTCTGCAAGAAAAAGGTACCCATTAGGACCCATTTATATCTTTCGCTTCTCACTTTAAACCTATGCCCTCTAGTTTTGGGCTCCCTTACCCCAGGAAAAAGGCCTTAGCTATTTACCCTATCCATGCCCTTCATGATTTTATAAACCTCTGTTAGGTCACCCCTCAGCCTCCGACGCTCCAAGGAAAATAACCCCAGACTATTCAGCCTCTCCCTAAATTTCAAGCCCTCCAATCCTAGCAACATCCATGTAAATGTTTTCTGAACCTGTTCAAGTTTCACAACATCCTTCCTCTAGCAGGGAGACCAGAATTGCACACAATATTCCAAAAGTGGCCTAACCAATGTCCTATACAGCGGCAACATGACCTCCAAACTCCTATACTCAATGCACTGACCAATAAAGGCAAGCATATTAAATGTCTCCACTAACCTGTCTACCTGCAACTTCACTTTCAAGGAACTATGAACCTACACCCCAAGGTCTCTTTGTTCAGCAACATTCCCCAGGACCCTACCATTAAGTGTATAAGTCCTGTACTGATTTGCCTTTCCAAAATGCAACATCTCACATTTATCTCAATTAAACACCATCTGCCACTTCTCAGCCAATTGGCCTATCTGATCAAGATCCCATTGTACTCTGAGTTAACCTTCTTCGCTGTCCACTACACCTCCAATTTTGGTGTCATCTGCAAACTTACTAACCATTACTCCTATATTCACATCCAAATCATTTATATAAATGTAAGCGATTGTTTTTGATCATTACAGACCCAATGGTCAAAGGGCCTTTTTTCTGTGCTGTAAACCTCTATGAATCTATGCCTAAGTACACATTTGGAAAAGTTAAATCTTGTTTGAAATTATTTGTTATAATGATACACATATCCAACAGACGGAGATAGCAAGAACTGCAGATGCTGGAGTCAGAGACAACACAATGTGGAGCTGGAGGAACACAGCACACCAGGCAGCATCAGAGGAGGAGGAAAGTTGACATTGCAGCATCAGAGGAACAGGAAAGTTGACGTTCAGGTCGGCACCCTTCTTCAGAAATGAACTTTCCTGCTCCTCTGATGCTGCCGGGTCTGCTGCGTTCCTCCAGCTCCATACTGCGTTATCTCCAGCAGAGGGAGCTTTGTTCCAGCTAATATCAGAACCATTCATTTGGTGAGTTCCTGGCTGAATAGAAAAGGCAAGTTAGCAACGAAGCTGAAACAAGAAGGTACAGATCATAATCTTGTAAAAGGAATGGATTCTCTTGTATATGATACACAAATTTTCAACATGACAAGGGAATGCTTTTTCCATATAATCCTGTAATAGTTCTTAGCTTACACACATTTATATCTGCAGCAAATAAGGCATCAAAATGTGGTATTTCTGATCTTTGTTTGAATATCTTTCAGTCCAAATAACAGTGTTCTGCAGTTATTCAAATACAATTTATTGAGATAGATCCTGCCATGTAATTTTATTGGCAAGTTAACTCTGGGCAATATCAAAGAACCCCCTAAGTCCTTTCTGTAATAGTGAACTCTGTTATCTAGATTATCCAAGTTTTGGGGATAAACAAGATAGGTTTGATACTTACTAACCTCAGACAGACTGCCTGATAGTTTCGAAAGAGCTAGTGCAACTCCACAATACTGACAACTCAAAAACAGCGTGCATCGGAAAATCAGCCCTGAACAAATGTGTAGAGCTTCAAAGTGCCGTATAAACTATATTCCTCTGTGTTACTTTGAGTTTGTGATTTTTGGGTCATACTCAATGACTTACTTGAAACCTCTTTGCAAACTCATACTTATGAGCCATGAATGAATAGAGTTCTTCTTTTACTGGAGAAATTTGCATTTCCAGAAGTTTGGGATCCGGGAAAAACTTCAATCCGTAACTGTGGGTTCACTTTTGCATTGACGTTTGAATAAATGGAGTTTTTGAACGATATACCATTTTTCTGTTATGTAGCAGCAGTTAATATGTGTATTTGTCTTACAAATACAGAAGAGAAATTTCTTCAGCAGAATTCCAGTATTAAAATGGTTGATCAGGACCACAACAATACGATACCCAAGTTATGAAATACAAAAGCAAAACACTGTGGATTTGGGTGGAAAAAAGTCATTATAACTTAGAGAACCAGTTGAGACACTAGATGTTAACGAACAATAGACACCGTTCCTGATGGTTTAACATAAACTGAATAATGCTGCACAATCTTATAATAGAAATATTTCACACATCACTGATGTAACATGGCACCAGCAGTATTGTACCAATATAGTTTGGAACAATAGTGAGTTCAAAGCAGCTGTTTAACCAAACTAAGGCTAGCCACACAGTAAGGCTCCTTTTACAGTGGTTTGTAATTTCACCTCCCATTTCAGAGTCATTGCAGGATGTTATTTTCGATTTACTCAACAATTTTGGTCTTAGCTTCATTGGCCCAATGAAAATGGCAAGCTGTTGAAAAGAACAATAAATCTAAGTGACACCCCACTTCCGTGTATAGCCTGATGGACAGATTGAAAGAGTGAAAGTAAAGAAATTAAAAGATAATACTACACTCAATGTTGCTTTTTAATAATGGAGCAGTTATAATGTCATGTGCCATAAACAATCAGAAACTGAGGTTTGATATCACTATCAGGTTGGACCTTGAGGACTATGTGGAAAGTGAATTGAGCAAATATTTCAAGATACATTATAGGAATGAGGTGCTCATTCCACTGGATGATATTGTAGTTTCAAATCTTACCATGGAAGGATATGGAATTCAATACCTAAATCACTTATTATAAATACCTAATTAATTAATCAATCACTGATGAATGACTTCAGTTTTTACAGCAAATACAGTAAATGTTCCCCAAAATTCCTTCAACCTGCTGATTTGATTTTATTTATTGTCTCATGTATTTTGTTACAAAATACAGTGAAAAGTGTTCTATAGTGTCGCTACTCTGGCGCCATCTTAAGACACAGAAAAATAAACAAAAACATAGTATATAAAGGCAGAAAAATGAAGAAATAAAGAAAATGTTCAACTTTACAGACTTTCTTTTGCTATACTGTAGGCCCCCAATAGCCATTGAAAAACTGAGGAACAAATCTGTATGCACATTATGTAAAGATGCAATAACAACAGGGTTGTCATAGTGGGTGACTTTAACTTCCCCAACATTGACTGGGACTCCCTTAGAGCAAGAGGCTTAGACAGGCAGAATTTGTTAAGTGCATCCATGAGGGTTTCTGTATAGAGTATGTTGATGATTCAACCAGAGGAGGGGACATACTGGACCTTACGTTGGTTAATGAGCCTGGCCAAGTGACTGACCTTTCAGTGGGACAGCATTTTGGAAACTCCTTAAATTATAAGATACCTATGAACAAGGATAAGTCAGGATCTTGCAGGAAGGTACTAAATTGGGGGAGGGCAAATTATGTCAACATTAGGTGTGTTCCCTCAAGTTCCCTCTCATTGGTGCCATTTCGCCACTGCTGACGCCCTCGCCACTATGAGTCCTCCCCGGACCTCGCCAATGCAGATGCTGCCGGGTTCTGCACTGGCCCAAACTCGACTCCATCGCCACCATGAGTCCACTACGGGCCCACCTCACCAATGCAGCTACTGCTGCTGCCATCTGGTCTCGTATTGGGCCCAAACACACCACTGCCACCACCTCCATGAATCTGCTGTGCCTACATGGTCTGGTCTATAAATGGTAAAACCCGCCAAAGTGAAAAATCATTTTTGAGCTAGGTGTGTTAATTGGGAGGAGCTGTTATCAGGCAAATCCACATTTGACATGTGGGAGTTGTTTAAAAGCCTACTGACAAGAGTTCAGGAGTTAAGGAGAAAAGACAAGGATGGCAAGGTAAGGGACCCTGGGATAAGAAGGGAGGTTGTGAATTTAGTCAAAAGGTAAAAAGAAGCATATGTAAGGTTCAGGAAGCTAAAATCAGACAAGGACCATGAAGAATATAAAGAAATCAGGAAAGAACTCAAGCACAGAATAAGGAGAGCAAGAAGGGGCCAAGAAATAACTTTGGCAAGTAGGGTTAAAGAGAATCCCAAAGCATTAAAAACAAAAGGACAACTAGGGAGAAGGTAGGACCATTCAAGGAAAAATGAGGAAACTTGTGCTTGGAGGCAAAGGATGTAGGTGAGATCATAAAAGAATACTTTGCATCAGTATTCACCCAGGAGGAGCATATGGAGGATAGTGAGATTTTTGTGGAGCATGCTAATGTGCTAGAGCATTTTGAGTTAAGAAAGAAATGGTGTTGGGTCTTTTGAAGAGCGTTAAGGTGGATAAGTTCCTAGGACCCAATGGTATCTACCCCAGGTTATTTAGAGAGGCAAGAGAGGAGATTGCTGGGGGCTTGACCAAATCTTTGTATCCTCACCAGCCACTAGAGAGGTCTCACAGGACTGGCGAGTAGCTAATGTTGTTCCTCTGCTCAAGAAGGGAAATTGGGATAATCGAAGAAACTATAGACCGGTAAGTCTCACACTGGTGGTTGAGAAGCTATTGGAGAAAATTCTTAGGGATAGGATTTACGCGCATTTGGAAAAGTACGGCCTAATTAGGGATATTCAGTGTGGCTTTGTGCGGGCCAGGTCATGTCTTACTAACTTGATTGAATTTTTTGAGGAGGTGATGAAAGTGATTGATCAGGGCAGAGCAGTGGATATTGTAAGGATTTTAGTGAGACTTTCGACAAGGTCCCTCATGGTAGGCTCATTCAGAAGATTAAGATGCATGGGATCCATCGTGACTTGGTTGCTTGGATTCAAATTTGGCTTGAACATGGAAGACAGAGGGTAGTGGTGGAAGGGTGTTTTTCTGGCTGGAGGTCCATGACTATTGATATTCTGCAGGAATCCATAGTTGCTCTTTGTGATATATATAAATGACTTGGATAAAAGTAGATGGGTGGGTTAATAAGTTTATGGAAAATACAAAGATCAGTGGAGCTGTGGAAAGTGTAGAAGGTTGGCAAAGGATACAGTGGGATATAGATTAGTTGCAGAAATGAGTGGAGAAATGGCAGATGGAGTTTAATCTGGGTAAGTGTGAGGTGCTGCACTTTGGGAGATCAAATTTTAAGGAAAAGTATACAGTTAATGGCAGGACCCTGAACAGCATTGATGTACAGAGGGATCTTGGGGTTCAATCCATAGCTGCCTGAAAGTGGCCACGCAAGTAGATAGGGTGATAAAGAAAGTGTATTGCATGCTCGCCTTTATTGGCCAAGGAATTGAGTGCAAGAGTTAGGATGTCATGTTGCAGTATTATAAGAATTTGGTTAGGCCACATTTACAGTATTGTGTTCAATTCTGGTCGCCACGTTACAGGAAGGATGTGGTGGCTTTGGAGAGGATGCAGCCGAGGTTTACCAGGATGCTGCCTGGATTAGAGGGTATGAGCTTTAAGGAAAGGCTAGTAAAACTTGGGTTGTTTTCTCTGGAGTGGCGGAGGGTGACTTGATAGAAGTCTATAAAATTATGAGATGCAAAGATAGGATTGACAGTCAGAATCTTTTCCCCAATGTTGCAATTTCTAATACCAGGAGCCATGCATTTAAGATAAGAGGGGTAAAGTTCAAAGGAGATGTGATCGGCAAGTTTTTTAATCAGAGTGGTAGGCGTCTGGAACACACTGGCAGGGGTGGTGGTGAAGGCAGAACAGATAGGACTTTTAGATAAGCATATTAATGTGCAAGGAATTGGAAGGATGTGGACCACAGGCAGGCAGAAGAGCTTAGTTAAATTTGGCGTTATGTTTTGCACAACATTGTGGGTAGAAGGGCCCATTCTGATGCTGTTCTGTGTTCTATGTTCTTGCTAAGTGCTCCATCAAGGGCCATGGGCCTGTTGACCAGGCTCAAGTCCCCATCGCTGCGCCACTGCCGCTGTAACAAAAGTTCCCTCTCATTGGTGCCATTTCGCCACTGCTGATGCCTTCGCCACTATGAGTCCTCACTGGACCTCGCCAATGCAGATGCTGCTGGGTTCTGCACTGGCCCAAACTCAACTCCATCGCCACCATGAGTCCACTTCGGGCCCACCTCACCAATGCAGCTACTGCTGCTGCCATCTGGTCTCGTATTGGGCCCAAACACACCACTGCCACCACCTCCATGAATCTGCTGTGCCTGCATGGTCTGGTCTACAAATGGTAAAACCCGCCAAAGTAATAAATCATTTTTTTTAATCAACATGTTTTAATATATTTCCAGGCCAGGACTTGAACCTGAACATTCTGACTCAGAGATAGGGGCACTGTTACTGTGACACAAGACCTGGATATAGTCATGGATATTGTTCAAGTAAATGGTCCTTCATCAGCCACTCCAAGCAATTGAAAATGGTTAATGAATATAACGTGACTCAAGGTGATTAATGAAAAGACATTGCTGAAAAGCTATGACAACAGGACATCGGGGAAATATGTAGTTGGTCAGTCAGGATCTGAAAGAGATAAGATGATTTAGGACAAATTGATTTCTTGTTGATGGGATGTGACATGCAATTACAAGATTAACTGTAGTCCTGCAACACCTGCATCATTTTTATTATGGGTATCTGGATTGATTCAGCTTCACCACCCCTGAATCACCACTATGCAAACTGCCATGTGAAATGCTTTATAATGCACCTGAACAAAAACCTGAAAGATTTTAAAATTCTAATTACCTCTGTTTTTCCTCAGTTTGTAATGGCTACAACAACAGCAACTTTCATTCATATAACACAAATTGAACGACATGACTATAAATGGTGAGGATATAAGAGATTCGTATATAAGAGATTCACTGATAAATGTTATAATACAGCAACGCTGATTATAAGTAAGCACAGAGAACCCATGTCATTAACTCTTTAAGCATTCCTTCACTTTCTTCCCACGTGTGAATTATTTATTAAATACAAAAAAAGACCTCGGCCAATAAAATGTCTCAATCTCTCCATAGTTATGCAGCATCTCAATGGATATTTCAAACAGCATGGAGAAAAAGAAATTGTTTTGATGTGCTTCTCTTATTTTCTTTTGAATCACTTGAGTGAAGAACCTGTCCCTGACTTTTAAGTTCTTCTTAAAAAAGCAGATATTACATAAAACATTTAAATGCATAGGAGGGAAGGAATAGGCAAAAGCCAGGATTAATGCCTACTATTGTTTATTGAGGGACATTGCTTTGGAATTATTCATTTTTACCAGCAGATGGCAAAGTTATAACAGCAATTCCATATCTGTTCACAGTGCAATATCACCACCCACTGGTACAAATGCTTAAAAATAGCCTTTCTTTTCCAAATAAAATATTCTGATTTATTTATGCTTATTAAAGGAAAATAAGTATCTATTGTGAATTGGAGTAGGTGCGTTATTTCATATTTGACCTTGCAAGGAAAATGTCTCAGGCTTCAGCAAGAGATAGAATTTTAGAGTGAACATCAACAAATCCTAAAAGGAATGAATACATAGGTAGTGACATTCTATGCAAAATGTCAGTAAAATGTGAAATAAACATTAAATAATTGGTGTTGTTGTTAAGCATTGAAGAAAAATGCACACATTGTAGTGTTGAATCCCAGTGTTTAATTTAGTTCTCATCTTTGAGCAACAAGATTGTCAAAGGTCACCTAGTCATAGTTAACCTTAGGATGAAAAGAACAAGTGTAAGCCATTTGTCCCTTTGAGGATGCCCTGCCATTCAGTTAGCCTGTAGCTGATCTGTAATTTATTTACATATGCTTATCTCTGCATTCTTCGATATTCTTCCTTAATAAATGACTATTGACCTCAATCTCAAAATCTTTCTCCCTTAAGTCTCTGAGTACCCTATTGCTTTTCTACAACATCTTTCTGCCTCTTATAATACTCAGTGTGTACTGTTACATTCTTGCCTGACCCTCAGGTTTAACTACCACCAGTTGTCTCTCTCTATTGAGAAAGTAGCCCTGTTTGGGACTTTTGAGACTTTATTTTCCGTTATTGGGTTCTGGCTGTTTGCGTTATAGGCCTTCTCTTGCTTAACAAGTTTATAGCATGAAAACAATCGATAGAAGTTGCATTGACTTGCTGGGAATAATTACTTAAGAATATTAAGAATTAGGTGAACACTTTTCATTCCATTGCCATCTCATCCAAGACTGCCCTTCTCTCCACCTAAAGACTGTGTAAACACCATGAGGTTGTATGGAGCTTAGAGCAACTCTGACATCACTTCTTTCAGCAACATTATTGATACAATTTCTACCACCAAGCTTTTGCCCCTACAGTAACATGAATATATTAATGCGTATAACTAGTTTTACATTTACTACCACTATGTCTCTATCAAGTCTCTCAAATGAGGCTCTGGATGTTGCACAATTTTTCCAGAATGTATTGCCTTCTGACTTGGAAGAGTGGTAGATGTTTGACTCGATGACTAGTGATCTTGATTTTGAAATGGCTCTTGATTGGTTTATGAACTGCTTGTCCACTGGGAGGTCTTGCATTTCTTGAGTGTCCTTTATAGAGGATGTTGTTGCTGCTAAACTCTGGAACTGATCCAATACGTTAACTCGGAAACCTTTAACTTCCATTGCAGAGGAGTTCCTCACTGCTGATTGCGATGATTTTCCCATAACCTCATCTTGGGTGGGGGTGGGCAGTGAGAAGAACTATTTCCTGTTTTTCTTTTTGTATCCTGGATGTTCAGACCAGAAAATTTCTCCTTTATGACCACGTCCTTACTCCTTGGACATTGATCTAGCTTCCATATGAAGCTCATTTTCACTTTGTTCAAGAAAAGTTTTATTCTCAGTTTGCTCAACTACTTGAACTTGTTGTTTAGGCTTCTATTCATTTTCTGTGGATATCTTTTTTACTGAGCTAGACATTTTCACACCCTCAATTCTGGTATTAGAGGACTGCTGCTAATGTTGCATTATCTCTTACTGATACTGACAATTCTGCTTTGGGCTACAAACGCAGAGAATGCTGGAGAAACTCAGCAGGTCTGGCAGCATCTGCAGTGGGAGAAGCAAAGTTAATGTTTCCAGTCCAGGATAGCTCTTCCTCAAATGGCTTTGGGCTCATTGGTTGAATTGCTTGTCAATCAGGGTGGTGATTGTCCAAATAACCTGCTCAGCATGTAAACCATTCTGATTGACACGCAAATTACAATCATCATTGTTTGCACATTGTAAATGAACAAGGTGTCTGAAAAAGCAGTGAACAGAAGGTGTGTCATACTGAAACCTAAAATTCAATGGACTCTATCATGAAGCTTTCAATGGGCAGCACAGTAGCTCAGTGATTAGCACTGCTGCCTCACAGCGCTAGGCACATGGGTTTGATCCCACCTTCAGGCGACTGTCTTTGTGGAGTTTGCACGTTCTTCCTGTATCTGTGTGGGTTTCTGCCAAGTGCTCTGGTTTCCTCCCAGAGTCCAAAGATGTTCAAGTTAGGTGGATTGGCCATGGGAAAATGCAGGGTTAGAGGGATGGGGTAGGCGGATGGGTTTGGATGGGATGTTCTTCAGAGGATTGGTGTGAACTCATTGGAACAAATGGCTTGTTCCAACACTGTAGGGATTCTAAAGACAGTACAAAATCTAATGTGTTTTGTCTACATATAATAGATTAACTCTTATGACTGGGTCTTCCTTTTATGGGGTAGGGGTAGGGCAGGAGGCAAGGGGCCTGGAAATAAGACAAGCAGCAGGGCTCATGAATTCTCTCCATGGTCCTGGCTACTTGGCCTTTCCTGATACATTCAGCAGGCACTGCCAACCCTTGAGGCTGCTCTGGTAAGGAAGTCTGGCTTCTGATATTCCTTCTCCTTACTTTGGCATTTCAACAGCCACAATAATAGGTGTCATCAATCCTTAAAATGAGATTTGTACTTTCAGAATCCTGTGCTAATGTCCCCCTTAATTTCCTCCATCCACTTAGGGTCATCCTACAGGAAAATTGCACTTCATATGCTTCCCCTGTGGAGTTGGCATCTGAAAATGGTGCCAGCACAGGTTTCCAATCCCAAAAATTCATCCCATAGTCTGGAATTCTGCGTCTTGCAATAATAAGTAAAGTAAGATTACATGGGATTCAGGGTGAGCATGCCAATTGGATACAAACTTAGCTTAACAGCAGGAGACAGAGAGTGGTAAAGGAGGTTTGTTTTTCAGACTGGAGGCCTGTTACCAGTAGTTCTTCATAGGGATCGGTACTGGGTCCACTTTTGTTTGTCATTTAGGAAAATGACTTAGATGAGACTATAGGAGGCATGGTTAGCAAGTTTGTGGAGGACACTGAAATTGGTGGTATAGTGGATAGTGAAGAAAATTACCTAAGATTACAAAAAGTTCATAATCAGTTGGGTCAAGTGGTGAGGAGTGGCAGATGGAGTTTAATTTGGATAAATGCATTAAAACAAATATGGGCAGGTCTTGTACAATTAATGGTAGGGCCCTGGGTAGTGTTGTAGAACAGAGAGACCTCGGGGTTAGGTACATATTTCTCTGAAATTTGCATCACAGTTGGACAGGATGGTTAAGAAGGCATTTAGCATACTTGCCTCATTGCTCAGACCTTTGACAATTGGTGTTGGGATGGCATGTTGAGGTTGTACAGGATGTTGGCAAGGCCACTTCTGGAGTACTGTGCGCAGTCCTGGTCACCCTGCTACAGGAAGGAAATTATTAAATTGGAGAATGTTCAAAAAAATTTAGCAGGATGTTGCTGGGAACAGAGGGTTTGGGTTATAAAAATAGGCTGGATAGGCTGGGACTTTTTTGAATAGTGCAGAGGAAGTTGAGGGATCATCTTGTCAAAGTTTATAAAATCATAAAGGGCTTAATAAGATGAATAGCAAGGGTCTTTTCCCTAGGGTGGGCAAGTTCAAAACTGGGGGGCATATTTTTAAGGTCAGAGAAAGTTTTAAAAAGGACATGAGGGGCAACTTTTTTTACACAGACAGTGGTTCATGTGTAGAATGGACTGCCATAGGAAGTGATGGATGCAGGTACAGTTACAATATTTCAAAGACGTTTGGATAAGTACATGGATAGGAAATGTTTGGAGAGATAGGGGCCACATGCAAGCAGGTGGGACTGGTTTCATTTGTGAACATGGTCCTGTGGACTAGTTGGACTGAAGAGGTATGTTTCCATGACTCTGTGACTCTATTTCCTGCTTAGGTCAAACACATGGCTGATTTACTGAAACAAAATACTCTACACACTTCTCCAAAAAATTGTCGATTAAGCAAAAACATTCAGAGAAATATGTGCGGATTGAAGAAAACAGTCACTAAAAACATATGTTACTGGATTTCTCAGCATCAAAATCCAATGGTAGAAGTTGTGGTTTATGCTTGACTACCAGAAGGCACTTAAATATGATTTGCAATCTTTCAAACCCAAAATACTATGGTGTATTTGAAGCACACTGTATTCAGTGATAAGAACAGTAACTAAAATCAGAATTAAAGAAATCAGTACACCATATCAAAAGGACCTTCTGTCTCATATAGAAATGCAAGAGACCTCTCAGAATATTGTACATGAATTTTGCGGTTTCTCCGTATATTTATTGATTAAAAACTACATGTGTATGCATGAGCTATACATCAGAATTTTTGTCATACCTAAACATTATTAAGTTTGAGCAATAGATATAGAAATTTCCCAATCATATATAAGCACATAGCAACCAAAGAATCAGACATTTAAAAAAGTCATCGTATTCAAAAACAAACATGAAGTGTTCAAGCTGGTGTTCATGCAATATTTATCAAGCTTGCTTATTATCTTGACTCAGACACACAGAGTGTTATCTTCAGTAATCATTGGCTGTACATCTGTTTGGCAAATGGAAATAGAACATCTCTGATGTCAATCAAAAGCATTCAGCACCTCTTAAAATAGAGGTGCACTTTGAACAGCATTTTGACATGCCACAAAATTAAATTGACAACTACCTTGGAATTTTCAGTTAGTTGACTTCATTCCTTTTCAGCAAACTTTCAGTAAGTGCTCTGCAAGTGCTAATTCTTATCATTGATTACTGTTGGCAAAACCACAAACCTTAGTGTCAATAGAATTGAAAAACACAATGAGCTCAAGGCAATTTTCTAAACTTGAATTGCCATTATAAAGGGCTTCATTTTCTCTCTATACTTTGGACATGTAACAATTCAACATTTTACTCAGTCCTTTCATTAGTATAAGGGTTTGAGAATGAGGTATGTGCACTGAAACAGAATACATCGTGACAGGAACTGATGTAATTGTCAAATGATCTTATTCTCTCTTGCAGTCTGTGGCAAGAGGAAGCCACATTGAGACGTTTCTTAAGTGAATGTTTTTCTTTGTCAGCAAATTCTAACTATTCTTTATCAGCACAATGACACCAAAGGTTTCTTTCAATCTATTACTTACTGTATTATAATCATCACTGTTTTGTTGCATTAGGCTGAGGATGTCTTGTCGGGTGATTGTACAAAGTTTTTATGGTGAACATACAAATTAGGAGCAGAGATAATATTTTGTATAATATTCATCCATGGGATCAGGGTGTCACTGGCTAGACCAGCATTTATTATCCATTCCTAATTGCCCAGAGGGCAGTTTATAGTCAAACACATTTCTGTGGGTCTGGAATCACATGTAGGCCAGACCAGATAAGGATGGCAACTTCCTTCCCTAAAGGGCATTCGTAAATCAGATGGATTTTTCCAACAATTGACAATGGTTTCAAGATCATCATTATTAAATTCAAATTCCACCCTCTATGATGGACATTATCTGAGTCTCTGGATTAACAGTCCAGTGATAAATTCACTCGGCCATTGCCTCCCCTGGATCATTTAGCACTTCACCCCTACTCCATCATGCAATAAAATCGTGGCTGGTCCATTTGTGTTCTGATTAAGGCAAAATACTATGGTTCTGATAAAGGCAAAATACTATGGATGCAGGAAATCACAAACAAGCATGGAGAATGCTGGAGAAACTCAGTGGCAGCATCTGTGCTGAGAGAAACGGAGTTAACATTTCAAGTCTCCATATGACTCTACTTCAGAACTGCTGAGATTCCCCAGCATTGTCTGTGTTTGTTTGTTGGTGAATTCCACATTCACATCCATCCCAAATAATCTTTGATTCCCTTTCCTAGCAAGAACCTTTGTCTTAAAAAAAATTCCATGACTTTATTGGTCAGTGCATTGAATATGGGAGTTGGCAGGTCATGTTACAGTTGTATAGGACATTGGTTAGGCCACTTTTGAAATACTGCGTGCAATTCTGGTCTCCTTGTTATAGGAAAGATGTTGTGAATCTTGAAAGGGTTCAGAAAAGATTTACGAGGATGTTGCTAGGGTTGGAGGATATGAGCTATAGGGAGAGGCTGAATAGACTGTGGCTATTTTCCCTGGAGAGTCAGAGGATGAGGAGTGACCTTATAGAAGTTTATAAAATCATGAAGGGCATGGATGTGGTGAATAGCCAAGGTCTTTTCCCCAGTGTAGGGTGTCCAAAACTAGAGGGCATGGTTTTAAGATGAGAGGGGAAAGATTTAAAAGGGACCTTAGGGGCAACTTTTTCATGCAAAAGGTGGTGTGTGCATGGAATGAGCTGCCAGAGGAAGTGGTGGAGGCTGGTACAATTACAACATTTAAAAGGCATCTGAGTGGTATATGAATGGGAAGGGTTGAGAGGGATATGGGCCAAATGCAGACAAATGGGACTAGATTAATTTAGGACGTTTGGTCAGCAAGGATAAGTTGGACCGAAGGGTCTGTTTCCGTACTGTACATCTTTATGACTGTATGACTTTGCCTCCACCACCTTCTGAAGACGAGTGTTCCAAATTTGCATAATTGTCCAAGAGAAAAAATAAGCCTCAACTCTGTCCCACAAATGTGAGATCTAATTTTAAAATCTAATTTTAAAACTGTGTTCCCTAGTTCTGGATTAACCCAAAGAGGAAACATCCTTTTCACATCCTTGTCAAGGCCATTCATGATCTTATAAATGTCAATAAAATTATCTCTGTTCTTTGAAACAGTGGAAACAAACCCTGTCTATCCAACTTTGCCTCTTAAGACAATCTGATCAACTCAGTTATCAATCTTGTAAGCCTCCTCTGAATCACCTCTGATATATTTACATCCTTTCTCAAATAAGGAGAACAAAACTATGCACTGCATTCGAGATGTGGTCTCACCACACCCTGTATGACTGAAGCATAACAATTTCTCTTTCATGTTCATTTTTTTGTAATATAGTATTACATCCATTAGGCCTTTTGATTACGTACAGTAGCTGGATGATACTAGCTTTTTCTCATGTGCTGGAACACTTGGATCCATCAGCACCTTAGAATTCTGCAGTCTTACTCAGTTTAAATAATATTTGACACCTTTTTCTTCCTAACATAGTGAAAACTTATGTTTTCCCAACTTCTACTCCATCTGCAAGATTGTTGTCCACTCACTTACTTACCTCCATTGGTCTGCAGCATCATTAAGTCACTTTCTTAGTGGCATCAGCAAATTTAGATACCAAGCCTTCATTCCTTATGTCTAAGCCATCGATACAAATTGTGAAATATTATTGAGCACAGACAGGACCCTACTTGTCACATTCTGTCAATTAGTAAAAGACCCATTTATGCATACCTTCTGTTTTCTGCCAGCCAGCCAGCTTCTACCAATGTTAGTGCGCTACCTCTGACACCCTGAGCTTCTACTTTGCTTCTACTTCTATCACCTCTTGTGTAGTACTTTGCCAAATGCCTTCTGGAAAACCAAGCACAGTATTGGAGCAGACTCCACTTTATCCACATGCCACTTTTACAAAGAGTAAATTTGTACAAGAGTACAAGTACAAAGAGTAAAATCAAATAAATTGGTTAAACAGGATTTTCCTTTAACAAAACTATGATGACTTTTTCTGATTACCTTGAGTTTTTTTCCAAGTGCCCAATTATAAAGTCCTTTATGATTAATTCTTACATCTTCATGACACACATCAAGGTAACGGGCCTATAGTTTTCTGTTTACTTCCTCCCTCCTTTCTTCATCGAACAGTTATTTTTGCTCATTTCCAGTCTGGTGGAACCTTTCCAGAAATTAAAGAAATTTGGAAAAGTAACACCAAAATATCCACCACCTCAATATTAACCTCTTTTAAGACCATGGATGAAGCCCATCAGTACTCAGACACTTTTTAACCATTAGCTTCATCACTTTGCTCAGTATTGTTTCCCTTGTGATTGTAATTTCATCAAATTTCTCTCTTTTTTCAACTTCTTGATTTATAGCTATTACTGAGGTATTCTTTGGATCTCTAACAGTGAAGACATAAGCAGAATATTTGTTCATTGCACCTGCCATTCCTTTGTTATTTATTATCAACTCCCCATTTTCACCCTCTACATGACCAACACTCATTTTACTTATTCTTTTCTTTTTTAAATGCCTACAAAAACTTTTGGTATTCATTTTATATTTCGAGCAAGCTTTCTCTTATACTCTAATTTATTTTAATTACAACAAAATTCTGCAGAGGTTGAAAATTTGATTTAAA
The DNA here is from genome assembly GCF_021869965.1 of Rhincodon typus. Taxonomy (NCBI): domain Eukaryota; kingdom Metazoa; phylum Chordata; class Chondrichthyes; order Orectolobiformes; family Rhincodontidae; genus Rhincodon; species Rhincodon typus. The sequence continues at coordinate 23,334,334 of NC_063363.1, read as the reverse complement.
TAAGAAGTGCTGGAAAAGCTCAGCTGGTCTGGTGGTACCTATAGAAAAAGGAACAGAGTTAATGCTTCAAGTCTGATCTGACATTTCTTCAGAACTCTCCACTTATGCTGCCAGAGCTGTTGAGTTGCTTTATATGCTTTTTTCCTCATTTAATTTTGATGTTTTCTGCAATATCTTCAGTTGACTACAGATGTTGAGCCCACCCTTTGCAATATTTCTTTTATTAGAAATATATTTATACTGAGTATTCAAAAGTATCCCTTCAAATGTCTGCCACTGCTTCCCTGTGGATCCATCTCCTAGCCCTTTACATTCAGATGCCAAAGTTGTATTGGCTTGTTTTTATTCATGAGCATCCAAAATCATTAAAATGAAATTTCAACTACACCCAAATTCACGAAAGTTCATGAAAACATATTTTAAGTAACATGTATGAGTCAACAAAAATATGACCTGTTTGCAGAATCATCTTACTGTTTTAACCAGATGGTACTAATTAACAAATGTTTTGCTTTGACCTTCACGAGATGTAGATCACAATAAATACATTCAATCTACTGTCACAAGACAGTGTGAGAGTAGCTAGATGTAACTATCTGTCTTTTTTGCTTCTCTGCTTGTAGCCCTTCCTTTCACATCGCAGTTCAGTGCTGCATACAACCAATTGCATCATACCTAACCACCCACACATACCAAGCAAATGTTGAAAAGACACAGTATGACCGCTGGAATTTAAAACCGAAAGTACAAATTAACTACAGGGCTGAATATATTTGCACAAAATAAGCAAGGAAGCAAATATTTTTTCCAACCTTGAAGTCAGACCAAATATTGCACTTTCCAATATCACAAAGTCAACAACAAAGAAAGTTGTTGATGGGATGCGTGCTGGGGATTAATGCTGTTTTGCAGGGATGCGGGATAGGCAAGACAGTTTTGAAGTCTGGAGGATCTCCTGTAGCCACGGAGGTCCTGTTCCCGTACATGAAATTATCTCTATTTTAGTTGAGAATTACACCTTAAAAGTGTTGATAGGATAATCAAACATTGACAGCATTGCCTCCAGGCCTGATGTTCAGGTCTGCACATTTTCCAATTGGGGTGACTTAACAATGATCAGAGTCAAAACCTTGCTCCTTTTCTCCTTTCTTTACAATGCTGAAGCCAATTGCCATGCCTTGGCTACTGGTTCAGGCCCATAGACTTCCTGTTTAGAACCAATCATGATCAGCAAACTATTTAACCAATAATAGTGTTTGGTAGTAGCTCAGTTATTCATGATGGATAAATAATTAATTAGTTATCATCCTTCAAATTTCCTCCTTCAATTATGTAATAGCTGTGCTACCAAAGACACGGATGCATATTAATGGTTTAACATTGAGTGGGGCCACCCAGTCTTTAAAACACAACACCTACCTTTGTAAAATTGCATAATAATTGCTGTTGAACACACCCAGTATTATTTTTCAAAGAACTGAGAGGCAAGAGACTGGTACAGAATTAAAAATTATGTCCATTAAGGACCTCATTAAAGGGCTTTGGTGCATTTGGTTTAGGAGATTTAAAAGCTTAATTTGGAGAGCACAAACAGATGGTGCAGGTCAATGCACAGCTAATGCATTCATTCTAACGCCACTAGAATGTTCTCTGCATTTTTTAAAATCTGATTGTTCCTTAATCCATTGCCAGGTTTAGATCCGCACAACCACTTGCATCGATTGCTTTGCTGACGCTCCTTGGGTGCTGAGATCACTCCTGACCAAATAGGTCATTTACATTTGTGCATAGAACCACAAAAGTATTGCAACATGTGTCCTGGATCCTTATGTAAAATTCATGTGGGTTTCAAGTTGACTTATCACGTGCCTTAATATAATCAACGAATTACATTTTTTTTCAACTCTATGGCTCTTGTTGACAAAATGCTGACTATAAAGATAACATCTCTCCTACAAAATCATATTGAAGAACTGAAATTTCTGGCTTTATCCTGGTCCTGGGTCTATTATAGGCATAGAATCATAAAGGCAAACAACAGAAGGGTCTCATTAATGTGAATCATCAGACTGAATGCATGATGGAATTCACATTTAATTGCTTACGATTTTCTAGAAATGCTTATTTACTTCAGTTATCTGGGAACCCCTGCCTGTCATGAACTTCATTGAAAATGAAAGTCAGATGGTCTGGTAAGCATTTAGAATCCTTTGATCTTGATGGCAAGGACTTTAAAGTGAGAGAAAAAAAAATCACTATTGGACGTTTAAATCAAGATAAATCCAAGTGATTTAGTGAAGTTTAAAAGTGGGTGCAAACTGGGGAGTGTTCTCTCCCCATATTTATTCAGTTTGTATAATGAAAATATTCTTCAAGAGATTGAAGACCTTCCTAGCTTATTAATTGAAGGCCACAACCTCAATAAACTAAGACACTCTGATGACACCATTCTTATAGTTGCTTCTGGAGACAAATTTCAAAAGATTTTAAACAGAGTAGTGAGTAAAAGTAAGGAGAAAGAGCTGAGCATAAATTGTGATAAAATATTACATCTTATCATAAGAAAATTATATCAGAATATAAGACCACAGAGAAGAAAGAAATGTCAAATAGGTAGACAAATTTTGTTGCCTCGGATGTAGTTAAAATCAGATGGAATGTATGACCAACAAATGAAACAAAGGTTTGGAACAACCAAAGATGCATCTCAAAAAAATGAACAGGATGATAGTCAATGCAAAATGAGCCATGAAATCACAGCTGAGAATTCTGGAATGTGTTAAAGCAGCAGGTTTCTCATAGAGAAATACATGTTGGATGAGAGGCAAAATAATACACTGAAGAATGGAAGTTGTAGTTTTTGATGTGAATAATGAAGATGTTTAGTGTTGCATGGATTTATTTTAAGATGCCAATTTTAAATTTATATTCATGTGCCTGCTAGTCAAGACTAGCTGTTGCAAATTACAAATTTTCATTTCTACCAAATGTGATAAACATAGGCAGTCAAATCCTGGGGAACCTGAAAGATCCCATTTCCTATAAATTCACATCACTCTGAAACCTTTCAGAAGTTTCTGAAACAACTGTAATGACCTGTTTTGAAGCAGACATGAATAATAGATGGACTTTTGAATTAGCAAATAAGTGGAGCACTTCAAGGGCTCCTTGCATAGAAGGAGAGAAACAAGACAATGGAGGACTAAAGATTACCAGAGAAGCTATCTTTTCCTCTCTCTGTCTTTGGAAGTAGGTGCTCAGTTCTATCAAAATTCTCAGTCCTGAAAGAAAACTAACTGCAACTGAAATCTTTGAAAGCATGGGAATCTAATTTATAGGGCAGCACAGTGGCTCAGTGGTTAGCACTGCTGCCTCACAGAACTAAGGACCTGAATTTGATTCCAGCCTCAGGCAATTGTCTGTGTGGAGTTTGCATGTTCGCTGTCTCTGTTTGGGATTGCTCCAGTTTCCTCCCACAGTCCAAAGATGTCAGGTTAGGTGGATTGACCAATAGTGTCCAGGGATGTGCAGGCTAGGTTGATTAGTCGTGGTAACATGTGGAGTCAAGGGTGGGTCTGGGGCAAGTGCTCTTCAGAGTGTTGGTGTGGACCTGATGAGCTGAATGGCCTTGTTCCATGCTGTAGTGTTTCCTTTAAAACAATCACATCCAGGAGAACAACTGAACTGAATGGCTGCTACATTGAACTCAGTCATTTAAGATTAGTCAACGGTCGGCTGTATACTCCTTTGTTTTAACTTAATTGGACTGTAAACTGTTTGTAAACTTAGCTTTTTGTCAAGAACATTTGTGTGTACACAGGCCCAGAAATATGTATGTGATCGAATGAATGGTATTGTGTTACCTAATCTTCCTTATCTCCAGGCAAAATAGTTTCAATAGTCTTACCTTGTTCTTTGCTTAACCTAAGGGAGCCTGTCTGTGTAAATTCTTCATAGCCTTAAGGGTAAATAGTGAACACTTGTAGAATTGGCAAGGCACATACCTCCTATATTCAGAAGCAAAATCCTGTTATGATCAAAAGAAGAGTTGGAGAATATCAGGGAGTCATTTCATAACCCTTCACCTGACCATAACACTTGGACAAATGATATTACCAATGAAGAGATGACAGCAAAAATTTGCAATCCAAATAACTGCTGACCAAGCTCAAGAACAGGCAATTGGAATTTCTTGGGCACTTGTGATTTTACGTCACAAAAGAAATCAAAGTCAACAAAGAATTATCTTTCTAAAGAGCCTCACCAAATGAATACCTCTAGAATAAGATTGCGAGAGAATTCCATGGTCACTTATGCCTTCTCAGGGCATGACAAATGAGACAATATCAGAATCCTGAATATACTTTGAAAATACAGCCACTGAAATCTGACAAGTTCTTCTGTTTGATCGTTTTTTTCTATATCAGTAAGGGAAACCTTTGACAAGTGTTGCTTTTTTTTTGTGAGTTAAAATAAAACCCTGCTATATATAACAAAAAGAGGAACTTTGTGGAGGAATAGTCTTATTCCTTTTGCACTTCTGTTCCTGTAAAACACAATGATATTCGGAATTTGTCACACTGTGACTGCCAGGATAAGGAAAACCCTGTCTTAATTGTCAGTTGAGGTTGTGGCAAGGACAATGCAATTGACAATGGTAACTGGATACAGAGAACAAAAATCAGACAAGGATTCTCTTTTGGACTGTTATTTGCTGAACATAACTGGAAATTCATTTTTGACATTAGGCTTTAAAGCCTGAAGAGGAACTAAAGCTAGGCAGCATATATATTGTTAGAGACATAAAAAACTGCAGGTGCCAGAAACCAAGGTAGACAAACAGGAGGCTGGAAGAACACAGTAAGCCAGGCAGTATCTGGAGGAAAGGAGCAGTCAATGTTTCAGGTATTACCCTTCTTCAGGACTGGATGTGGGGGTAGGGGGAGCTGTAGATAAAGAGAGGGGGAGGGGAGTTAGCGTAACGGCAGTGATAGGTGGACACTGGTAGTAGGTACAACCTGGTTGGTCGATTGGAGGAATGGATCCAGTTGATGGCTGGAAGGAAGGGTCAGAAGGTGGAATGGAAGGGAAGAGATGGGGCTGGATGGAAGATAAGGTGCTGTTCCTCAAATTTGCGTTCTGAATCGCTGCAACACTGGAGGAGGCTGAGGACTGACATGTCGGATGGGGAATGGGGGGGAATTGAAATGGGCAGTGAGCGGCGGGTTAGGCCAGTTGTTATGGGCCAAGTGAAGATGCTCGGCGAAATGGTCACCTAGTCTACATTTGGTCTCACCAATGTAGAAAAGATCACATCAGGAACACCAGATGCAATAGTTTAGGTTGGAAGAGATGCTCTGTCTCATTTCGAAGGACTGTTTAAGGCTCTGGATGGAGGTGAGGGAGGTGGTGTATGGGCAGGTGTTGCATCTTTTACGGTTACAGGGGAAGGCACCAGGCGGGTTGGAGTGGTTGGTGGAGGTCACGCCACACCTGAAGAAGGGTAATATCCAAAATATTGACTTCTCCTTTCCTCCAGATGCTGCCTGGCTTGCTGTGTTCCTCCAGCCACCTGTTTGTCCACCTTGGATTGCAACATCTGCAGTTTTTTGTTGTCTCTTACCACTCCAACCCGTCCGGTGCCTTCCCCTGTAACCATAAAAGATGTAACACCTGCCCACACCACCTCCCTCATCTCCATCCAGGGCCCTAAACAGTCCTTCCAAGTGAGACAGAGCTTCACCTGCATTTCCTCCAACCTAGTCTAGTGCAACCGGTGCTCCCAATGTGGTCTTCTCTGCATCTGTGAGACCAAACATAGACTAGGTGACCGTTTCACCGAGCAACTCCACTTGGCCCGTAATGGCCAACCTAACCTCCTGGTCACCGCCCATTTCAACACCCCACCCCACTCCCCCTCTGACATGTCCATCCTCCACCTCCTCTAATGTCGCAGACTCAGAACGTAAATGTGCAGAACAACACCTTATCTTCCACCTGGGCACCCTACAGCCCGGAGGACTCAACATTGAGTTTTCCAATTTCAAAAAAGCTTCCCACCCATCCCTCGGCTCCTTTTCTAGCCCCACCTCCTCCCTTCTATTCCACCTACTGACCCTCCCTACCAGCCACCAACTGGATCCATTCCTCCCATCGACCAACCAGGTTGTACCTACTACCAGTGTCCACCTATCACCACCATTCTGCTAACCCCATCTCCACCCCTCTCTTTATCTGCAGCTCTCCCTACCCCCACATCCAGTCTTGAAGAAGGGTAATACCTGAAATGTTGACTTTTCCTTTCCTCCAGATGGTATATTGTTACGTTGCTGGGATCAGGAGTCTATCCTAACCATGTGGTAGCAGGATTCGGAAATTAGTTGCAGAGGAAGGAGGCGGAGAAGAAAATAACATCATTGTAGAAAGCTCTTGTAAAGAGTTTCTGATTTTCTTATATCTGATAGCAAAAGAATTGAAATAAATTTTGATTTTGCCACCAACCCTGTGATGTGCATCGCTCAGTTATTTGAGCTCAGCCCCATTGTTAGTCCTGACCTGAGTTAAATCATTATAAATTGTTGAGTTCTGCACTAAGCCATGGAAAGACCATCAGTAGAGAGCTTCACTGTGGTTTGCTTACTTTACAATCTGACTGCATCAGTTAATTGGTCTCTATATTTATACTGTTATTGAAAATCAATTCCCACAGTACTGCAATGGAACAGACCAAAAGCTTGCAGCGTGACCTGCGTCAAATATATAAATTTGAGGCAAAGCATTGGGTGACTATTGCCATCCCACTTCCTTACATTGCAATTATACATCTTCATGCAAAATGTCGTTTAGCACAAGAAACATCCACTTGAGTGTTTATTCCAGGCTGTTTCTGGCTGCTCTTTCATCACAATGAGCTAATAACACATACTTAGGTTGAAAGGCTGCAATGTTTTCTCAATCTGCATACTCCCTCATTAAACTGTGAAAATATTTAGCAACAGATCACTGAACTGCAAAGGAGCTATGCCGTTAATTTTACCAATGAAATACATTGTGGAATGTTTCTTTTCAAATAAACACTTTCATTTCCCCATCGACTACGTGATGGAGAAGAAGGTCGTTGAGCAGATCCAACTACTCATACAAATAATCTTTATTTTTCTTTTCTTCATTTTGTTCCTGCATTCCACGACTCCTAGCAATTAGATATCAAACCTTGAAGAGTCAAATACAATTATAGACAGTTATCAATTATTTGTAGAATTATTAAGAGTACAATGGATGCACTGACAAAATGAATAACCAGATTTAGTTAGTTGCCCTTATATAACGATAATTACCAACAAAATTCCACATTTTAGAGACTTTACTTTCATATGAATCAGAGCCAAATCCAAATTTAATATGGATTAAAAGTCCAATGATACTTCAAGTAATAAGATAAATTTCATTTTAAATAGGTCACATAACCAAGATATGTCATAGGCAATCACAAACACCCATATCCGCACCTGTCCCCATAAATGTGACATGACATAGCTACACAGATCCACAGCATGTTTCTCTGCATTCATACAGGGTTGGGCAGATAGTCCTGGCTATTAACAGCTTTTATGTTTGAATTTCATTGGCGCTACCAGCAAGATTTGTATGATGATTGTCACCATAAAAAGTCTTTCTCCCTCAGATCATGACAATGTGAATTCCCAGAATTTCTTTACAACTGACAAAACAATGTTTCACGGCTTGGCCACTTCTGGAAGGACACCTAGCAATTCTGCACAGCTTTTCACACATTTTTCTACATTTAAGACATATAGGTGGCCCACAAAATACCTCCAAGAACTGCGATCTCCTTTTTTGCTAAATAGGAAAACTGATTTTTTTTTTCTTGAGAGCAATTACTTCACGTCAAGAATTTTCTGTCTTCCTTTTCTTGTCTTGATCTGTTTTGTCTTGGTGTCTACATCTGTGCCATTAGTCTCCTGCTCCTCTGCTTGCAGCTCTCCTTTGTGACTGGAACTATCTGGCTTCTTTTTTTACCATATTTCCTGCTGGTACTGCTTCCAGGTTAAGAGTGGTCGGGTCAGATTTTCTTTCTTTCCAGGGAAATTATAGCTGTTCCCTTTATAATTGATGTACAGTATTAAAAACCCTTTTCAAACATTCTTAAAAACAATGACCAATTCCATGAACATTTGAAAGAAATTACAGCCTTACTGTAATGCTTCCAAGTCAAATATCATCATTGTGACTCCTTGGATATCAGCATCTACATGGTTAAAGCATGGGTTACAGGATGAATTTTTAAAAATTCCTTCAAGAGATATAAACATCACTGCCTTGGCCAGCATTATCTGTCTGCAATTGCCAAGGAAGAGTTACCTTCTTGAAAAGCTGTGGTCCACTTGGGAAAAGGGAAACCATGGGAGAACAGAGGTCCAATTCATACCTTCTTAACTTTGGTATGGGTTAAAGTTGTAAGTGTATCTGGTAGTTCTCTAAGGAAATTGACTAACTTGGTTCAGACCACTGACTGAATGTGGAACTGCCCAGTAGGGGTGGCTCAGCATCTGACAAGAGGTAAATCAATGGTTTTGCCTTTGGTTCAACATCTTACATCAATGTGTTCCAGTGTGACTAAGTTTTCATGCCTCAAACTTTGTGTGACCTTATGTGAAAATTTGGTGGGAGGGTACAAGAGTTGTTAGTCATGGTGGAGGATGGTCCATTCAGTTAATCAGTGGAGTTCAGGCGTGAATTAGCTGCTTCTGCTGGAGGAGTCAAGATGAAGAGAGTTGAGCTTCCATCCCAGCTCTCTCTCCCTCCATCTTCTCCCACATCTATCCCCTCTTCAGCCCACCCTGCCTCTGTAGTGGGACATTGGATGAAAAGGCAGTCAGAATGAATGCCAGCCTTGTAACAAACAGCAGAAATCAGGCCTCAGTAAGCAATCACTTAGGCCGTCCTCTCTAGTAGAAAACAAAACTTGCATTTTAAAGGTGCCACACAGCTGTCAGGAATCAGGTACCACTTCAGCCATTGTTGCCTTAGTACTCACGACCCCAGTTTGGAAAGCTCTATATTTGATTTAACTCAAGCTGGAAAGTTTCAGCATTCTTTGCAGTGAATGTATAAGGTAGTTAGCAATAGTCCAAGCATCGGTATAAGCATATCTGTTAGAGAAAGAGACAAGAGTTTAAATTGCTTGAACACAACCTTTATACAATAAGTATGGGGCAAAGCAAAGAGGCAGCCTTCCATGAATGTTTATTTGCATAGAAAATTTGTCACTGTTTGATTTCCATACAATTATCAGAAAGATGTTTTCAGTCTTTTATTGCCTGCTGTAAATAACTGCTATGTAAATTTGCAGTTGAACAGGATTCAGGATAGAGATAGTAGGAACTGCTGATGCTGGAGAATCTGAGATAACAAGGTGTAGAGCTGGATGAACACAGCAGGTCAAGCAGCATCAGAGGAGCAGGAAAGCTGACGTTTTGGGTCTGGACCCTTCTTCAGAAATGAATT
>NC_063363.1:23273688-23309806 GCF_021869965.1 Rhincodon typus | reverse complement strand
GGGTCACCGGACCCGAAACGTTAACTCTGTTTTCTCCTCCACAGATGCTGCCAGACCTGCTGAGCTTTTCCAGCAACTTTGTTTTTGTTCCTGATTTACAGCATCCACAGTTCTTTTGGTCCCTAAGTTGTCGGCCCTGCAGCTTGTCATTTGGTGCTTTTCAAATTCACGACATGCAATTTATTTTTCTGCTATTTCAATGTTAACTTGTCTTAAAAAGTAGAAAGTTATGCTGATTTTGAAGCAAGCTTGAAAGTAAACTATTATGTGTGTATTATATTTACCTGCTAATGTTAATTTGGGATGTGAGGACAAAAAGAAAATAGACATTGCAGGCATGAATTTAGGGAACATCTCTCCACACAAAGAGTAGTAGAAGTTTCAATCGAGGTAATTGACATTAAATCCAATTGTAAGTTTTAAAACTGAGATTGATAGATCTGTTCTGAGGAAGGGTCACTCGACCCAAAACGTTAACTCTGATCTCTGTCCACAGATGCTGCCAGACCTACTGAGCTTTTACAGCAATTTCTGGTTTTGTTTCTGATTTATAGCATTGACAGTTCTTTCAGTTTTTATTGATTGATCTTTGTTTGTCAAAGATTATTAATGAATATGGGGAAAATGCAGGTACCTAGAGTTTGCAGATCAGCCGTGATCTCACTGAATGCCCTTTTCATGGCAGTGTGAATCACATAGGCCTTGTACCCAGACAGAAATGCTTATTAGCTGCGCTTTAAACTGCCAACGTAATTTTATCTTGAAGTTAAATGGATAATTTAACGTACCTGACACTGCTAGCTTATTGGGAATTTGGAAACTAATAATCTATCCACTGTCAATACAGATTTTCTGGTTACTGTTACAAACGTAAACACCCTGCACCTTTTTCAAATTTTGTATATATAAGCCTTAGCAGCAAATAAACACAGGATTGGAACATACTGGTAAACAGACTGAAACTACTCCCTCTGATTCACCAAGGGCGGGTGTCTGTACATATGCTTGCCCACACTGTCCGAGTGCCTTTACTAAATCCTGCTGAATCTCCTGATCATCCTAATTCTTTCAGACTCTCTTCAAAATCCTTTGCAGGTAAAAACCTGATGATGCTTCTTAATGTCTGGCAACCCAATTTCCTTATGCATCTGTAAAACATCTTGGGACTTTTTCCAAGGCAGAGAGGAAGTGCAAGTGTTGCAGTTGTTTTCGGAGGAGTTGAAGTATCATTTTGTTAACTGTTTGCCATGACATCCTGGTTTACAAACTAACAAAGTGCTAGGTTTTATCCCTAGCCTTGAATGTGTCATGTTGGCCATTGTGATCAGTTTTAGCATTCTCGAGGTCTGCACTGGGTGGCTGTTGTAAGAATGAGACAGAGTATCCAATTCTGGTCATTATTCATTGGTTCCATTTAGGATGTAAGCTTGTGAGAGTAACTGGCAATAGCACGATCTAGCTGAGCTACTTGAGATGACCCAGGTTCAAAACCTAATTACTGCCAAGAAATTTCAGTAATGGCTCTGAGCAGGTTGATTAAAAAAAATCTAGCTGAGCTGTGATGTCCTGTATTTGGTACAATTCACCAGAATTTTCTGTTGAGGTTTATATATAAAGAATGGATATTTTAGAAGCAGGTGTTGTGAAACCATTTCAAAACATAATCTTTTTTTAGATGAGTTTGGTGAGCCAGTTCGAATAGTACTCAGCAGTTCTATAAAAGGCCAAAGCAAACGAGACTTTTCGCCTTTTGCTAACATCCTGCTTTTCCCAGTATGAGTTACAATTTTAGTGATAACCCTCAAGCTGATGAATCAACCACTTAATGCATTTATATAAATGTTGTGAATCTGAATCTAAGTACATGTGGAACCTGGTCCATCACTTCCAATATCACTTTTTCTCCCCCAACCCTTTTTATTTATACTTTATGCCTCTGCGATCACTGTCACCTCCTAATTTATGTTTTATCATATCTTAAGTCTGAGCTGGACAGATTTCTTTTGTCTCTCAGGGAATTGAGGAATATGGAGGTCAGCCAGAAAGGTGGAATTGAAGTTGAATATCAGCCATAATCAGATTGAAAGGCGAAACATATTTGTTGGGATGTATGGCAGTCTTCTGCTCCTATTTTTTACGTTGTTATGTTCTTCCCTCTCAGGTACACCACCCTGCCAAATCCCTACTTCAAACCTCCATACTCCAAGGCTCCAACATTCCTGTTAGCAAACACTTGGCTGTCTTGCTCGCGGTTTCCTCTATGCCAACCTTGGCATCTTCCCAAGGTCCTAACTGGCACTTGTTGACTGCTTAGGATGGCTGTATTTGACTCTGTTGCTGAATTTTTCACAGAGTGTGCCAGCTGGTGTGAATCTTGCCAATCTTTGCCCTATCCATATCATATGTCACCCTCCAGTGATGACACTGTGAAGTCAATCAGCGGATAAGGGAGTGACATCCTTACTGCACACAAGGAGGCTATTAAGCCCATCAAATCTCTGTCAGCTCTCTGTCGAACAACTGAGTCAATCCCTTGTTCCATCCTTTTGACTCTGAAAGTTTATTTCTCTCAAATGTCTGTCACATTTTTTATATCTCTGAGCTATGCACAGAAAACACCAGTTCCTACTCATGTATCACGTTTTATTTACAATTCTTTATTATGTTGGCTTGCAGAGCTCTGATTTTTTGCTCAAAATCCTGACTTACGGAGCAAGTTTTTAATGTAAGTTAACATTAATCCTCCTACTCCATGCCTTCTCAGTTAATACATCAACAAATTCAATTAAATTGCTCAAACATAATCTGCCGTTTGTAAATAGCTGCTGGCTGTCTTTAATTGACTCGAATCCCTTGGAGTGCCTTTTATTTCTCTTTGATGATTGTTTGCGGAGACTTGTCTACCACCAATGTTAAACTGACCAGCCTGTGTGGTTATTTGAATGGCCTCACACTTTTCTTGAACAAAGGTATTGCAGTTGCCAGAGAAAAGCAAGAGGTGAAAAAGTGATTTGCCAGACAATTAGAATTCCCATGAGTGCAGAGTGTCGTAAGTAGATTTCATACAGATAACTCACAGAACCTAAAACATTGAGGAGATGATCTGTAACTACGCTATTTCTTTCGAGTAGGTGTGCAACCATGCCCAGACGATTACTGTGATTACTGTCTATCCTCACATGCCCTGTTGCATTCAATCTGTACCAATCAGTTTCACCTACCAATTCTGGCTGACTACCAATACTAAAGACTGGGTGACTACCCAGGCTCACAGCTCCACTCCTCTGCACATGGGTTGTGCTCTGATAATTAAATCCATGTCAGCAACCAGGAATATGCTGAAGGAAAGGTTCTGTTTCTCAGACATCTCAAGGTCATAGAGTCATAGAGATGTACAGCACGGAAACAGACCCTTTGGTCCAACCCGTCCATGCCGACTAGATATCCTAAATGATTCTATTCTCATTTGCCAGAATTTGGCCGATATCCCTCTAAATCCTTCCTATTCATATACCCATCCAGATTCCTTATAAACATTGTAATTGTACCAGTCTCCACCACTTCCTTTGGCAACGTTTTCTATACACACACCATCCTCTGCATGAAAATGTTGCCCGTTAGGACCCTTTTTAATCTGTCCCCTCTCACCTTAAACCTAGCTCTCTAGTTTTGGACTCCCCAACCCTGGGGAAAAGACCTTGTCTTTTTACAGTATCCATGCCCCTCATGATTTTATAAACCTCTACAAGGTTACCTCTCAGCCTCTGACACTCCAGGGAAAATAGCGCCAGTCCATTCAGCCTCTTCTTATAGCTCAAACCCTCCAGCCCTGGCAACATCCTTGTAAATCTTTTCTGAACCTTTCAAGTTTCACAACATCCTTCCTACAGCAGGGAGACCGGAACTGTTCCAAAAGTGCCCTAACTAGTGTCCTGTACAGTCACAACATGACGTCTCATATTCTACACTCAATGGTTAGAGACAAAAATAAAACTTCAGATGCTAGAATCGAAGGTAGACAAACAGGAGGGTGGAAGAACACAGTAAGCCAGGCAGCATCTGGAGGAACGAAGAGGTCGGTGTTTCAGGTATTACCCTTCTTCAGTTCTGAAACTTCAGTCTTGAAGAAGGGTAATACCCGACGCCTTGACTTCTCCTTTTCTCCAGATGCTGCCCAGCTTGCTGTGTTCTTCCAGCTTCCTGTTTGTCTATCCTGTATTCAAAACACTGACCAATTAAGATAAGAGTACCAAGTGCCTTCTTCACTATCATGTCTATTTGGGGACTCCACTTTCAAGGAACTATGAACCTGCACTCCAAGGTCTCTTTATTCAGCAACGCTCCCCATTTAGTGTATAAGTCTTGCCCTGATTTGCCTTTCAGAAATGTAGCACCTCACATTTATCTAAATTAAACTCCATCTGCCACTCCTCAGCCAATGGCCCATGTGTTCGAGATCCCACCGCACTCTGAGGTAATCTTCTTCGCTGTCCACTACATCTCAAATTTTGGTGTCATCTGCAAACTTACTAACCATGCCTCCATGTTCACATCCAAATCATTGATATAAATGACAAAAAGCAGTGGACCCAGCACCAATCCTGTGGCACACCGCTGGTCACAGGCTTCCAGTCTGAAAAGCAACCCTCCACCACCACCCTCTGTCTTCTATTTTCGAGCCAGTCCTGTATCCAAATGGTTAGTTCTCCCTGTATTCCATGTGATCTAACCTTCCTAACCAGTCTACCATAAAGAATCTTGTCAAATGCCTTATTGAAGTCCACATAGATCATGTCCACCACACTGCCCTCATAATCCTCTTCCTTACTTCAAAATACTGAATCAAGTTAGTGAGACATGATTTCCCACGCACAAAGCCATGTTGACTATCCCTAATCATCCCTTGCCTTTCGAAATACATGTAAATCCTATTCCTCAGGATTTCCTCCAACAACTTGCACACCACCGATGTCAGGCTCACCAGTCTATAGTTCCCTGGCTTTTCCTTACTACCTTTCTTAAATAGTAGCATCATGTTAGCCAATCTCCTGTCTTCCGACACTTCACCTGTGGCAATCAGTGATACAACATATCTCAGCAAGGGGCCCATCAATCACTTCCCCAGCTTCCCATAGAGTTTGAGGGTATACCTGATCAGGTCCCAGGGATTTATCCACCTTTATGCGTTTTAAAGCATCCAGCACCTCCTCCTCTGTAATATGGACGTTTTTCAAGATGTTGCTATTTATTTCCCCACGTTCTCTACCTTCTATATTCTTCTCCACAGTGAACACTGATACAAAACACTTGTTTAGTATCTCCCCCCATCTCGTGTGGTTCCACACATAGGCGGCCTTGTTGATCTATTCTCTCCCTAGTTCTCCCTAACCCTATTTGCCAAAGCTATCTCATATCCCCTTTTTGCCCTCCTGATTTCCCTCTTAAGTATATTTCTACTGCCTTTATAATCTTCTAGGGATTGACTCGATTCCTGCTGTCTATACCTGACATATGTTTTCCTCTTATTGACCAAAAGCTCAATTTCTCTCGTCATCCAGCATTCCTTACTCCTACCTGCCTTGCCTTTCACCCCAACAGGGACATACTGTCTCTTGACTCTCGTTCACTCATTTCCCATTTTCCAGCCATCCCCTTACCTGCAAACATCTGCCGCCCAATAAACTTTTGAAAGATCCTGCCTAATACTGTCGAAATTGACTTTCCTCCAATTAAGAATTTGAACTTTGAGAACGGGTCTATCCTTTTCCATCAGTATTTTAAAACTAATAGAATTATGGTCACTGGCCCCAAAGTGCTCCCCCTCTGATACCTCAGTCACCTACCCTGCCTTATTCCCCAAGAGTAGGTCGAGTTGTACACCTTCTCTAGTAGGTACATCCACCAACTGAATCAGAAATTTTTCTTGTGCACACTTAACAAATTCCTCTCCGTCCAAGCCCTTAATACTATGACAGTCCCAGTCTATGTCTGGAAAGTTAAAACTCCCCTACCGTAACCACCTTGTTATTCTTACAGCTAACTGAGATTTCCTGACAAAATTGCTTCTCAATTTCCTGCTGACAATTAGGGGGTCTGCAGTACATGGCCAATAAGGTGATCATCCCTTTCTTATTTCTCAGTTCCACCTAAATAACTTCCTGGACATATTCCCAGGAATATTCTCCTCAAGTAAAGCTGTAATGTTATCCCTGATCAAAATGCCACTCTCCCTCCTCTCTTGCCCCCCTTTCTATCCTCCCTATACATCTGTACCCTGGAACATTAAGCTGCTAGTCTTGTCTGTCCCTGAGCCACGTCTCTGTAATTGCTATGATATCCCAGTCCCATGTTCCCAACCAGGCCCTGAGTTCATCTGCCTTACCCGTTAGGCCTCTTGCATTGAAATAAATGCAGTTTAATTTATCAGCCCTACCTCGTTCTCCCCTATGTTCCTGCCTGCACAGAATGTTTGACTTGCTCCTTTTCCAAAATGTACCAGTCTCAGACTGAACTCTTTCCTTAGTATCTTCCTGGATTACACCTTTCACCCCTCCTTACTAGTATAAATCCTCCCGAACAACTCTGGCAAATCTACCCGCCAGCATATTAGTCCCCTTCCAATTCAGGTGCAATCTATACTTCTCATACAGGTCACTTCTACCCCAAAAGAAATTTCAATGATCCAAAATGTGAATTCTTCTCTCCTGCACCAGCTCTTCAGCCACGCATTCATCTGCTCTGTCCTCCTATTCCTACCCTCACTAGCTCGTGCCACAAGGAGTAATCCAGATATTATTACCCTCAAGGAACTCCTTTTCAAGTTGTGTGGAAACTTTGCTGGGGAATCTATCCTGCTTTGTTGTGTTCTGGTGTGTCTTGTCTCACCTCATTACCAAGGGGAAATCTTGCCACTTGGGATACTGAGTCTTTCTTGTGAGGAAGGGAGGAGGCATCTGGGAATAATTCACTGCAGACAAACTGTCGGCATGCAGACAATTCGACCAGAGCAGGACTTATACAGTTGATGGTAAGACCTTGGGGAATGTTGCCGAACAAACAAACCTAGGTGTGCAGGTGCATAGTTCCTTGAAAGTGGAGTCACAGGCAGACAGGGTGGTGAAGAAGGGATTTAGCCTTCATTGGTGAGAACATTGAATATAGGAGTTGGAGTGTCATGTTGCAGCTGTACAGGACTTTGAAGAGGTTACTTTTAGAATACCGCGTTCAATTCTGGTTGCCCTTCTGTAGGAAAGATGTTGTTAGACTTTGAAAGGGTGCAGAAAAAAATTTACAAGGTTATTGCTGGGACTGGAGTCATGGGGAGAGGCTGAATAGCTTGGGGCTTTTTTTCCCTGGAACGTTGGGGGATTGATCTACAGAAGTTTACAGAATCAGGAGAGACATGGAATGGATGAATAGCTAAGGTCTTTTTTCCAAAACCTAGAAGGCATAGGTTTAAGGTGAGAGGGAAAAGACTTAAAAAAGACCTGAGAGGTAACGTTTTCATGCACAGGGTGGTGTGTGCATGCAACGAGCTGCCAGAAGAAGTGTTGGAGTCAAGTACAATTACAACATTTGAAAAGCATCTTGATGGGTATATGAATATGGGTTTAGAGGGGTATGGGCCAAATGTTGGCAAATGTGATTAGGTCAGATTGGGATGTCTGGTTGATGCAGAAAAGTTGGACTGCAGTGTCTGTTTCTATGCTGTGTGACTCCATGACAGTCCTAACTTCACAGTTGCTCTTCTGTTCCCTACCTATCAATCAAATTGTTGTGAACCATCACAGTGTTCTCTTGGCCAAATTTCTGAAATTAAAGCCAGGACAGTAAAAATGCCCTTATCTAACAACATGACAACACTTCAGCTATTCACACTACTACATTGCCTTGGCACCCAGCCTCTGGATGCCTTTACCTCCGGTCAGTGTCCAATGCAGTGTTACTGTGTGACTGGCTGATTACTGCTACTTTTTAATGTGGCTGACTGCAGTTAGCCTTGCTGTACAATCTTGGACTGGTTTGGTGTAGAGGGCAACAATTTAGCTGATTTCAAGAATTATGAAATTTGTAAACTAGTTGTAGCTTGCATCTGTTGACAGGAAATTACTAGAGTTCACAATTAACGACAAGGTGACTGAAAATATTGAAATTTGCTGCTCATCAGAGCCAGTGTTGATTTGGAAAGACTCTAATTGAATTTCATGAAAAGTTGACTTAATCATTGAACTAGGTATTGTATATGGATTTTACTGCTATCAAAAGAAATTTGATCAAGTTCTTCATGTGAGACTAAAGTTGCAGCTCATGAAATTGAAAGAGGTTTATTGGCCTGGTTTGGAAACTAAATGAATGACATTCGCAGAGAATGGGATAATGAACAGGCAACTCTAATTGGCAGAATGAGATCAGTGGTGTTTTACATGGATCTGTGTTGGGAATCTCACTAATTCATCATATTTATCAGTGGCTTACATGATGAGATAGAAAGACACATATCCAAATTTGTAAATATCATAACGTAGACAGCATTGTATATGATATGTTATGATAGAAATATGGTGGGTAATTTGAATGGACAACAAAACTGTAGCAAATGGATTTCAGTATCAACAAATGTAAGGTTATCTGTCTTCAATGTAAAAGGGAAAGCACAAAGTACGTTCTACATTTTAAGAGCTAGAAACAGTGGAGCTCCAAAGTGACTTGAGGATTCAGCTATACAGATGATTAAAATGTCACACTCAGGTACAGAAAACCTGGGTAATGCAATTATCATCTTTAGAAACAGCTAAAATAGAAAAGGATGGAAGTTTGGATCTGGATTGTTGAAATCTGGAATGATGTGGCTCAGGGTCAATTAACAGGTTGATGATATTTGTCGTGTACGAAGAGGTGCGCTGCTGAGAGTTGGGGCTTGTCAGTTTATTGGATGTGGAGTGTATTGCAGTCGGGGCAATAGGATTTCACAGAGGAACTTGGATTACTTTTGAGACCCTGTGTCAGTGGGAATGCTTTTAACTATTGTCATAATCCCAGTTGATAGTAACTGGACAGGTCAGATCCCAATTGAAACCTGCCTTGTTTTTCCGTATGTTGTATTTTTGCTATTCCTTTACTGTGGTGGGCAGTCTCTGAACAAATTCACAAGATGCTGCCTGTGTACATCAAAGTTTATTAGACACAAAAGGGAAACAACATGGACTGGTTTAACAATACAATAACAATTTGAATCGGCATAATACAAATCTCAGAAAAAAGATTCAACCCATTTGAATGAATGAATTAATATCCTTTATTATCAATAGTATTGACCTCAGGCAGAGTTTTCAGTACTTAATTGGGTATTTTCTTCCTGTGCTGCAATGGAAGATGAGGCAGTCGCCAGCAATCAGTACATCAGGATAGGTCCACAAGTGTTGGTGTGGAGGCCACCAAATAAAGATGTTTGGAACTTTCTTCCACAAATGACAGTAAATGCTTCATCAGTTGTTAATATTACATTTCAGATTTTTAATTAACCAAACATATTAAGGGACATGGACCAGAGGCATGTATAAGGAGTTAGGCCACAGATCAGCCATGGTCTCATTGAATGGTGAAGCAGGCTAGAAGAGTGTTCCTATGAAAGCTTATGCTTCAAGCTTTGCTCAAACCCTGTGTATGGACTCTTCCACAGATCCTGACGGTGAGGAGGAGTTGTGGCAGGCCTATTGTTGCCAAACTGCACTGTTGCTCCATCAGCTGTGCTGTCCTCAAGATATACTGCAAAGATGTAAACCTTCATTAAAAATGAGGGCATTCAATCACACAGTTGCAGAAGCTCCGTTGCACAAGCACTGCTGACCTTTCAAAGTTTTAGGCTGCCTTTACCTAGCTGCCTATACTGAAAGCACTTAAACGAGAAGGCAGCTCAAAGTTTGTGTACTGCATGCCTCATCTGGACGAAGTGTGGAGCAGTTGGGATCCCCATGCTTAATAACCACCCTTATTCAATTATTTTCCCACTAAGATTGCTTTTTAACTCTCATGAACTGCTGATAAGAGTTGGCAGACAGATGTAATTCCATCCTTATTTGTTTCCCTGTGTAATGATGCATGTTTTCCATGCAGTATATCTTTCTTCCATGTTTCCCCGAAGCTATGTAGAGTGATTTTCCATAGATTCTTAGAGATAGCTGTCATAAGCTGAGCTGTCATAAATCACTTGGGAAAAAAAATTGCCTGAGTGGAAATGTGTTGCGATCATCTCTGCATCATTTGTTCTACACCGTGAAGGAGAAATGTTCAACACCTTATCCAGTTTGGTGATCACTCTTCAAAGAGTGTTTTTTTAAAAAAAAAGGTAGCAGGAATTTCAATTCATGTTTTAAGAAAACCAAAATGACATGTTGGCCTCTGCAGGAGAATGAGTAATTGGAGGGAAATTCCAATCTATTGTGTAATTCTTTTAATTTAGTTCAGCTGCCTTCCTTTATTAAACTCATTCCAACTTTCAAGATACACATTTCCTTCACCAAAAAGAAGTTAGAAAAATTATGGATTTTACTTTGAAATTTCTAAATTGTGATAATGAAACCTGTTGGCCTCACATCCTGGTCAGTAGGAATAACCCATCAGAATAAACAAGAAAACAAAACCATCCACATTCTAACAGCAGAGATAGCAAGAACTGCAGATGCTGGAGTCAGAGACAACACAGCGTGGAGCTGGAGGAACACAGCAGGTCTGGCAGCGTCAGAGGAGCAGGAAAGTTGACAATTTTGGGTCAGAAGAAGAAGGGTCCCGACCCGAAACGTCAACTCTCCTGCTCCTCTGATGCTGCCTGACCTGCTGTGTTCCACATTCTAACAGCAGTTCAGTTTTACATCTGCACCCTTTGAAAACTCCTGTGTTCACCTTAAAATCATGGAAACATACACTTCCAACTTTTCTAGAGTGTTTACATTACAGAGCTCATTCCGAGCATCATTCTGAGAAATCTCGATTGCACCATTTTCAAAACTATTTTCTCCTTCTAAAGGGCAGTGACCAGTGATTTGTAAAGGTTTGGCTCACCTTCCTTTCTTATATTCTCTGTAAACTGTTAACTACCCAAACCTTCCAAGCATCTACCTTAGCTGAGGTTGGTCTCCCCTCAGATACAATGTGTGCCTGTTTTCCAGCAATTTATGTTTGAATCCCTCCGATCAGGTTTCTACATCTGGCAGGGAAACTAGATAGCAGAAATTTGACCCTACATGACCGATTACGGTAAAATATTCCTTCTCGACCTTGTCTATCCATCTGCAATTTTTGGCACATTTGGCCACACTGTCCTCCTAGCCCTCCCCTTTGGCATCCAGTTGGGTGGAATTCCCTTCTTTGGTTCAATTCCTAACGGTGTAGTAATAGCTGGAGAATCGCTGTAAAAGCTACTTAATCACTCCTGCACTTTTTACTGTAGAATCTTATCAGTGGTTGAATGAAAATTAGGTGAGACACGAAGAAGTTTGAACATCTTGTTCTATTCACACTGCATGATAAAGCCAGAAGCCACACGACACCAGGTTATATTCCGACAGGTTTATATGAAATCATAAGCAAGCTGTTGGACCTGTTGGACTATCCCTGGTGTCATGTGATTTCTGACTTTGCCCACCCCAATCCAACACTGGCAGCTCCACATCACGATAACTTCACATGTTGGGAGGTGAAAGTTTGCTTACAATTATCCAGCTTGGAATGAGACCGTGATACAGAAGTGCAAATCCACAGAAAGTAACATGCAGTGATAACACCGAGGACACTGAGAAGTCTTCTCTCTCTCTCAAGCTTAGAAACTGACTAATCGAGAGTATGGAAATGATAACACTGAGTCACTGAGAACTTCAAGTGATCTGTAGCTTCACCATTACCGGGGAAAATAAAACTACAACTCGACAATTGGACTCAGGTCTTTACATTCTTGTAACCCAAGGGACTCTTATGATCTTTTACTGTATTTGCTTTGATTATTTCTGTCTGTACTACACCCCCTTCTCTCAAGCCCTCTTTTTATAAACATGTTTGTGGGTAGGTGTTTCATGTCATGTTTTCTAATTTTTCCTTATGTTTAATAGAGGTTAAATCTGCACTCTGTTTCACATATGAACACCTTGGAATTGACTCTCCTTCATGTTTAATCTGGTAAATTAAGTTTCATTGAAGTGTGAAAGCTATGGGCTAAAAAGAAACAAAAAAACATTTGTTGCATTTGGCTGAGAGGAGCTTAAAAAGAGGAGAGCTGATTTCCCTCCCTCACCTGGTCCTAACAATAGGTGAAATGTTTTTCTTTCAAAGGTCATGAGTTTTTGGAACTCTTCTTCTTAAAGATCGTGGAATCATACTTATTGAATATTTTTAAGGCATTGCCAGATAGATTCTTGACAAGCAAGCAGCTGAAGGTTGATCAGGGTTAGATGGGAATGTCAAACGATTGGATCATTCATGACCTTGTTGAATAATGGTGTGGGCTCAAGACGTTGAGTGACTTGCTGCTGCTCCTAATTCATATATTTATATTTACTCTTGTCACTACTTTTTGCACTGACTTTCATGTGTTTTTTTTTAATATGGGAACTGTATGGCAGTTGCAGTGTGTGACTTCATCTCTGTTTAAAATATCGCTTTTGTGAGTATTTTGGAGCAGTTCCACATCTATTCCCCACCTATGCCTCTGGGCTGGTGACATAAGCTATTTTTCTTTGCTATAATTATGTTTATTCACCTTGAAGTTTACTACAGAAAACAACATGCTTCCACAATTACGAGTCCCAGCCTCCTGTTTTTTCTTTCTTATTTGTCAATCCGTCAGGTCTGAGAATGAGTCATTGGCACTCTGGTCAGTAGATTCTGAGATGGCTGATAAATTCAATGTGCAACTTACAGATTCTGCCATGTGTACAGTAATGCTTAAAGGGTTGGGTTGATGCATTATTTAGAGGTTTGCATGTTCACTTTGACACCTCAGTTTCACCTCTGGCCATTCTTGACAAAGTCTCTTGATGTGGTTAGTGCCTTCCTGATGAAAGCCCTGCATTTCGGTCAGTTACAAGCCTGGATCTCCTATGGACCAAAAGGGATGTTTGACGCTCTTCAGCGGAGTTTTGAGGACGTGCCAAACATTCCCTCTGGTCTCCTATGAGTTACATTCCTTGACTGGGTTCAGACTAGTGCAGTTTCTGGAAGCTGGTATCAGGCATATAAAGAACTTGCCCCACTCCCAGTGGAGCTGGTTTTGAGTGATGAGCACCATGATGCTGACCAAGTTGATTTGAAAGAGAATGATACTATTGCACTGCCTTTCTTGCCACTGGATTCGGATAATCATTTTGAAGGCAGCTTTGATGGTACTCCTCTAGTCCTTTGAAGAGCCTTTTCAAGTTTAGAAATGGACAACCTATGGTAGCCTTAAGCTTACATTCAGCAATTTCATTTAGGTTTACAGCCAGTGTACAAACTGAGACTTGCAGATGGCTACTGGATTTTTGTTAGAGAATTGAACTTAATAAGACAATGTTAGCAATTATTCTCTCTCTCTCTCTCTGTGTGTGTGTGTGTGTGTGTGTGTGTGTGTGTATTGTGTGTATTTCTGTCACATCTCAGTCACATGGCATTCCAGTTCTCCCTGAGTTTATAGCCATTGGGATAGACCTTGTAGGTGGTGTTCAATTACTCTCTTATTACAGTTAGTTTTACTTTAAATATCACAGTATGCACACTTAAAAATTTTAACAATGCCAGTTCAGGTCTTTATTGAGCCATCACATCACACAATACAACATTTGTGCTCAGATGCATTGCACTTCATGGACTTCACTGGAAAAACTAATCCAAGTTTTTCTACAGCTTAACCCTCGCAACTCATTCAAACTGAGTCATATCTCAGGACAAACACTGGATAAAGTGGTGAACACACAACTCTAATATAAGTTCTACCTTTGGTCCTTGTATTCTGTGCATGTTATCATTAATGTGTTATGCATCAAAGGTACATAAATGTGACAGTGGAATGTGAATCGTGTTTTCAGTCCTCTATGTCACCATGGTCATATTACAAAGTCTCCTCATGATTTCATTACTGTAAACACAAGTGACCAGTTTAGCATCTCCTATGGGTTTAGAATCGTGGATGGCTGCATATTCAAACCATCTGCCCCCATCTGAGAAGACATGGTGGTCTTAACCCGATGCATGCCTTCATCATCAGAAAGCTATTTAAAGTGAGCTTGTTCGGATTCCCCAGACTGCCCAGGATGCTGAGTGAACTGAATTCTCACATGTGGCAGTATTAAGTACTCCAGATTAGGGTGTAGTATAATTTAACTATACTAGACATTTCCTCTGACTTACTCCTCATTTAGGTACTGCCTATAAATGTTATGTTCTCCTGCTTGATATGGTTTGTTTAAATGTTGAACAGAAGATTGCAAAATTGATTTAAGATTTGGGTGATCTCAGCTGTAGAATGCTGTGTGTGATCAGTCTGGGATCCACTCCTGGTTGCTATTGGCTGGTGGTACATGCTGCTCAATGTATGAGAGTACTGGGTCAGACTGGATTGATTTATGATGTTCTGAATGGGCTAAGAGCTAAATGGGAAATTAATATCTTGATGACATTTGTTTCATGGGATCACTTGGAGTTCCTGTGGTATTTGGACTGAATTTTCCAGAATTTTGTTCCCTCACTGATCCTGAGTATTTATGTTTTTTCTGCTTCTCCTATGGAAATGACATGGCAGAGTTGGGGGGACAGGGGTGGGTGATCCTGATCCTCCATCCATCATTGTGATCCAGGCCTGATACTCGAGTCGCTATTTTCCTCCCTGTCAATTTTGTATCTAACATTTGTTGTCTACTTGGTTATGGGTGAAGCACTGGAAAGAATTAGGAACCATACTTCACCAGGTCAATTATTCCCAATATGGAGAGCAAACAGAAGAAAATATTCAATTGCAAAGATTTTCTGAAGTTTGGGACATTATGGGTATAACTACTTGGAGGGAAAGGGTGAACTGTCCCTACTAAAACTTTTTATCCTGCACTTCCCAACTCTATTCAAAATCCAAGATTTGGCCTTGATGTTTCATCTAACTTTATATGGAGTTACATTCCAGAGGCTTTTGCTTTGACAAGATATAAACAATTCTATTAATGGAACATTGTGCTCTGGCATAATGTGAACCAATCTGGGTTTTAGTCCCAGTAGAACTCTGTATGAACCCTTTTAGGACAGTTACCAGATCCATGTCATTTAAGATGCTTCTCAACCGAGTATTTTATGTGTCACAAATAAAGCCATTTGTAGTTGGAAAAGTAATTTTTGTTTTTTCGCGCAGACCTTGAGAATTGGTGATAAAGGATGTGTTTTTTGTCAACACCATTTGTCTTGTAAATGTCCTGATGAGTTCAAAATGAAAAGCTTTGACAAGATGTACCTTTTTCTTCAGCAATACTCAAATCTTATTTTGTGGATTACTGTTCAATTTATACTCATTTTGCAGTTTGCTAAGTGAGATGACTGTCTGACTAATCAGTTTTATCAGGACCATTGGGATGGGAGGGTAGCAAAATGTAACTTTTATTTTGGTATCGCTCAGATTGACTTCTTGTAAAGATTTCTGTCATTGTATTGAAATTGCAAACTGGGCGAGATATTGGTGAACATATTTTTCAATGAAGATAATGCTGTTCTTTGGTAATTTATGAAAGCAGTAGAAGAGCATTGGAAGAGGAGTAGGCCATTTAGCCTTGTGAGCCTGTTATTATAAGTCCATAAGTAATAGGAGCAGGATTAGGCCATTTGGTTCATTGAGTCTGCTCTGCCATTCAATTATTGCTGATATATTTCTCAACTCCATTCTCCTGTCTTCTCCCTGTAACTCTTGATCCCTGTACTATTCAACAATCTAGCAATTTCTGTCTTAAAGCTACTCAACAACTTGGATTCCACAGCCTTTTACGGCAATGAATTCCACAGATTCACCAGCCTCTGGCTGAAGAAATTCCTCCTCATCTCAGTTCTAACGAGACGCCCTTTCACTCTGAGGCTGTGCCCTCAGGTCCCAGTCTCTGTGACTAGTGGAAATTCCACTCAATGAGATTGGGAGTGATCTGTAATCTAGCTCCATTTCTCTTTGCCAAATGTCCTGTTATACCTTTATTGACAAACAAAAAACAATCTCCTATTTAAAATGAACAATCAATCTACCATCAATTGCCTTTTCCAGAAGAGAGTTATAGAATCATTGAGTCATACAACATGGAAAAAATTCTCTGGTCCAACGAGTCCACGCCGACCATGTTCCCAAACTAAACTATTCCCACCTGCCTGCATTTGGCCCATATCCCTCCAAACCTTTCCTTTTAATGTAATTATCCAAATTACTTTTAAACATTGTAACTGTACCTGCACCTACCATTTCCTCTGGCAGCTCATTCCACACATGAATCATTCTCTGTCTAAGAAAGTTGTCCCTCATGTGCTTTTTAAATCTTTCACCTCTCACCTTACAAATATGCCCTCTCGTTTTGAACTCCCCCACCCAAGGTAAGAGACCCTTGCTATTCACCTTATCTGTGCCCCTCATGATTTTATAAACCTTTATAAGGTCACCCCTCAACCACCAGTGAAAAAAGTCCCAGCCTATCCAGCCTCTTTTTATAACTGCAAACCCTCCATTCCCAGCAACATCCTGGTAAATCTTTGCTGAAGCCTCTCCAGTTTAATAATATCCTTCCTGTAACAGGGCTACCAGAACTAGACACAGTATGCCAGGAGAGGCCTTAGCAACGACCTGTACAACCTCAATATGTCTTCCCAACTCCTATGCTCAAAGGTCTGAGCAATGAAGGCAAGTGTGCTAAATGCCTTCTTAACCACCCACTGTGATGCAAATTTCAAAGAATTAAGTACCTGAACCCCTAGGTCTGTCTGTTCTACAACATTACCCAAGGCTATACCACTAACTGTATAAGTCATAGAATCATAGAATCCTACAGTGCAGAAGCAGGCCATTCAGCCCATCGAGTCCACACTGACCCTCTGAAGAGCATCCCACTCAGACCAATGACTCTACCCTATCCCTGTAACTTGCATTTCCCATGGCCAATCCACCTTACCTGCACACGTTTGGACTGTGGGAGAAAACCAGAGCACCCAGAGGAAACCCGCACAGACACGGGGAGAATGTGCAAACTCCACACAGACTGTCACCTGAGGCTGGAATCCAACCTGGGTTCCTGGTGCTTTGAGGCGGCAGTGCTAACTACTGAGCCACCATGTCACCCCAAAGTCCTGCTTTTGTTTGTTTCACCAAAATGCAGTATCTCGCATTTATCCAAATTAAACTCCCATTTGCCACTCCTCAGCCTATTGACTCCATTGATTGAGACTCTGTGTAATCTTAGATAACCTCCTTCACTGTCCACTGTACTGCCAATTTCCTCTACCAGCCTTTGTGTGACTGCTAAGAGGCCTAAGTCTCAATTTTTGACTATGCTAACTATTCTTAACCTCTTGAATTAACAGGAGTAGTTTCTCCCAATCCATTCATTCTGTTCTCCTTAATTCATTGACATTTTAAAGAACTCAATTTTTTAAAAAGTCTCTCTTTTATAGGTTAACCCTTTGAGTACAGGTATCATTCTGGGAAAGTTAAGCTGCACTGTGCCACGCCCAATATATCCTTCTTATGGTCTGGTCCAGAACTGTTCACTGTACTCGTGGCCTGGTCTGAACAGCACTTTCTAGAGCTGAACCATTTCTTCTGTTCCTTTGTATTCTGTTGCTGTGGATCTAAAGGCCAGTGTTCCATTAAACTTTTTGATTTCTTTTTCTGTGACAGTTCTTCACATGTCAGTAATCCTCATTACCCAGAACCCTCCCAGTCTCTTTGGACTTCCACTGTGCTTAGCTTTTAGCCATTTAAAGAGTATCCTAATCTATCCCTTTTAGATTTAAGGTGTGTGATTTCACAGTTGCCTACATTGAAATCCATATGTCATAGTTTGGTCTTTTCACTTAATCTGTCTGTAACTTTTACTTTTAGGCTTCCATCTGATGTTGCCTATCATTGGCAAATCTGAATATTTGTCTTTGTATCCCATCATAAATCATTCATGAATTTACTAAATAATTGAGGATCTAAAGTATATCCTTATGGAATGCCACTGGCCAAATCCTGCTTCGTAGAGATACCTGCCCATTACTCATACTTTCTGTTTTCTGCCACTCAACCAGTTTTGTATTTGGGGCAATAATTTGCTTAAACTCCATGAGTTTCAGAAACAGTCTCTTATAAGAGTCTTTCATTCTTTCGTAAGTCCATTTAATAAAATCTATAGAAAATTCCATGTTAACTAATTTTGACATTGCTTCAGAAAATTTAGATTCATCAGACATGATCTCTGATTCATTTATCAATATATTGTACAAGCAGGTTATGTTCTTGTAATTTTCTAACCAGTAATGATCTTTTAAAACATCATCCATCAGGGTAAAGTTTCCACTTGCTACTTCTTTTTGGGTATTGTCACTTTTTGCATTATGATAAGACAAATGTCATTTATTTAACCCTCATTGACCAATTGAAACATTGAACCGTTGCTGTTTTGCTTTGAATCTTCATGATCTGAAATAATTAGATTCCTGATCTTCCTCAACAACAACTTTCCTTTATATGGCACCTTTTTGATGTAGTTAAATATGGAGGGTCTGTTGAAGCAGTAGTCAGTTTTGAACTGCATCAAAATGAAAGTAACAGTTCAAGTTTATAGATGTGTTGGTCAGCACACAAATATGTTGTTCTAAATTACATGAGTACTGACATGTGAGGGTTGGAAATGCCCTTGTCTAAACAGCCTCATTTAGGATATTTCCCTGACTTGTCCATTTCAAAATTTCCTGTCACAAGTAACCAGTTCAGCGGGTAGTGAAAGATGAATTTCAGTGTTAACTGGAGTAAACAACTTTGAAACATGCACTTGACATTGGGCAGAATTTGTGCAGATACTTGATGGTAACATTATGAACATTATAAGTGAGCTTGGAGCACTGTTTCTATCATTGTAGGAGGGTTGCTCTGTTAAAAATATATCTCTGGAAATACTTCTTCACCAGCAAACTTAATAAGAATCAAGCTAAACATGAAACAGGAACATTTTCTCACAACCCTTGTGAGTCAGACAATTATTTTTAACAACCTTTTACAACAATCTTTACAACAACAATCTTTTAATTTCTTTGAAATCCTTTCTCTGTTTCAGCCTATTTTTATAAACGAATTTACTAATGATATCAATGTATGTGTTTGTCAAAGTGCATTTGCTTTATTTATCGAGGCATTCTAGCAAAACTGGAGTCACTGGGAATTGCAGAGAAAATTCTCTGCTGGTTAGAACACAAAGGACAATACAGCACAGGAATAGACCCTTCGACCCTCCATTCTGCGCCGACACATTTTACCCTTCCATATTAAAACTGTCTTCACTTACAGAATCCATATTCCTGGAGGTCAAACCCAGTATAAAGAAAGGTGGTTGTGAACTTTGGAGGTCAGTCACTTCAAATCGATGACATCGCGGCACAAGTTCCTCAGGGCCCTAAACCTAACTATCTTTAGCTGCTTCTTTAATGGTCTTTTTGCCATCACAAGCTGGGAATGTTTGCTGATGATTGCACAGAGTTCTGCACCATTTGTGACCCTTCTTGGAGCTTCCAAGTAAAAGTGCATTCATTCTACTTCCTCCTAAAATCTACTGCCTCACGATGATCTCTGTTGAACTTCATCTGCCAACTATTTATGCATTCTGAAAAGTTGCTTCATATTATCTTGCAGTACTCCTCAATATTCATTTGTTAAATGTCCATTTAACCTAAATATTATGCTGCTCATGCCATAAAAGATTGTCATGGGCAGATGACTGAAAGTGGACATACCTTTAATTTAATGTTCCAAAAAGCAGGAAGGAGAAGTTTTGTTTTATCTTTGGGAGGGTGCCCTGTTTTGATTGGAGAGACACAGTATAGCAAACTTCTTCCTTCCTATTTGCCATAATGAAAATTCCAAGCCCCGCCCCACCCCACCTCACGTCCCTCTCCAAAGTGCCAAAATTCATCCTGCCCAAAGTTGCCTGAATAACATCACTCAGGAACCCATGAGGTTTCCTGTGAGAGACTATCCTCAGTGTCTGCTGCAGAGCTCTGGACTGCAGGATTTACCTCCACCTCCAGAAGGGGCAACTTCCTCCTGATGAGGGCCAGAAGTCTTTCTATACATCACTTTAGCCCAACCAGAGCACACTATGGCTCCAGGGTGGGAAGTCTATGATATGGCTGCAGGGGTGGCACAATGGCTCAGTGGTTAGCCCTGCTGCATTCGATTCCAGGCTCGGGTGACTGTCTGCGTAGGTTTCCACCGGGTGCTCTAGTTTCTTCCGACAGTCCAAAGATGTGCAGGTTAGGTGGACAGACCATGCTAAATTGCCCATAGTGTCCAGGGATGTGCACGTTAGGTGGGTTAGCCATGGGCAATGTGGAGATGGGATGGGAGTGGGTCTTGGGGGTTGGATGCTCTTTGGAGGGTCGGTGCAGACCTGATGGGCCAAATGATCTCTCTTTGCACTGTAGGGATTCTGTGCTCTATGTTCACCTTGCAGTCAGTCAGGCTGCATCTGTATTTCTTTCTGGGGCATGAGCTGTCCACACCACCTCCCATACTCACCTCAATAGACACTGTTGTACTTTTCAGCCCTATATGCCTTTCTTAATCTCGATCATTCTCTTACCTCCTGAATCAAGCATAGAGTCCCACTTTAGATTGTGCCAGTGTTCAGTTGTCAGTTTGCTAGCATTCTCATTTGTAGATTGCTGCCTTAGACCTGCTATTCATTGATCTGAATATTGTGCATTTAGTTGAGGACAGGTTTTTGGGAGGGATGAAGTTTCAAGAGATGTTGGTCACAACGGACTACTTCATATTTAAACCAATGCCAAGTTCAGAGATGGCACATTGGGATTGATTGCATCATGCTGAATATATTTGCAAGTTAACATGCCATCGCCTCCACACCTGCTCATTGTGAAAAAGATTTCCATGTCATTTTCCACTTTTCTGCCCATGGCACACAGCTATTTTCTACAGCTCAGACTATTGCTTTTCTTTATCTTATCAAATCAAAATCTTTGTCCCTTATTCCCATATAATTCCTCTTCCTTGCATGTTGTTAGGGTTAGCATGTTGCTGCCATTATTTCTGTCAAATATTTCATGATTTAGGATTCTTTTTGGGAGCAGTGTAGACCATTAGACCCAGCAGACCTTTTCCATGGATCCTAATATGTCTCATTCTAGAAAGTGCTTTTCTTTGCTTAATTTAGTGACTCTGGGTAACACTATACAGCTTTAAAAAGACAACATTGGATGTTTAGAGAAAATACATGTTGCGACAGATGGTAAACCTTGCAGGTGACCTTACCAGTTCTGGTGGTGACTTTCTCTTCCTGCGCAAAGATATTGGTTAACTCGCTCTTCCTGTTTAATACCTTTTGTTTTTTACAAATGAAACCCACTCAATTGCTATTTATATTTATGTGAGTGATCACTGTTGTGGTTTGCTGAAAAGGCTGAAAACCAGTGATGGAAGACTGCAGCATGGAATGGATTTTATGTTTCCACATTCATTTGACAGAGGGATCAGCCACTTCAAAAGGATTGAGAGAATGAGCAGAACAAACCCAGCAGCAGTTGAATATTCCCAGTGTAAAAGTTTGCAGTGAATGCCTGTCAACTACAGATAGCACTGTTCAGAACCTAAAGGGTGTAGGCTCCTGCTCTGACAATTAGCCACCAAAATGATACGTACTGGAGTATTTTACAAGACCCCCTTTAAATTGTATTTATCAATGTTTTTATTGAATCTTTTAATAGTATGCTTTAGAAGAACCACCAAAAGCTTGGTTTAAAGGGGGTTTTAGAAAAACGTTCAACATGTTAGGATGGGAAAGTTGTGTTGGTAAGCTTCTGTTTTACTCAAGGTAATTGAGCTACATAAACAGAACTTCAGTGCAAAATAGGTTCATCCTGGGCCTCCTACAGTGCCACAACGATGCCACCCGAAGGTTGCAGGAACAGCAACTCATATTCCGCTTGGGAACCCTGCAGCCCAATGGTATCAATGTGGATTTCACAAGCTTCAAAATCTCCCCTCCCCCTACCGCATCCCAAAACCAGCCCAGCACGTCCCCGCCTCCCTAACCTGTTCTACCTCCCACTTATCCCCTCCTCCCACCTCAAGCCATACCCCCATTTCCTACCTACTAACCTCATCCCGCCCCCTTGACCTGTCCGTCCTCCCTGGACTGACCTATCTCCTCCCTACCTCCCCACCTACACTCACCTTTACAGGCTCCATCCCTGCCTCTTTGACCTGTCTATTTCCTCTCCACCTATCTTCTCCTCTATCCATCTTCTTTCCGCCTCCCCCTCTCTCCCTATTTATTTCAGAATCCCCTTCCCCTCCCCCATTTCTGATGAAGGGTCTAGGCCTGAAATGTCAGCCTTCCTGCTCCTATGATGCTGCTTGGCCTGCTGTGTTCATCCAGCTCTACACCTTGTTATCTCAGATTTTCCAGCATCTGCAGTTCCTACTATCTATTCAGTGCAAAATAGTTCATTGTTACATCCAAGTTATACTGATTGTTCATTTCTCCATGATGTCAGCGGACAGAAAATGAAGTGCATTCATTTTGTCTTTCCAAGTGTTGGCAATTAGAATGAACCATAAACTTCACAGAAACATTAAGTATCGTACTTTAGCATGTTCTGAGGTTAAAGTAGAAATTGAGGTTGACTGAGTTGGTGTTGAAGTTTCCCTTTTGGCACTGTGACGTAGATCACATTTTACTTTTAAATAGATTCTTTTGACTCATATGCTTCCATAAATCTGCTGAGCTTTTGCTTTTACAGTTTGTTGTTGCATTATGGAGATTTTTACACTTAATTTTAAAATGCCCACTCAATAAATGGATATACAATAATGTTAACACATCTGAAACAATGTGCAATATTGCTGAATTAATATGGGGCCAAATGTTCCAAGTCGAACCATTAGAGACTGAGTGTACAAACCAACATATGCATCGACACTTCCAATGGGCACTTTCCCTGTTCACAGAACCCTCCACAAAAGATTCCAACGCTGAGTGAGGGTTGAACATCTGGGACAGTTACACACACTTTGCTTGAACAATTACTTAGGAATTCTAAGATGGATAAAAAGCTGGTTGAACTCCTGAGTAATGATGGAACTGAACCCAGGATCTCTCTCGCTGACTTCTCCACTAACCACCCTTCCCTGGGAAGGTGGTGTCACAGTACTATTGTCACTTGGCTGGTAATCCAAAGACCCATACCTAATGCTCTGGAGCGGTGTGTCTGAATCGCATCATTGCAGGTGGTGAAATTTGAATTCAACAATAAACCTGAAAATAAAGACTAGTTTAAGTGTGATCACAAAAGCATTGTCACAAAAAAAGGGATGTCTGGTCCATGAACATTCTTTAGGGAATGCTAGGGAAGGTTCTTAGTTCATCTAACTTAGACATGACTTCAGATCTCAGTAATCTGTTGAACTCTGAAATGATTTGGCCAGCCACCCAGTTGTATCTAACTGCTACAAAGTCTAAATAAAAAAAACCCTGAAACTGCATGGATTACCTGGCATCAACCAAGGCACCTTGACTCCAAAGGCGCATACAAGCATCATTTCTCTAAAGTCATTTTTACTACCATCCAGAGGAGTCCTCAATGTTGATGCAAGACCCCATGAGTTCTCATGGCTTCAAGTCAAACATAGACAAGGAAATTTCTTGCTGATTATCTTGATGAATCAGGACTTCCTCAGGTGGACGAAGTACTGAGGCTGGTAATGTTGCAGAATGTACTCTGCATGTAGTCTTCAATGTCCATCAACAAGAATGACTTGGTAGCAGCACCACCAACTGAGCTAGTTGAGTCCTAAAGGACAGAGCAGCCAGACTGAGTCAGCAGCAGGTTGTGAACAAACCAACAAGAGGGAAAAGAATCCTTTAACTCATTCTCACCAATTGGCCTGCCGTGGATGCATCTGTCCATGCGAGGATATTTAGGAGACACCACTGCACAACCCTTGTGGAGACCAAGCCCTACTTTCACATTGAAGATACCCTTTACCATATTGTACGGCACTACCACTGTGTTAAATGGGATAGCTTTCAGAAAGATCTACCAACTCAAGTCTGTTCAACCATGAGGCACCTGGCCATTGATGGCAGAACTGTATTGAAACAAAATCTGCAAACTAGCATATTCCCCACTCTAGCATTACCATCTATGCAAGGGATCGATGCTGATTCAATGAACTGTACTGGAGACAATGCCAGGAGCAGCACCAGGCATCCTAAACATGTAGTTTCTGCCTGCTGCAGCTACAACACAGGACTGATTACTTGCAGAAGAGCATAGAAGCAAGTAATAGACAGATCTAACTGATTCCATAACATTTGGATTGGATCTAAACTCTGCATTCCTCCCTCATCCTGTCTTGAATGATGGTAGACAATTATACAACTCACTGGAGGATAAGGATCCACAAATATTTCAATCTTCAGTGTTGGGGGAGCCCAGCATATCAGCACAGAATATAAGGATGCAGCATTTGGAAGAATTTTCCGCCATAAGTACTGAGTGAATGATCCAACACGGCCTTCTGCAAAGGTCCCCAGTATCACAGATGCTGGTTTTCAGCCAATTCACTGATGTTCGCACTGAGGTTCATCAACTTATTTTACAACAACTAGTGTTGTAAAAAGAGGTAACATCAAGTCCTCCATCTCCAACCCTCACCCCCTCTCCCCCATATGATTGCAGTGCAATGGAGCTCTTTCAGTGTTACAGTGTTCCACATCTCTGACAAAACCGGGCTGGGAAGACCCAGCAACAAATGTGGTACAGCTTTGCATAGGGCAGAGTTTGAAAGATCCGCAATTCGGTGATGATTGCTGCTTTGCCGATGATGTGGATCAGAATGATTGGACTGAAATGGTAAAGGTTACACACACAGATTATTGACCTTGTGTCACAACCAGCACTGATCCGAAAAGATGCACTGATAACTGACAAGAAACTGTTCAATTGTCTGTAGGTCATTGACTAGCAAACGCATATTTTAGATTATTGTTAACAAAGCCAGCAGCAACTTGAGGAAAAACATGTCTTTTCAGCAAGTTGTCCTGATGCATTTTCTAAAAGGCTCGCAGAAGCAGATTCAAATCAACTTTTTGAAGGGAAATTGGATATCTAATTGAATGGCGCCACTTTTCAGATGCTATTTGGAAAGAACAGGAGATTGGGGCAATGTAGTTCTTGGAAAAAACCAGCACTAGTCTCCTCAAGGAGTCACCCCCTGTGCTGTACCATTCTTTGATGATGTTCCATTTTCTTCTGCTTACATTTTCTGTAGGCATAATGCAGGATTCAATTTTCTACTCCTGTTCAAATGGTGGGAGGACAGAGTTACAGACCAGAGTCAAAAATATAAACAAAAGTGAGATAGTTGAAGCAAGGCAATGGAGGATTTTGAAAGCAAAGTTTTAAAATTGAAGACAGTGGGAGGTAGGAAGCTAATGTAAGTCAGGAGAGTGAAACATTGTGGTACAAGAATGGGAGACCTGAATTTTGAACAGTTTGGAGTCCAGGGAATCCGAAGACTAAGAAACAAATACCAAAGTAATTTTAAAAAAAACTATGGTTAGTGGAAATTTGAATTGAAAACAGAATTCACTGAAAGTAGCTTGGCAGATCTGACAGTTGTGGAGAGTAAAAGAGGTCATGTTTCAGGTCAGTAATCTATCATCAGAACTTGGAAAAGGTAAAAATGTCATAAGAATTGACCAAGTGGGGTGTTGGTGAGAGAAGGAGTGGATGGAGAGCAAATGGGAAGACGTGAGATACAGTCGTGATAAGTAAATATTTCTGACCTTTCTATTCCCTTCCCCAGAGAGCAATGGGAGGCAGAGACATTGAATATTTTTAAAGCGAGAAATTGAAAATGTGGAAGAGTTTTTTTCCTTCATTGGTAGGTTGTTGGAGTCTAAGAATAGAAAAGACTTGTTGCAACTGTGCAAGGTGTTGGTGAGGACACACTGAGAGTACTGTGTACTATTTTGATCCCTGACATGAAGAAAGGATAGATTGGTATTGGTCATGGTTCAAAAGTGATTCACTAAGCTGCTATCTGGGATGAAGGTGTTACCTTATCAAGCATGGTTAACTAGATTGGGTCTTTATTCATTAGAATTTACAAGAATGACAGGCAATCTTATTGAAACATATAAGATTGCCAAAGGGGCTTGACAGGATAGAAGAATTTGAGAAGATTTTTCCAGCCATAGGGGAATCTTGAATTAGGTGACAAAGTTATGGACTAAGAGGACATGCATTTATAACTGACATACAAAGTAATTTCTTCTCAGAAAGTAGTGAATGTTTGGAATTCTCTAACCCAGAAAGTTGTGGAGGCTAGATCACTGAAAGTATTTAAAGCGAAGGTATTTAAATTTATGAAATATCAAGAAGTTGAAGGCTATGAGGAGATGGCATGAAAAAAGAGTTGCGGTCTGGTGCTGACAAGCCATGATCTTATTAGAATAGTGAGGCAAGCTTGGGAGTGAATGGCCTACTTTCATTTCAGATGTTTTTATGATTCTTGACTAATAAGGGAGCCAAAGAGCTTAAGGAGTAGCCAGGAAAGGGGTTTATGTGACAATCAGGTCAGCCATGAACTTATCAAGTGGTTGATCAAGTCTCGAGGGAGAAAATGGCCTAGTCCTGGTCCAAATTTGGGTGTTTACATGGACTGCTGTTATGGCCCTTCCATTATCACCTTCTTGCTTATTAAACCCAATTAGCCTGCTGATTTGCAGGCTGCACTAGGCCTTCGAACATTGACTGCAACTTGGACATTTCACATCCTTAAGCAGGCCTTCGAGCCTTACCCCAAGGCATGAACCCACATCACGACTGTGACTTTTCTAGCCAATGGATTAATTTAGTTCCCTATTAGTTCAAGACTTTTGAGCAGAAAAACCTGGTTGTATGCCTATTTGTTTCTAGGTCCTTGGACATATTACCTCAAACGGGCAGATTGTTGTTGGATGACAGCCAGTTTTCTTCTAATTCCAGGAAAATCAGGATTCCTTCCTTCTGTGCAGTGTTTGACTGTTGCCGTGGATTCAGTAGCTCTTGCTCCCTTTTACATCTTTTGCCTGTACTTGCCTTTCCTTCTTCATGCATGATTTATTTGAAAACTAACAAGAGCTGACAGATTCCCAGGAAAGTTGGCAAAAGAAAACCCGCCCAGAAAAACTGTGTACTGACTGTGAAAAGCAGTAGTGAAAGTGAAATGAGACAGACATGCCAAAACTTGAACTATTTCAAATCCCTTGAACTCCAGAAAAAATGGAAGTTAAGAGTTTCGCAGCAGCAACAGATTTGGGAAATTATTGCAAGCGTGAAGTGGTATCAATGTTGAAGTTTGCTCGGGAGCTTTCTTTATTCCAACCCCTGGGAACATTTTATTTTTTAAAAATTCAACTTTTGAAGTCTATCCTTCCAGGTTTGGTTTACTTGGGTGCACTCTTACCTCAGAGTGAGCAGCTTGTGAATGTTGCTGTCACGTTCAACTTGATTATTCAGTCTAGGAAGGAAATGGAACTATGAGAGCAAAGCCCTGTAGCAGCTGACCCCATCGGTTATGAGAGGTGGAATTTCATGTTCCCCTTGGGGCACATTCATGGCTGGGTGGGTGGGGACTGGTCAGGGGTTTTGGACTGGTCGGGGGTTTTGGACTGGTCGGGGGTTTTGACTGATAGGTCAGGAGGGGTACACAAGGGAGATCTCACCAGCATTTCACCTCCGTCCAATCAAGTTTGGCTCAGGAAGGCTCACACAGGCAGTCCTTTAAGGGTCACCTAAAGCCCTCATCCCTTGTCACTGCTGTTCAGTCAGAGGCTGGCAAGGCACATAAAGCTGCCAGGAAATCCTGTCAGGTTTACTAACGGCCTGGCATTGTGGCCCCTTGCTCCAAGACATTCTGTGCTTGATAATGGGAGCAAAGTCAGGATAACTGCGCCAGCTGTCCCTGCGTTTGCTTCTGACCCTTGTACCCTCTGACACCAGCGATTCCCTCTTCCTGTGACTCCCGTCCTACCTACCCTCCCCATCTTCAGGCATCCATTGGTAGTCTGTGCCTCCAGGTGGGGTTGCCATGACTAGACAGCTACC
Organism: Rhincodon typus; assembly: GCF_021869965.1. Lineage (NCBI taxonomy): Eukaryota > Metazoa > Chordata > Chondrichthyes > Orectolobiformes > Rhincodontidae > Rhincodon > Rhincodon typus. Next base: position 23,281,462 of record NC_063363.1, on the reverse strand, counting down.
AGCCTCTGAGTGGCCAGTGGCACGGGGTGGAATTGCTGCACTATTGGTGGCTTAATTGGACGGAAGGTCTGACGCTGCCCAGGAGAGTGCCTGATTTTTAAAAAATTGCCTCAGGCCTCCTAGAGAATAAGTGACAAGGCTTCCCACTGCTTTTGTAAGCAATGAGCAAGGTATCTATTACTCACTGAAGATCCTGGCCCACACTAATGTGGTATCTGATTGTTCAAGTTGATGTTAGAAGTCTCATCTTACTCCTGAAGGATTGCAGAAACCTGTATTCTCTGCCAATACTGCTCTCTCACCACCAACCATGCATTCTGTTAACTTGGATATCCAATTAATAGAGTACTTTTCTAAAAAGGAAACTGGAACAAATTTCATTCAGTCACAATACCATAAAAAGTGAACAGTGGGCTGATTCTTTTCTGTCTTTGCCTAAATGATGAAAACAGCTGAATCTGGGCCACTGCCGGTTAAAGTGTGGAATAAGCTACATTCAGCCTCAAGAACTGGTAACCTCGTGATTAAATGCTCCCTAATGTGAACTCTTGAAGTTATTTGTACAAAATGTACACTCATAGGGAATTTATTTTATCAGGCAAATCAATTCAAAGGTGACTAAGCTTGTTCAGATTCTCATCATAAATGCAAGTTTTTAAAACCAAGTTTAAAGGGCTGTTGTAACTTGCAAAATGAGAGATTTGTTTAACCTGACACATTTTTCATTGTTAGACAAAATTCCTGAGACCAAATTGGACAAAAATACAAGTATATTGCTCATAAGCCAACACAACTTCTGATTTTTGACTCTTCACATTGGATTTGAGGAGATCTAATAGTTTGTGTGATTTTTGTTATGACATCCAGTTTGTAAATTGAAAAGTGTTGTGTGTCACAATAGTGTGGCTTCTCTCATTGGCTGGTTTTAATGTCTAGTTGCCAGGTCAGAGCTTCCAGCATTTAATTATGGATGCACCAAATATTACAGTTAATTATCAGCTTTTGCTTTTAATGCTCCAGATTTAACATTTTACAAAGTGTGATTGCATTGATGACTGAAGATGCAAGTGCTGTGTTTAGGACACTTTCAACTTGCAGTAACTGATGCTCTGTCAGTTCCACTGTGCAGTTCTGTAGATGAAAGTTTAGCTAAGTCATTTCACCATTGGAATGAAATGACTAAGAAAGGTCAAAGATAGCTATTTAAGTCACCCAGTCATTCTTGTTTTGTTCCCCGAATTCTGCTGTTCCTTCTGATTTTTATTCTGGTTTGTAACTGACTCTTTTGTATCTGCACTAGTTCCCACATTAACATAGAACGTAGAACATAGAACATTACAGCGCAGTACAGGCCCTTCGGCCCTCATGTTGCGCCGACCTGTGAAATCAATCTGAAGCCCATCTAACCTAAACTATTCCATTATTATCCATATGTTTATCCAATGACCATTTAAATGCCCTTAAAGTTGGCGAGTCTACTACTTTTGCAGACAGTAAAAAAAAGTTACTGTAACTTGCTGGAAACATTTCTATGAACGAAAGTGAAGATTGCTGAGCCGACTTTTTTTGCTATGGGTGCTGTCTCTTCCATTTCAGTTACTCCATTGGATTATATAGAATCAGAGTAGCAAAAGAGGCCATTCAGCCCCCTGATCTAACCCTCGTAATCCCTCATTTACCATGGCCAAAGCTCCTAGCCTACACATCCCTGGACCCACTGGGGCAATTTAGCATGGACAACCAACCTAATCTTCCATCAGACAGAAGATACAGAAGCCTGAACACACGCGCGAGCAGGTTCAAGAACAGCTTCTTTCCAGCAGTTATCAGACTGTTGAATAGACTCTAGCCTCAAATAATGTAACCTGGAACGTAACCTGTATCCCTCTGAATCTTTTTGATCAGGCAAATCAATTCAGAAATGACTAAAGGTGTTCAAATTCTCATTGTAAATGCAGGTTTTTAAATCTGATGAAAAGCCTCACAGCAACCAATCAGCTACCTGATTACTGGAAGAGTGGTGTAGTGCTAATATCGCTTAACTCATTCCCCGGTCTGACATTCCGGGGATGTGGGTTTGACTCCCACTTTGGCAAACAGTGAAATTTGAACTCATGAAAGAATCTGCAGTATTTGGTTGGCCTCATATCAGCCATGTAACTGTTGTTGTAAAAGCCCATATGGTTTACCCAGATCCTTTTTAGAGAAATCTGCAGTCCTTTCCTGGTTTGACCTACATGTGATCCCATTGGGCTGTAGGCTCCCAAGGCATAATATAAGGTGCTGCTCCTCCAGGACCCTACAGCCCAATGGCCTCAGTGCGGATTTTACCATTTTCAAAATCTCCCCACCCCCGGCCCCATCCCATGACCAACCCTCCCTTTCATCCTCACCTCCTCGATCTGACACAACCTGCCCATCTTCTTTCCCACCTATCCGCCCCTCCCACCTCACTGACCAAACCCCACCACTCCCTACCCGCACTCACCTATCACCATCCACCTACCTTCCCCAGCCCCACCCCTCATCTCTCGCTTTATTTACGAGCTCCCTTCCCCCACCCCCGTTTCTGAAGAAGGGTCCCGACCCAAAACGTCAGCTTTCCTGCTCCTCTGATGCTGCCTGGCCTGCTGTGTACATCCAGCTCCACACTGTGCTGTCTAAATACAGAATCCTATATGTTTCAATGAGATCACCTCTCATTGAGGCCCAACCTGTTTAACAGTTGCGCATACAACAATCTCTCTGTAGAACGTAGAACAATATAGCACAAGAACACACCTTTCAGCCGATCATGTCTGTGTCAACCATGATGCCATTCTAAACCAATCCCATCTGCATGTACATGGTCTGTATCCCTCTATTCCCAGCCTTTTTATGTGTCTGTCTAAATGCCTCTTAAACTTTTCCGTTGTATCTGCTTCTACTACTTTCCCCAGCAGTGTGTTTCAGGCACATAGTACCCTCTGTATAAAAAAACTGCCTTGCACATCTCTTTAAACTTGCTCCCCTCACCTTAAAGCTATACCCCCTAGCATTTGACATTTCTACCCTGGGAAAAAGACTTTCTAAAGTTTTCAAGAAGATTCGTAACTCAGGTTGTGGATGAGGTTGTAGACATGCTCACCGAGCCGGTGGGTTTGGTTGCAAACGTTTGTCACCCTGCTATGTAACATCATCGCTGCGCATCTGGTGAACCATTGGTGTTCTGTCCCACTTGTTATTAAATGCCTCTGTTTCTGTGGTGGTTGGTATTACTTCCTATTCTGTTTCTCGGTGGTATGTACACAGAGTCTAATTCAATGCGTTTGTCGATGGAGTTCCAGTTGGAATGCCAGCCTCCAGGAACTACCTGGCATGTCTTTGTTTGGCTTGTGTGATTATCGATGTGTTGTCCCAATCGAATTTGTGTCCCTCGTTGTCCGTGTGTATTGAGACCAGTGAGAAATGGTCATGTCTCTTGGTGGCTAGTTGGTGTTCGTATATCCGATTTGTCAGTTTTCTTCCAGTTTGGCCTATGTAGTATTTCTCACAGTCCTTGCATGGTATTTTGTATATTACACCAGTTTTGCTGGTTTTGGGTATAGGATCCTTTACGTTCGACAACAGGTCCATAATCGCACAAGCCAAACAGAGAAACAGAACTGGAAGTAATACCAAACACCCCAGCAAACCGCGGCACATAAATAACAAGTGGGACAGAACACCAACACTTCACTGGATGCGCGCTGACGATGTTACGTAACAGAGTGACGAAACATTTGCAAACAAACACATCGGCTCAGCGAGCATATCGACAATTTCAAAAAGACTTTCACTGACCACCCTATCCATGCCTGTCATAATTTTATACACTTCTATCAGGTTGCCCCTCAGTCTCTGATGCTTTAGCAAAAACAATTCAAGTTTGTCCAACCTCTTCTTATAACTAATACACTCCAATCCATGCAATATCCTGGTTAACCTCTATTGCACCGTCTCTAAAACCTCCATATCCTTCCTGTCGTGGCAACCAGGACTGCACACAATACTCTAAATGTGGCCGAACTAAGGTTTTATACTGCCGCAATATGACTAGCCAACTTTTATACGCAATGCCCCAACCAATGAAGGCATACATGCCGTACGTCTTTGTTACCACCTATCCATTTACGTTGCCACTCTCAGGGAGCTGCAGACTTCAAGATCCCTTTGTCTTTCGATGCTGCTAAGGGTCCTGCCAATTACTGTATACTTTCCTCTTGCATTTGACCTTCCAAAATGCATCACGTCACAATTATCTGGATTAAACTTCATTTGCCATTTCTCAGCCCAACTTTCCAACTGATCTATATCCTTCTGTATCTTTTGACAACCCTTTGATCTATCATCCTTTGATCTATATTACACTAGACAAGAACTAGTGGAACAATCCCATTACAAATATAAGAAAGAAAGATTTATCCCTTTCATCTCAACAAAACCCTTACAGACACTTTAACCTAAGTGAAGAGTCACCTGAATCTCTACACTAAATACTCTTGGAATTGATGTAGTTGGTTTCCTTGTGGCAAATGTCTCAGCAGAAGAATGATTAGGTCAGGATACTGGACTGAACAACCAAGTGACCTAATTTTAAAATAACTCAAATGACTGAATGAAAACCTGGGAATAAATTTTATTTCCGAAATTATACCATGTAATCACCAAATATCAAATATGCTGGTCCCCGAAGACTAATCCATTTTGGCATAAAAATCTTAGAGTATGTACTGGTATTGATATAACTTATTTTCATTATCCTCAAAATTCAAATGCATGTAACCGCTTGATTGATTTCTTGCACATACTATTCAAATGCTAATTGTGCTGGTGTTATTGTATTCTATTCATCTTTGCCCAAATGTTTCTCACACTGGAGTCACTTAGACTTAGGTGAAGAATTAAGAGTTATTGCCTTTTCACTCATTTTAAGGCTTTTCTCATACCTGTGTAACGCTGCTGCATTCACCTGGAGTTGTATATGAACACCATAGCACCTTGACTAGTGGATTTGCTGGTGTGGACTCTATCAGTTCTTCTAAACCTGAACTCATTACACACAAAGGTTAATCATGTCATGAGACTTCAAGAGTTACACCGACTGATTTTAAAGCTGGCCCAATTTCGCTGTAGTGCAGTTCACTGGGCTGGGCAACAGAGCAGGATATTGAGTGTCTGGCAAGCATCTTGGTTCTTCTGTGGCTGTATACTGGAGATCATCCTCATGAACCTTCTCTGAACTGCCTTCAATGAAATAAAAAATAAGGGGACCAAAACTGCTCATAACACTCCTACTGTAATGATACCAGCACCTTTTACAGTTGTGGTAACACTTCCCTACTCTAATACTTCAACCCCCTTGAAATAAGGGCTAACATTCCATTAACCTTCCTGATTACCTGCTACACTTGTGTGCTAGCTTTCTGTGTTTCATACACAAGTACCTAAATGTCCCTTTGTGTTGTAGCTTTCTGCAATTTTCCTCCATTTAAATAATGCTCTGCAGTTCTGTTCTCCCTTCCAAAATGAACAACTTCACATTTTCCCACTTTATACTCCATTTGTCAACTTCTTGCCCACTTAATAATGTATCAATACCTGTTTGGTAAACTGTTTGTATCCCTCTCACAACTTGCCTTTCCATCTATTTTTGTATTGACTGCAAATTTGGCTACAGTACATTCACTTCCTTCCTCCAGGTCATTAATAAATATTGTAAACAGTTGCAGTCCCAGCACTGATCCCTGTGGAACCCCACTGGCCCTGGAACACCAACCCTTATCTCCACTGGCTGTTTTTTACCCATTAGCCTATCCTGTACTCCAGTAATGTAGACTATTATGTTATGACTTAACCTTTTTTGAGGTACCTTCTCAAATACCTTCTGGAAGTCCAAATTTAGCACATCTACTTATTCCTCTCTATCCACTCTGGTTGGTTGAAACTTCCTTGGAAAGACTGAAATGAATTAGTCAAGCATACTCATGAAGCCTTGCTGACTCTGCTTGATTAGATTATGATTTTCCAAATGTTCTGCTGTTACTTCCTTAATAAATGATTCCAGTACTTTTCCAACAAAAGATATTAGGTTAATCAGCCTATAGTTACTGCTTTTTGCCTCCTTCCCATTTTGAACAGGGGAGCCACATTGGTAGTTTTCCAGTTCTCTGATACTTCTGCAGATTCTCAGGACTTTCGGAAAATTACAACAAATGTATCTTTGTAGTTGCCCATTTTAGATCGTAAGATGCCGGCCCTCAGGGCCAGGGAACTCATCTGCCTTTAGCCCCATTAATTAGTTCCTTCTCCACAGCTTTAAGTATTAATGGGATATTTGAAATATCTTCCACCATAAAGTTTGATGCAATCTCTGCCATTAGCTCCTCTGCCATTTCCTTGTTCCCCATAACCATCTCCCCAGATTCTTTTTCTAAGGAGCCTATGTTTACTTTCACTTCACTATTCCTTTTTATAAATTTCAAGAAGTTTTTGTTGTCAGTTTTTATATTCTTCACCAGTTTGCCCTCTTAGTTTATTTTTTCTGTTTTTATTATGTTTTTACTCCTCCGTTGCTGGATTATGAATTTATCCCAGTCTTTGGGGCTATCACTGACCTTTGCCTCCTTATATGCTTTTCTTTTTCAACTTAACACTGTCCTTAATCTCCTTGTTAACCATGGTTGGTTTATCCTGCTTTTAAAATCTTTCCTCCTTACTGGAATATCTTTTTGCTAAGAGTGAAGAATTACTACCTTAAATGTCTGCCATGCTTTGTTGACTGTCTTTCCTGCTAATCTATCTGCCTAGTCTGCTTCAGCTAACTCCATCCTCATTTTATTGTAATTCCCTTTACTTAAGTTAAACACAGCTGTTTCCAACCACAGTTTCTCACATTCAAACTGAATATTAAATTCTATGATCCCAATGATCATACATTATGATCATTTCTTCCCATAGGATCTTTTATTCTGAGGTCATTTATTAAACTTGCTTCATTACACATTACCAGATCCAAGATAGCCTCGTCCCCTGCTTAGTTCCATGACACATTGCCACAAGAAACTAGGCCTACTGCACAGTATGAATTCATTGTCATTGCTACCCTTTCCAATTGAATTGAATTAATCAACATTAAAATTAAAGTCAACCATAATTATTGCTCCATTATTTTTACATTCAGCGGATAGTCGCCGAGACCCCCCACCACCTCTGCCGTTGCTTATTACCTCCATGGCCTCTTTCCCTTCGTGACCCCACCCCCCAAAGTAAAACCAACCCCAAGCAGTGCTGGCCTTCCCCATGGCTAATCGTCCATCCTGGCTGTTGTACCAGCAGCAGCCACAGCCTGCTCTGTGGCAGTGCTGAGCTAGCAGCTCTTAGCAGCTGTGTCATCCTCATCCTGGTACCAGCTGAAAGCCTCACAGAGCCTATCAGCAACCTTATCACTGGTGAGAACAGAATGAGCTGAAAGAGGCAAAGGAGTTCCAGGCTTTTGTGTTGAGGATGACCTTGGGTGACAAGGCAAAGAGAAACAAGGATAGTAGTAAAAGAAAGAACATTAAAATGCATACATAATAGTAATTGCCAATGCTGGAGAATCTGAGATAACAAGGTGTAGAGCTGGATGAACACAGCAGGCCAAGCAGCATCAGAGGAGCAGGAAAGCTGACGTTTCGGGTCTGGACCCTTCTTCAGAAGGGTTTTCTCAAGCTCCTTAGATGCTGCTTGGCCTGCTGTGTTCATCCAGCTCTAC
>NC_063363.1:23205495-23243688 GCF_021869965.1 Rhincodon typus | reverse complement strand
CGGGCCTAGACCCTTCATCAGAAAAGGGTCTAGGCCCGAAACGTCAGCCTCTCTGCTCCTATGATGCTGCTTGGCCTGCTATGTTCATCCAGCCCTGCACCTTGTTGTCTCGGATTCTCCAGCATCTGCAGTTCCTACTAGCAGAGAAAAGGAAATGAGTTGATAACAGCAACGTTTTAAAGATTCTGCTTTTCCCTGTTTTCCTTTCACCATCTCGAAGGCCAGCACTAGAGTTAAAACAAGTTGGAGAAACTCACTTCACTGAGAACTCAAGAATTCTACAAATTTCACTCTTGCTGAGGATACGAGACATCAACTAAACAACCCTGTCTCTGGTTTAAATGTAACAACTCAAAGATGCTAAGAATATAATAAACTGCATATTTTTAATCATCCTATGATACTAGATTCTCTTTTGTAAACTTTATGTCTATATTTGTGTGTGTATTTGATGTTGTACTTAATTCTAACTCCCTCTGCAGCCTGTTGTAACAGTGGATGGTGCAGATAAGAGCTCAAAAAAACCCTCATTTACCAAATTTCTTATCTGATTAAGTGCCAGTTACTCGGTGGCTGGTGAGAATTTATTGCCCATCCCCAGGTGAGAAGGTTGTGGTGAGCAGGTAGACTGCAGCAGTTTAAGAAGGCAGCTCACCATCACCTTCTGAAGAGCAACTAGGGATGGGCAGTAAATGCTGGTCAGCTAGTGACGTCCACATCCCACAAAAAATATATTTACAAAAATGTTGCTGACATCCACATTCACCAACAATTAATGGTTACCGTCAGCAAATCTAATTCTAATAGTGAAGCAGAAGTAAAATCATGTACATGTTGGAGATCTGAAATGAAAACAGAAACTTGCTGGAAAAAACAGGCAGGTCTGGCAGCATCTGTGCAGAGAATAATAAAATTAATGCCTTGAATACTACTACTTTTATTTGGAAGAGTATTACATTGAAGTATTCAACTGCCAGTTGGTTGCTGTTCACCTGAGTATGTCTGCTACACATTCTAAGATGGAAATAGCTAATCATGTTATTTTACAAGTTACTGTTGAACTGTGACATTTGAAGTGTTGAGGAATCTGAGTTTCACATATGATTTCTGGATCACTGTTCTGCAGTTCAATTGCTTTGTCACTCACTTCTGTTCAGTGACATATAGTTTTAAAATTAGTAGTTTCAATATTATTTATACACACTACATTATAACTGGAAATAAGTGTGAAGAAATAGATTGCATCATCTAATCAAAGATTAGCTGGTCTGAGTGAAAAAAAACAGAGGCATCTTGTTGGTTACTCTCATTCAATCAGTCTTCAATGCCTTATACCAGAGGGTCTGGTATTTTAATCTAAGTCCAAAACTAGAGGACATAGGTTTAAGGTGAGAGGGGAAAGATTTAAAAGGGACCTAAGGGACAACATTTTCATGCTGAGGGTTGTGCATGTATGGAATTGAGCTGCCAGAGGAAGTGGTGGAGGCTGGTACAATGACAACATTTAAATGGCAACTGGATGGATATATGAATAGGAAGGGTTTAGAGGGATAAGGGCCAAATGCTGGCAAATAGGACTAGATTAATTTCGGATACCTGTTCAGCATGGACGAGTTGGACTGAAGGATCTATTTCCATGCTGTACAACTCTGACTCTATGACCTCAGTGAAACTGTTCGATGTTATATAGGACTTCTTACTCTGTACGTTATTGTGCACATTTTCTGTTACTAATTTATCAGTATGCTTTTTTTTAATTAACTCTGTGTTGAATTCTAACATGTCGATGTATGAAAAATTCTATGTATAAAATGTTTAGTTTTCCAACTGTTGATGTTGAGCTGCATCATCTAATTGACCGACCTAACTTCAGAGTAAGTTGATGAATTTATATGTCAAATGAATAGATGTTTATTACTTATTTTACAAAGTAAATAATTCTTGAAATAATGATATAAAGAATAAAATGTTTAAAAGGCATTCAGATTGCGAGCAAAAAGATGTTTCTGCATTAGAAAAATGCAGAAGATTCTATGTGCCTTGTCTTCCCAGTGTTGGCTATGTTTGTGAAGTGTTGGACTTCCTTTTGCTTCAGCAGAAGGTACTTTATTTTGGGGTTTGAGAGTTGCTGTTGCATTTGCTGGCTTTGTTTCTGGCCTGCTAAAGTATCTAAAGTTAATCAGCCAATCGCAATACTGGAGAATGGAGATCCCAGAATGAAGTCTGGCTTCATTAGTCATGAGATAGTAGGAACTACAGATGCTGGAGAATCTGAGATAGCAAGGTGTGGAGCTGGATGAACACAGCAGGCCAAGCAGCATCAGAGGAGCAGGAAGGCTGACGTTTCGGGCCGAGACCCTTCTTCAGAAATGGGGGAGGGGAAGGGAGTTCTGAAATAAACAGGGAGAGAGGGGGAGGCGGATAGAACTTGGATAGAGGAGAAGATAGGTGGAGAGGAGACAGACAGGTCAAAGAGGCGGGGATGGAGCCAGTAAAGGTGAATGTAGGTGGGGAGGTAGGGAGGAGATAGATCAGTCCAGGGAGGACGGACAGGTCAAGGAGGTGGGATGAGGTTAGTAGGTAGGAGATGGGGGTGGGGCTTGAGGTGGGAGGAGGGGATAGGTAGGAGGAAGGACAGTTTAGGGAGGCGGGGACAAGCTGGGCTGGTTTTGGGATGCGGTAGCGGGAGGGGAAATTTTGAAGCTTGTGAAGTCCACATTGATACCATTGGGATGCAGGTATCCCAAGCGGAATATGAGTTGCTGTTCCTGCAACCTTCGGGTAGCATCGTTGTGGCACTGCAGGAGGCCCAGGATGGACATGTCATCTGAGGAATGGGAGGGGGAGTTGAAATGGTTCGCGACTGGGAGGTGCTGTTGTTTAGTGCAAACCGAGCGTATGTGTTCTGCAAAGCAGTCCCCAAGCCTCCGCTTGGTTTCCCCGATGTAGAGGAGTCCACAACGGGAACAGCGGATGCAGTATACCACATTGGCAGATGTGCAGGTGAACATCTGCTTGATGTGGAAAGTCTTCTTGGGGCCTGGGATGGGGGTGAGGGAGGAGGTGTAGGGGCAGGTGTAGCACTTCCTGCGGTTGCAGGGAAAAGTGCCGGGTGAGGTGGGGCTGGAGGGGAGTGTGGAACGGACAAGGCAGTCATGGAGAGAGTTTTCCCTCCGGAATGCAGATAAGGGTGGGGAGGGAAAAATGTCTTTGGTGGTGGGGTCGGATTGCAGATGGCGGAAGTGTCGGAGGATGATGCGTTATATCCGGAGGTTGGTGGGGTGGCACGTGAGGACGAGGGGGATTCTGTTTTGGTTGTTATTGCGGGGAGGGGGTGTGAGGGATGAGTTGCGGGAAATGCGGGAGACATGGTTGAGGGCGTTCTCGACCACTGAGGGGGGGATGTTGCGGTCCTTGAAAAACAAGGACATCTGAGACGTACAGGAGTGGAATGCCTCATCCTGGGAGCAGATGCGGCAGAGGCGAAGGAATTGGGAATAGGGGATGGCATTTTTGCAGGAATGTGGGTGGGAGGAGGTGTATTCTAGGTATCTGTGGGAGTCGGTGGGCTTGAAATGGATATCGGTTTCTAGGTGGTTGCCGGAGATGGAGACAGAGAGGTCCAGGAAGGAGAGAGAGGTATTAGAGATAGTCCAGGTGAGCTTAAGGTTGAGGTGGAAGGTGTTGGTGAAGTGGATGAACTGTTCGAGCTCCTTGTGGGAGCACGAGGCGGCGCCGATACAGTCATCAATGTAACAGAGGAAGAGGTGGGGTTTAGGGCCAGTGTAGGTACGGAAGAGGGATTGTTCCACGTAACCTACAAAGAGGCAGGCATAGCTTGGCCCCATGCAGGTACCCATGGCCACCCCCTTTGTAGGAAGTGGAAGGAATTGAAAGAGAAGTTGAGGGTGAGGACGAGTTCGGCTAAGTGGGTGAGGATGTCGGTGGAGGGGGACTGGTCAGGCCTGCGGGACCAGAAGAAGCGGAGGGCCTTTAGGCCATCTGTATGGGGAATGCAGGTGTAGAGGGGCTGGATGTCCATGGTAAGGATGAGGTGTTGGGGACCAGGGAATTGGAAGTTCTGGAGGAGGTGGAGGGCGTGGGTGGTGTCACGGACGTAGGTAGGGGGTTCCTGGACCAAGGGGGAGAAAATGGAGTCCAGATAGGTGGAGATAAGTTCGGTGGGGCAGGAGCAGGAGACAAGGGGTCGACCAGGGCATTCAGGTTTGTGGATTTTGGGAAGGAGATAGAAGCGGGCAGTGCGGGGTTGGGGAACGATGAGGTTGGAGGCTGTGGGTGGGAGGTCACCTGAGGTGATGAGGTTGTGGATGGTTTGGGAGATGATGGTTTGGTGGTTGGGGGTCGGATCATGATCAAGGGTGCGGTAGGAGGAGGTGTCGGAGAGTTGGCGCCTGGCCTCGGCGATGCAGAGGTCAGTGCGCCATGCTACAACTGCGCCTCCCTTGTCCGCGGGTTTTATGGTGAGGTTGGGATTGGAGCGGAGGGCTGCACGTTCTGTGGGGGAGAGGTTGGAGTGGGTGAGAGGGGTGGAGAGGTTGAGGCGATTGATGTCACGACGGCAGTTGGAGATGAAGAGGTTGAGGGAGGGTAGGAGGCCTTGGGGTGGTGTCCAGGAGGAGGGGGTGTGTTGGAGGCAGGAGAAGGGGTCGGTAGAGGGAGGGTTAGGCTCACGATTGAAGAAGTAAGCACGGAGGCGGCAGAAAAAATGCTCTATGTCCAAACGTGAGCGGTATTCGTTGATGTGTGCGTGGAGGGGTCAAAGGTGAGCCCTTTACTGAGGACTGACCGTTCATCCTCAGTAAGGGGGAGGTCTGGGGGGATGGTGAAGACTTGGCAGGGCTGGGTGCTATCGTCCCCTCTGGAGCTGCTGGCTGTGGAGGCGGTGGACGGAGAGACGTGGGCATCGGCTGTGGGCGGAGTTGTGTCGGCGGCGGTGGGCGAAGTTGCGTCGGCGTTGGCGGTGGGTGGAGCAGGGTAGGCGTTGGCAGTGGGCGGAGTGGGGTAGGAGGCGGCAGCAGCAGTGACAGTAAGTGCGTCCTCAATGTCAATGGTGTTGGCCTCAGAGACGGAGGCGGTGGCATCAGCAGCGGTGTCGATGGCGTACGCTGTCCCGGAAGTGGTGTACCCGGTGGCGGAGGATGTGACGTCATCGGTGGGTGCTCCGACAGTGGCCACATGGCCAATGGCGGCAGGCACATTGTGGGGAAGGTCCTGGGTAGGGTTGGGGATTTGGGAGGTGGACAAAGGCCGTTTTGGGTGGTAGGCACCAGTAAGTTTACTAGGATCCACAACCTGAACTCACGATTCGACTCAGCTTTATTGGACACGAAAAACCGTAAGTAGAATAAACTTACTGGTGCCTACCACCCAAAACGGGCTTCTTCCACCTCCCAAATCCCCAACCCTAGCCAGGACCTTCCCCACAATGTGCCTGCCGCCATTGGCCATGTGGCCACTGTCGGAGCACTCACGGATGACGTCACATCCTCCACCACCGGGTACACCACTTCCGGGACAGCGAACGCCATCAACACCGCTGCTGATGCCACTGCCTCCGTCTCTGAGGCTAACACCATAGACACTGAGGACGCACCTACCGTCACCACTGCTGCCGCCGCCTACCCCACTCCGCCCACTGCCAATGCCTACCCCGCTCCGCCCACCACCGACGCCGATGCAACTCCGCCCACCGCCGACACCGATGCAACTCCGCCCACCGCCGACACCGATGAAACTTCGCCCACCACCGCCAACGCAACTCCGTCCACAGCCAACACAACTCTGCCCACCGCCTCCACAGCCAGCAGCTCCAGAGGAGACAGCAGCACCCAGCCCTGCCGAGTCTTCACCATCCCCCCAGACCTCCCCCTTACTGAGGACGAACAGTCAGTCCTCAGTAAAGGGCTCACCTTTGTCCCCCTTCACTCACACATCAACGAATACCGCTCACGTTTGGACATAGAGCATTTTTTCTGCTGCCTCCGCCTCCACGCTTACTTCTTCAATCGTGAGCCTAACCCTCCCTCTACTGAACCCCTTCTCCCACTTCCAACACATCCCATCCTCCTGGACACCACCCCAAGGCCTCCTACCCTCCCTCGACCTCTTCATCTCCAACTGCCGTCGTGACATCAATTGCCTCAACCTCTCCACCCCTCTCACCCACTCCGACCTCACCCCCGCAGAACGTGCAGCCCTCCGCTCCAATCCCAACCTCACCATAAAACCCGCGGACAAGGGAGGCGCAGTTGTAGTATGGTGCACTGACCTCTACATCGCCGAGGCCAGGCACCAACTCTCCGACACCTCCTCCTACCGCCCCCTTGATCATGACCCCATCCCTGACCAGCAAACCATCATCTCCCAAACCATCCACAACCTCATCACCTCAGATGACCTCCCACCCACAGCCTCCAACCTCATCGTTCCCCAACCCCGCACCGCCCGCTTCTATCTCCTTCCCAAAATCCACAAACCTGACTACCCTGGTCGACGCATTGTCTCCGCCTGCTCCTGCCCCACCGAACTTATCTCCACCTATCTGGACTCCATTTTCTCCCCCTTAGTCCAGGAACCCCCTACCTACGTTCGTGACACCACCCACGCCCTCCACCTCGTCCAGAACTTCCAATTCCCTGGTCCCCAACACCTCATCTTTACCATGGACATCCAGTCCCTATACACCTGCATTCCCCATACAGATGGCCTAAAGGCACGCCGCTTCTTCCTGTCCCGCAGTCCCGACCAATCCCCCTCCACTGACACCCTCTCTCGCTTAGCCAAACTCGTCCTCACCCTCAACAACTTCTCTTTCAATTCCTCCCACTTCCTACAGACAAAGCGGGTGGCCATGGGTACCTGCATGGGCCCACGCTATGCCTGCCTCTTTGTAGGTTACGTGGAACAATCCCTCTTCCGTACCTACACTGGCCCTAAACCCCACCTCTTCCTCCATTACATTAATGACTGTATTGGCGCCGCCTCGTGCTCCCACGAGGAGCTCGAACAGTTCATCCACTTCACCAACACCTTCCACCCCAACCTTAAGTTCACCTGGACCATCTCTAATACCTCTCTCTCCTTCCTGGACCTCTCTGTCTCCATCTCGGGCAACCACCTAGAAACCAATATCCATTTCAAGCCCACCGACTCCCACAGATACCTAGAATACACCTCCTCCCACCCACCTTCCTGCAAAAATGCCATCCCCTATTCCCAATTCCTTCGCCTCTGCCGCATCTGCTCCCAAGATGAGGCATTCCACTCCCGTACATCTCAAACGTCCTTGTTTCTCAAGGACCGCAACATCCCCCCCTCAGTGGTCGAGAACGCCCTCAACCGTGTCTCCCGCATTTCCCGCAACTCATCCCTCACACCCCCTCCCCGCAATAACAACCAAAACAGAATCCCCCTCGTCCTCACGTGCCACCCCACCAACCTCCGGATCCAACGCATCATCCTCCGACACTTCCGCCATCTGCAATTCGACCCCACCACCAAGGACATTTTTCCCTCCCCACCCTTATCTGCGTTCCGGAGGGACCACTCTCTCCGTGACTCTCTTGTCCGCTCCACACTCCCCTCCAGCCCCACCTCACCCGGCACTTTTCCCTGCAGTGCTACACCTGCCCCTACACCTCCCCCCTCACCCCCGTCCCAGGCCCCAAGAAGACTTTCCACGTCAAGCAGATGTTCACCTGCACATCTGCTAATGTGGTATACTGCATCCGCTGTTCCCGTTGTGCCCTCCTCTACATCAGGGAAACCAAGCGGAGGCTTGGGGACCGCTTTGCAGAACACCTACACTCAGTTCGCACTAAACAACTGCACCTCCCAGTCACGAACCATTTCAACTCCCCCTCCCATTCCTCAGACGACATGTCCATCCTGGGCCTCCTGCAGTGCCACAACGATGCTACCCGAAGGTAGCAGCAACTCATATTCCGCTTGGGAACCCTGCAGCCCAATGGTATCAATGTGGACTTCACAAGCTTCAAAATTTCCCCTCCCCCTACCGCATCCCAAAACCAGCCCAGCTTGTCCCCGCCTCCCTAACCTGTCCTTCCTCCCACCTATCCCTTCCTCCCACCTCAAGCCCCACCCCCATCTCCTACCTACTAACCTCATCCCACCTCCTTGACCTGTCATCCTCCCTGGACTGACGTATCTCCTCCCTACCTCCCCACCTGCACCCACCTTTACTGGCTCCATCCCCGCATCTTTGACCGGTCTGTCTCCTCTCCACCTATCTTCTCCTCTATCCATGTTCTATCCACCTCCCCCTCTCTCCCTATTTATTTCAGAACCCCCTTCCCCTCCCCCATTTCTGAAGAAGGGTCTAGGCCGGAAACGTCAGCCTTCCAGCTCCTCTGATGCTGCTTGGCCTGCTGTGTTCATCCAGCTCTACACCTTATTATCTCTCTTCATTAATCATGAGGGGTTTTTGTTGCATTCTGGTTACTGTGGTGGTCAGTCACTGAACATAATCATAAAAGCATTTGCTCCAGACTAAAGCACTGACACTTTCCACTGAATCTTAAATGAATCTTAGTGCTGAATCGAATCATAGTTTGGCAAAGTCACATTTTGTTGAGTTCCATACTGAGGTTCTCTTCGGAAGGCATTGTGAATTTTCTCACTCTATCATCCCAAACTCACATCATAAATTACTTAATATGCCTTTTTGTTGGATCCTACCCCAATTCTCCCATTCACCTTACCTGAGGTCCTTGCCACTCATGGGATATGCCAGAATCTTTGGCCCCAATGTCATCTTCAAAAGGCAGTTGTGCATCCAGTCATGCACTGCCAGTCTGGAGCTGCCCTGCCTAGTTTGCTACACTTGTCTTGGACTTGACAGTTGCAGTGAATTTGCTGCCCCATTTTGAGGATAGGGACCTGGAGGTTCTGGTGGATGAAGTAGTGTGAAAGAGGAACTTCCTTTCCCACAGGACTGACAGAAGAGGCTATGATTCCAGATTCTGCCAGGCTGGTCCAAGGTTGCAACCTGGGCTGAGTTGTGGTCTCAGCCATCTGTAGAAACACACAACAGTGTAGAAAGTAGGTCAATGACCTTTTCTGCTTCCCCAGGGTAAGTGCTGCTGCCTTTTCCCTACTACCTCCTACTCTATCTTTGTTAGTGCTCATGATAAATCACTGAACTATTGCATGTAACATCTTCCCTCACCCACACAAGTCCCACAACTGTGAACCCTTTGTGATCTCTGCACTGTCTACCCACTCACTCAGGACAACTCAGAAAATTTGCCTGACCTGCTCCAGCACTAACAACCGTTACACCCACTTTCACCTCACTCAATCTCTCCCATTCTCTCATTCCAGCAGAAAACAGCCCACAATAGGTTAGAAAGGTGCAAAATGGATGGTGAGTGCCTCACATATGATTCCTGCGAGGATAGGTCCCAACCCTGACCAGGTGAATGACCGTGTCCAAGCCCTGCACTGATGCTGAATGTTGCCTGTGACTTATTATGCCAGGACCGTCTTAATGAGGGTGTCTTCTCTTGTCTTAACTGAGGATTACTCTACTTAGATTTTGAGACACGTCTATTTGCTTGTAGTGCATGCGGTGTGTTTGCTGTGTATGCTGCTGGCACATTGTGCAGGTGGGAGATTGACACAACATGGTGCTGTACAGCAAATATGTCCACCTCTTTGATTGATGACTGCTGGTTACAATGACAAGTTTCCTGATTATGTGCAAAAGGGCAAGTCACGGCAGAAGTATTGTGCTCCTGACAACCCTAGCTTAGGAGGCACTGCACTAATGCTGAGAGCATTTGGGTCGATGCTAAGTGAGTGAGAGCTAGGAAAGTAAGTGAGCAGCCGTGAGAAGCAGGCTGGTCCAGTCTGTGAGCTGGTGCCTGTCCCTACACACTAAGTTAACAAGGTGTAGAGCTGGATGAACACAGCAGGCCAGGCACCATCAGAGGAGCTAAGTGTCTTTGCAGCATGCATTCCAATTATAGTTACCGATGTGCTGCAAAGTGCAGCATTAAAGTATAGAAGTGTACTGTAAGTCGATTGAAGATGTGCCATGATGTTGTAGAGAGGTTGGCATATGACAGGTAGCATTGTCCATGGAGTGTATGCAGCTCTTGCCCATGGAGCATGACCCGAGATGTTGGTACTGGATGCCCAAGATGGGCTCAGAGGAGCAAACGGTGAGCTGGAGTCATCAGGTACACGTCGTGACCTTTATGTGGGGACTTCTCGACCTCTTGCTTCTATCTGGCAGGTCTTAGAATGGTATTAATAAATAGAACAGTATTAATAAATAATAATGACTGATAAATCCACTCAAAAAGCCTCTTGATGCTCACCAGTGAGAATCTTGACTCCACATCTGCAAGTTGGATGTATAATATAACTTACAGCTCCCAATATCAAGAAAGGTCACACTTGGCTTTGTACGTTTTTCCAAATTTCTCATCAAAGCCCACACGATTCAGGGCCTGTGCAAGTTCCAACCCCAGGGTCTTTTCTCGTGAACTACTATGAAAATTATGGAATCCTTTCTAGCCTGAAGACATTGCATGCTCAGTTGTGCTTCTGCTGATAAGAAACTGTTCTTCTGAATCAAATACTAGTGGCGCCTGACCATCTGTTCTTTTTTCTGCGTAACATGAAACTAAGCAATGTAAACATTTAGCAATTCCCATTTATTCTCATGAGGAAATGGAGAAACTGGATCATGAAAAATAAAATGTAAAGGGCAGAAAACTGCTCTAAAGTTAATATAGTAACATCACATGAAACGAGAATAACAGCAGCAAGATAAAAGTACCTAAAGATATGTGTTAACTCTTTTATCTATACAGACATATTTTTGTAGCAGTTAGCCTACAGTGGAGAAGATGTAGGGCAATGCTGTTTATGGTCTGTTAATATTCGAGGATTAATTTGTATTCTCTAGTACTATTTATATTTTGATTTATTAAAAATAAACTGTTTAACCAGAGAAAATGTAATGACTTAAAGGGGAGCAGAATAGCAACTCATATTTCTTTTTGTGTTTATTCCTGAGATGTTAGCATCACAGGCTGGGCTAGCATTTATTGTCCATCCCTGGTTGCCCTTGAGAAGGTGGTAGCGAACTGCCTTCTTGAACCACTGCATTCCGTTTGCTGTAGATTATTCACAATGCCATTAGGGAGGGAATTCCAGGATTTTGATCCAGCATCACTGTAGGAACAGTGATGTATTTCAAGTGCTGGAGAGTGAGTGATGGGAGAAGAACTTGCAGATAGCGGTATTCCCATGTATCTGCTGCCGTTGTCCTGGATAGAAGAGGTTGTGAGTTTGGAGTGTACTGTCTAAGGAGCCTTCCCAAATTTCTGCAGTGCATCTTGTAGATGGTACACACTGCTGCTACTGAACGTTGGTATCAGAGAGTGAAGGTTTGTGGATGTGTTGCCAATCAAGTGGATTATTTTCTGTTGGTTATCTCCAGCTTTTTGAATTTTGTTGAAGCTGCACACATGCAGGCAAGTGAGGATTGTTCCATCACTTGTACCTTGCAGATAGTGGACAGGCGTACAAGAGTCAGGATGTGTGTTATTCGTTGCAAGGCTCCTAGCCTCTGACCTGCCTCTGGAGCCATTGTACTTGTATGACTTGTCCAATTCAGTTTTCAGTCAATGATAACCCCAAGGATGTTATGATGTGGAGGTGCTGGTGTTGGACTGGGTGGACTTATGACATTGCCCAAGGATGTTGTTAGAGGGGGATTCAGCAATGTTGATACCATTGAATATCAATGGGCGATAGTTAGATTGTCTCTTGTTGGAGATGTTCACTGCCTGGCATTTGAGTGGTATGAATGTTACTTGCCACTTGTCAGCATTGTCAAGGTCTTGCTGCATTTGGAAATAAACTGCTTCAGTATTTGAGGAGTCACAAATGGTGTTGGGTTGCAAACATCTTCAATTTTTTTATTCATATGTGGGATGTGGATATCACTGGCTGGGTCAGCATTATTATTCATTCCTAGTTGCCCTTGAAATGCTGGTAGTGAGCTGCCTCTTTGAACTGCTGAGCACCAACACCATGTGCTGAAGGTAGATGGAGGAATTTACATGATTTTGATCCAGCGACATTGAAGGAACAATGATCTGTTTCTGAGTCAGGATGCTGAATGTCTTGGAGGGGTGCTTGATGGTGTCGGTATTCCCATGTACCTGCTGCCCTATCCCAGGTGAAAGTGGGTATGGGTTGGAAGATTTTGTTGATGCCACACTTGATCGAATGCAGCCTTGATGTTAACGCAGTCACTCTCACCTCACCTCACCTCATCTCCGAATGTCAGCACTTTTGTCCATGTTTGAACAAAGGCAATGGTTTATTCCAGTGAGAAAGAAAGATTCTTTGAGAAGCATATATTAGCAATGGCTAAATAAGGAAGTTAAAAATGGCATAAAATTGAAAGAAACACTATATACCTGCAAAACATAGTGGTAGGTGAGAAATTTGGCTGGATTTTTAGAGCCAACAAACAATGACTTTAAAAAAATAAAGAGAAAGAAAGAATATGAGTGAAAGTGAGTTCTAATATAAGCACATCAAGTTTCTGCTAGCCTTTAAACAAAAAACTAATAACTAAAGCTAATGATGATCCTTTAGGGAGTGAGTCTTGGAAATCAATAATGGAAAACAAGGAAATAGTGGAGATGTTTAACTTGTATCTGTCATCATTCTAGAAGACTTAGAAAACATCCCAAAGATATTTGAAAATCCAGAGATAGAAGAGAACATCACCATCACCAGGGAGAAGTTGTTGAAAAACCATTAGGCATGGAGGCTGACATTCCCAGAACCAATGGCCTGCACCTATTAAAATAAATGGCAGCAAAGAGAGTAGGTGCTTGGTTTTAATCTTCCCCAAAATTTCTTAGATTCTGGATTGGGATTGAAAAATAAATATAACACTCTTATATACGAAAGGAAGAAGGTAGGAAGTAGTAGGGAAATTCTATAATCTGTTATTAAGGAGTCTCTAATAGGATATTTAGAAAATTATAAGATCAGAGTTAACATGATTTTGTGAAAGGGAAATCATTTTTCTCTAGTCTATTAGACCCTTTTAAGGAAGTAGCAAACAATGTAGATAGAAGAAAATCTGTTGATGCGGTGTTCTTGGATTTGAAAAAAAATCATCCCCTCAGGTTTCATAGAAAGGTTACTACACAAAATAAGAGCACATGGTGTGATGGGTAACATTCACATGGATAAAAGATTGGTTAGTTAAAAGGAAGCATAGAGTAGGGCTAAGTGGGTCTTTTGTATGTTGACAAGCTGTAAGCAGTGGAGTGAATCAGGGATCAGAGCTTGGAGCTCAAATATATATAGTTGATATCAATATTTTGTGTGAATGGACCAAATGTCTGACAGCTGAATACCACTTTAAATACAGCAAACCAGAAACTGCCCCTAAAACTATAATACTGGACCTTCAGGTCACAGAAAGGAATGCTAACACCCACCTTGCAGACAGGGACCTGGAGGTGTTTTGTGCCGGAGAAAAGGGACAATGCTTTTTCCTACAGACTGTCACAGAAGGCTGTACCATCAGACCAAGCCAGCACTGATCCAGGTAGCAGTCCTGGTCAGTGCTTGTTTCCGAGGTTAGAATGGTCATTCAGGAAAGAGATCAAAGATCTTCTGCACTACACAAGGATAAGTGCCATCATTTTGTCTCTGCTATATCACATTCACAGGGCTACCATTCATTCTAAATCTGGCTAACTCTTCGTTTTGGATTTGCTTAGTCAATGGTTAAACAATCAAACAATTTTGCATGCTGTATGTTGTTATTGACCAAAATATTACTTTATAATTTCAAAGTATCTCTCCCCATCACACTCACTAAAACATCTTCCCTACAAGTTGAAGTCCACTCAGATAGCCCCAGTGTGGTATTTCTGCTAGTGATTGTCTTAATATTGAATGTTTGACTATAATGTCATGAATAAAGTTGGTTGGTTGCGAATACCACAGTGACAGCATCTGACATAGACAGTGTCACTTATTTTGCTACGTTGTTGCATTGATCTCCTGATGACTGACTATGATAAACCCATGGTTGGACGAGAAGGCAGACTGCTTTCATGTAAATACGTGTACACATCATCCTTCATTGCACTCGAACTATCTAAGTTTAGAGTGTTCTTTAGGAGATACCAGCAAAGTCTTATGGAAGTCTGCATGCTGATGTTTTGAGGCCAATTAGATGAAAATTGTTGCTAAAGTCAGCCTGCAGATTGACAGCTTCTTTTAAATTTGTGTCTTCTTGTCAGAAGGAAGTTGAACGAAATGATTGCCTTTTTCTTTAACATCTTCACAATTAAGTTTTACAGTCAACTTCTCAGGTTTATTTTTAATTTTAATTTGATCTGTATTACTAACAGCAGCTTTCACCCTTTCTTTCCTCCTGATTACTTTGATTAATCTCATGACTGGAAATAAAAATTCTTTGTAATTCTAGGAATAAGTGTAACTTCAGCAAGAACTGTACTTTGGCCTCCTGGGATTCTGTGGTTTCCGATGGGTTAGAGGCTGACATAAAGCATAACATAGAGGAAGTTAGAGCAATGTGGAAGATTCTTTTAAAATTTAAGTCCATTAAGACATCAGTTTTGCTCAATTTAAAGGAAAGGCGTCACATGGTGGCTCGGTGGTTAGCACTGCTGCCTCACAGTGCCAGGGACAGGGGTTCAATTCCAGCCTCAGGTGACTGTCTGTGTGGAGTTTGCACATTCTCCCCGTGTCTGCATGGATTTCCTCCAGGTGCTCCAGTTTCCTTCCACAGTCCAAAGATGTGCAGGTTAGGTGGATTGGCCATGCTAAATTGCCCATAATGTTCAGGGATGTATAGATTAGGTGGGTTATAGGGGGATGGGTCTGGGTGGGATGCTCCAAGGGTCAGTGTGGTCTTGCTGGGCTGAAGGGCCTGTTTTCACACTGTAGGGATTCTATGCATTGACTAAGTTTTACAGCATGATTGTGTTGTAAGGCTTTACTATATTTAGTTATATCTGGAGTTGCCAACATTGGATGTAATCAATAACAATAACAGAAATTGCTGGAAAATGTCAGCAGACCTAGCAGCATCTGTGCAGTGAAAACAATGCTGTTTCAGTAACATTTCTTCAGAACAGCTTTGAAGTAAGATCACTCTACCCTAAATGTTGACACTGCTTTCTCTCCACTGCTGCTGCCAGACCTGCTGAGTTTCTCTAGCAATTTCTGTTGTGGTTTTGAGACGACCAGTATCCGAATTTTGTTTTTGTTTTTTGTTGGGTATAATCAGTATTGATTTTCATCACATGATATATCACCATGCCCCCACATTTCCTCTTCATCAAACATGTTACAACAAATATACTTTGATAATGTTGGAGTTTCCATATACCCTAGGTGATCCCATGTTGTCTTTATTTCTTACATAATCAATGTAGTAATGACAATGAATTACTTCATTTATCTAATTTGGATTAAATTAACCAAGATTGATTCCTTCAGACTGATTAAACATTCTGACTCTTAAACGTTCATAGGATTTAGATTCAAATGAAATGCAGAGATTTATCCTCATGGCAGGAAAAGAAATTATTGCACCATGCTAGTTCTGTACATTTTTACAAAACTGAGACATTCAGTATAGTCATGAACAATTGTTGACCATGATTCAAGTAAAAAAAAGTGAAATAAAAACACAGTTGCTAATGTTCTCAGACAAAGCTGACAACTTGTTGTTTTACATTCTTGGAGACTTGAAACGCCAATTATTAGAAACTAATGTTCGGCCTTATAATCGGTGGGGAAACTTTTCAGGGTGAATGTCATACTGGTTTTAGGTCCCTTACCTCTATTGCCTCTCTCAAACATGATTAATAAATTGACATGAAAAATGAGGCAAGTAAAATCGACCAGATAAGACTAGATATTCTCTAAGCAACCTGTTAGAGATGGCATTACTCATCTCTGGAACACTTGGGATTTGAACCCAGGCCTCCTGTCTTTGCGGTAGGGATACTACCACAAGAATGAGCCCATGCTTATCAATGGGGATGGCACCTTCAGCTGATGGCATGGTGAGGAAAAACATTGCTTTGTCAAAAGGCTGGGGCAGCTGAGTGGCCTTCAGCAACATGTTAGATTTGCCTAGAAAATTTGTGTTCCTGGCATAAACTTTTTTTTAGAAAGGGTAGGTTTTAGGACATGATTGTCTTAAAGGTGTTCTGCCTGAGTGAGTTGTTGGACTTGATGGTACTTTGGAAAGAAAAAATTGACAGATTGGAAATGAGAATCCCTAGATGTTCATAATTTTGAAGTTATTTCCTCATGGACGTCAACATCTCCCATAGGGTCAACTTCACATGGTTTGCCTCGGTTTTCACTTAGTTTTGCATTCCTAATGAGAGAAAAAGAAATGGAAACACTCTAAGAGATGATTCTATCATTCTGCTGCGGTGAAGCTCCTAAAGGTTGCCCCATGAAAATAAAACATAGAATGTGTAAGGTAATTTAATCTTTCAAATCAGCTGCTTCAACAGAATACAATCTACTCTGTAACAAAAACAGAAGCTTGCTGGAAAAGCTCAGCAGGACTGGTAGCACCTATGGAGAGAAATCAGAGTTAACGTTTCAGGTCCAGTGACCCTTCCTTAGAACTCGTTCTGAGTAGACCTGCTTTTCCAGATGTTTCTGATTTTCAGCATTTGCAGTTCTTTTGCTTTGCACAATCTACTCTGTCATTGATTCATCTCAATCCAATTATTGTTGACTTCAGGAATAATCAGTTATTTCAGCAGACCGTCACAAAGTGGTGGGATTCCCCCACTGTGAGGGAAGTCTTTCCCATCAAGTGATAATGCACAATCTTCTTGAGATGTCCACATCTTGATTAAACAAAGCTGGCATGGTGGTTCAGTGGTTACCACTTCTTCCTTACAATGCCAGGGACCTGGGTTCAACTCCAATCTTGGGGGTAGCTGTCTGTGTGGAGTTTGTACATTCTCACTATGTGTGCATGGGTTTCCTCTGGTTTCCTCCTACAGTCCAAAGATATACAGGTTAGGTGGATTGGCCATGCTAAATTACCCATGGTGTACAGGGATGTATAGGAAGGGTGGGTTAGCCATGGGTGAATCTGGGTGGAATGCTCCCAGAGGGTCAGTGATTTGATGGGCCAAATGGCCTGCTTCCACCTGTATGATCTATGAAAGCCAACGTTCTCTGAATAAAAGGGCCTGAGGGTAATCCAGGCAAGTTATTGCCCTGTAATCTAATTACTTAAATTCTCACAATAATCTGGTAGAGGATGTCTTACTGATTCTAAAACCACAATGCCCATTTCTGACTACTTCTGTATTATGAATGAAGCTGCCTGGCCTGGACTCTGAGGGAAACAAAATGAATGTTATTTGTGATGGAAGGTAATGTCCTGAGTTTGTCTTATGACTCATGAAATGATGACCAGTCTTCTTTCCTTTCACTTTTGGTTGTTTTTTTTTTAATTGTGAAGCTCCTGTAATGAGCCAGAAATTCAATTTTATATATGTTGGCTGAGATTTCTAAGTTCTACTGTCCTGTGCTCATGTTTGGGTAAATCCATTTCTCTCTACTGTCGTGAAATGTAATTCACACTTCTGTTCTCCACCTTTAGCCATTTTCTAACCGTAAGTATTCTGTCCCCAGCCACCAAAACTTCAAACAAATATAAGGAAATCATGGACTTTGTCACTAAGATTGAGACCATTCATTCTGCTGCTCCAATGACTTCTCCCCTTTTTTTGCCAGTTAACCTATCCCAGCCTGCCCCCAACCTTCACCTTTATCTACACCAAGAAGGTATGGTGTGGTGGTATTATCACTGGACTGTTAATCCAGAGACCCAGATAACATTCTGGGGACCTGGGTTTGAATCCCACCACAGCAATTGGCGGAATTTGAATTACAAAAAACAAATCTGGAATTAAGAATCTAATGATGACCATGAACCCATTGACAGGGAAAAACCCATTTTGTTCACTAGTGTCCTTTAGAGAATGAAACTGCCATTATTACCTGGTCTGGCCTACATGTGACTCCAGACCTATAGCAATGGGGTTGACTCTGGGCAACTAGGGATGGGCAATAAATGCTGCCTGGTCAGCAATGCCCTCATCCCATGAATGAAAAAAAAAGAAAAAATCTAGTTTCTCTTTCGTTTCTCACCTTCTTTGAGCTCATCTATGAAGCCCACATGTTCTCCCTCGACACCAATTCCACTAAATCGCCAACTGTCCATTTTTTTTTGGTTTCAACCTTACTGACATTATAAATAGATCCCCCTTGTCAAGCACATTCCTTTTAGCTTTTACATTGCTTTTTGCTCTGCTGAAAATACACTGGTGTCTCTGAGAAACTACAAATCACTAGCTTCAATTTCTCCTGCCATCTTTTTGTTCAGTGTACCCTCATCTCCCAGATTATCTTTCCTATAGCTTCCTGATTGAATCTGCTTCAATAACATTGACACTACCAGCCACACCCCACCCTCAACCCCAACTCCTATAGTATTGAAACAGCCCCAATCAAAGTCTCAAATGAGATCCTTTATGACTATGACTGTATTGCATTTCATGCCTTTTGATTTCTCTGGAGCCCGTTATGATAAATCACATTATTCTTATCTCCAGGTGTCTCGCATGTTATCAGCTCAGAAGAATCACCCTTGCTAGGTTCCAATCTCACCCATCCAACCGAAAACAGAGTGTCTCTGGCAAAAGCTTCTCTCCTAGCCCACCTTATCTCTTCCAGAGTCAATCAGGAATCAGTCTTCTACCACCTCCTGCCCTGCATATTATCTGAAGATCTGTAGTTAACTTCCATAGGGACACTGATGATGCACGTCTCCGATACACGTCTCAAACTTGACATTTCCTTTCTGTTGTTAGAATCAGGCATCCAGGTCAGGTGTGGATTAAGCCATAGGGCTGGATTTTAATGTAGCTGATCAATCTGGAATGGGGTGATCTGAGTGTAAAGTGCTCACAGCACAAAAGTTAACCATTGGGCCTATAGTGTTGCTGTTGTCCCTTTGAACAAGCAATTCACCTCACGGTACTCCCCTGACAATCCCCAAAGCTGGTAAATGTTTCTTTTTCAGGTAATCAGCAAATTGCCTTTTGAAAGCTTCAACCTACCCGGTCTCCCCCACACTTTAAGTAAAACATGGAAAACCCAGACGTCAGGGCTCCCCCGTGTGCTCTGAAGTTTTAACATCACAGTGTGTGTGTCATCGCCAGCTGGCTTCTCCCAACTTACTGACCTGGCTTTCACTTGTACAAGGTTCATGAGGGAGGTACATTTGATAACTCTTATGGGAAATCAGGCCTTTATCCTAGAAAGGGCTGGTGTTAATTCTGAGCTGGGGCTGATTCTGGCCTGGTATGGGATGGTGATCCTGGCAGGCTCATGATGGGGGTGTGGTCAGACGTTCTGGGGGAAATTGGAGACATTGGTCCTGAGATTGGAAGCTGTGGGGGCTGGGCAATGTTGATCGTGGCTGAGATAGGAGAGCTGGTGTTGCAATATCCTCTTGGGTGGTGCCCTGTCATTTACTCTTGGAAACTTCAGTTCACTTGAACTCTGATAACTGCTATAGTACAAACAAAGTCAGTGTCTGAGGTTTAGAACTTCCTGTACACTGCAATGATTAAGGTTTGTTTCCTGTGTTTTTAAATGTGCATGTTGCCGGCTGCAAATTATCTTGAACAGTTGTTGATTCAAAAGTTATACTCAAGAAGCTTATACTAAAGAACTAAAGTTGTGACTTACCTAGAGTTGCAAGGACAGTATCGATCTGTGAAATGAGAAGAATTTGACATTATTAGGAATATTCTACATTGAGAACATATTTTCATCCTGCAAATCTCTACATATGCTTTGTTGTTGGAAGATGATTTCTTCAAGCTTTATTTGATTATTATTGCACTGAAACCTTTCTTTCTTCCATTTCTTCTTATCTACCTCATGATGCATTTGCCTGCTTCCATAAGACTATAAGAAATAGGTACAGGAATAGGCCATTCGGCCCCCTCAGGCCTGCTCTGCCCTTCAATGGGATCATGGCTGATCTGCAATTCCTCATGTCCATATTCCAATCCTTTCTCCATAACTTTTGAATCTTTGACTATTCAAGAATTGATCTCAGCCTTAAATATACACATGGACCCTACCTCCACAGCTCTCCAGGGCAAGGAGTTCCAAAGACTCACAAACCTCTGAGAAAATAAATTCCTCCCCATTTCAGTGTTAAATTGACACCTCTTTTTGCCCTTTGGTCCTAGCCTCTTCCGCTGAGGGAAACATCCTCTCATCATTTGCCCTATTAAAGCGGTTAAGAATCCTATATGTTTCAATCAGATCACCTCTCATTTTTCTAAACTCTAATGAATAGAGACCCAACCTGTTTAACCTTTGCTCATAAAACAATCCCTCAATACCAGGCATCATCCTCATGAACCTTTGCTGAACTGCCTCCAATGGAATAATATGTTTCTTTAAATAAGCGGACCTTAAATAAGCAGTGTAGTACTGCTCACAGAACTCGAGATGTGGTCCCACCACCTTGTACAGTTGCAGCAAGACTTCCCTACTCTTGTCCTCCAATTCTCTTGAAATGAGAGCCGACATTCCATTAGCTGTCCTGGTAACCTGTTCTTGGTGCTCCTTTGCTTGTATTTAAGCAGCAGATGGAATCTTGTTGAGGCATTATGGTTCCTGCCTGTCAGCCAGAGAGCCAGCAAGAGACCTGTATGGGCCTCTGTTTTTGAGAAGACCCACTGAACCATATGCCAATCAAGCAGTGCAGGTAGGCCACCTGCAGGCCATCCCTTGGATTCAAGACCGAGGGTAGAAATCTTCCTAACTGAACACTGAGGCTTGCAGTTCTTTTGTTCATGGCACAGGAGGCCATGACTCTTCCAAGAAAAAAAAAACTAATCCCCAGGGTCGCAGGATCACAGAGTGACTCAGGCCACATGTAAACAATTGGGGACAAGATCCACAGATTGAGGGTCATGGGGACAGAAAAGCATAGGGTTCCTACAGCAAAGGCCCAGGAGGTGACCCTCAGTGTGCTGGATATTCAGGCTCTCAGCCACTGAGCACCTTTGACATAGTGGAAGCCTCCCAGTAAAAACAAATTGCATCGTATCAACTGGTGAATGGGTCCACACCAAAACACAAACTGTTGGAAAAACTCAGCAGGTCTAGCAGTGTCCGTGGAGAGAAAACAGAATTACTGTTTCGTGTCCAGAGACCCTTCTTCAGAACTCAGGGTCACTGGACCCAAAAGGTTAACTCTGATTTCTCTCTACAGATGCTGCCAGACCTGCTGAGTTTCTCCAGCAGTTTCCGTTATTGATCCAGATTTTCAGCACCCACAGTTTATTTTGTTTCATAAGTGAGCCTGTATCTTTTACAATTGTCAGCTCATATTTGTGCTGGACGTCAACTTTTGGTAAATTTACCTTTCCATTTACTGCCCCCGATCAGTAATGAAATGACAGCGACGAGAAAGACTAGAAATGTTACAGATCGAACTGGAAAACTACCTATGAAGGAAAAGAAAAACAGTTTGAGTTTCATATAAACAGCATAAACGACTGGTGATAAATATGAGCTAAATTATTTTCCGTGTTTACTGGAATAAAATGGACAATATACAAGCTGGAGTTTCAAACAAATAAACATTTTTGTTTTAAATTCCATGGCTCACAATGATAAATAAATTTGTTACCTTAGTTGTTTATATGATACCTCAGTTCAATTTTTATTACAAGGCTTCAGGCAGCCTCAAAAACCTCAGTAGCAATATAATACTATTTTAACCTCAAATAAATAGAAAAGTTTCAAACACATCTGTTTACTTTGAGCAAAAAGTGGTTTTCAAATGTTTCCAGTGCGCAGTCTGGGCATTGAGATATGCTGTTGCCCTTATTTTGCCAGTATTTTAACATTTGTATGTTAACTTGTATTTAAGTTCTGTTTTTGAGGACACTCTTGAGAATGATGAAGGAAGATGCACTGCGATTGGCTGGGATTACTCATACTGATATATCAGGGATTGACACAAGCAGCTTACAGAGCGGTGACACCATAAAATGTAAAGGGATGGATTTTTTGGGGCACTTGGAAGGCACGTGCAGAAGAGAGACAGGGATCTGGAGAGGGCATGGGGACTTGGGGTGAAAATGGGTTGCTTTAGAAGACCACTCCATTCGAAGCTGGTCAGGTACATTAAAAGCCAGCTTTATGGCTTGGTCGTTGCTTGGCTTGGCTGGGCCTGATTCTAACAATACAGAGGAAATGATGAGTTTAACAGGTCTCACACCCCTACCCTGATGAGACAGTTGTGAGTAAGTCCACCAACAAAAATGCTTGCTGCCCTGTGCTGTTTAAAACAGGGAGTAACATGGATTCACTTCAGATTAGAATGTTGCTCCAATTCGGGAGGACATTCCACTTCTAGAGATGTCAGCTGATTGGATAATGGCAGCAGCTGAGCCAACCTGCAGCGCCAGGCTCAGCAATGGCCACTGCAGGGATTGCAGGCAGTTCCGATAGGGAGTAGATGACAATGGGACCAGTATGTCCAGTAAGTGTGAAGTTTCATCAAGTTTGCAGGTCTTGGTGAAAAGGGTGTGTAAGGTTTAAGGGTTTTTGAGATGTGCCTCAGATGGGCACAAGAAACCCTCAAAGGGGGTCAGCCCTTCTTCAGCACCCTTCATCTCCTCTCTATCCCAACCCTCAGCCCTCCTTTTCCCTTCTCCTTCCCCTACCCTTACCTCCATACCCCCTCATCTCATCCTCTCTAACTTCCTCCCTCGACCTTCTCCATCCCCTTCCTGTTCCCTCCCCAATTCCTCCCTCCATAATCTCCAACCTCCTTTGCTGCTTGGACTCCTCTCCCTCCCCCTCCTCTCCCTGTTTCCTCTGCCTTCTCCTCTCCTCCTCCTCTCTGCACCCCACCACTTCCTCCTCTTCTCTCCTCAACCTTTCATCCTCCTCAATACCCTCCCCTTCCTCTCCCCCTTCTAAACCTTCTTTGCCCCATTCTCTCTCTGCTCCTCTCCTCCACTACCCTATTCTCTCATGAAGTTGAATGTCATTTGCCTGGTTTTCCAACTGGCTTGGGCCTCCAGCTTCCACAGATAGACTTGCAAATTAGGACCTTAAGTGGTGTTCCTCTTTGTGGTTAGCTTTTCAACAGCATACAGACTCTTTGATGGGAGCATGGTCACACATATATTGATATTCCTCAGACTGGTTAGAGTCAGATGATTCAAGTGAATAAAAATGAGATTTCCAGTACCTTTAAAAATGGAAGGCAAATCCGTAGATATGTTGAAGAATTAAAGGTTGAACATTGAAGAATTTATGCATTTACCTACTGTCTTTCTTGTATTGCTTATGGCCTTATTGACCACTGGCCTATTCTATCTATAGGGCCATATTCTACAGGATCATGTTATCTCGGTCTGGCAAATGAATAGGCTTTGGAAAAAATGAATTAATGATTTCTGTTTATAATTAATTACTTATATCTCAGTTTGTTCTGAATCAAGAATTCATACAGAGACTTACTTCTCAAATCAGATTTTAGGTATATATTTACAGGCAGTTCTTTAAAGTCATAATCATTCTGTGCTCCACAAAGATACGTTCCCCTGTCTGAATATTCAATATTTGCAATCTTCAGTATTGAAATGTTTACTCCAGCTGTCAATTGCAAGCTTTTTTCTTCAGATTTCTTTTTCCAAATTACTGTGGCTGCTGGGTTACTGTCCGCTGTACAGTTTAGTTCAAGAAATGTTTGATGCTTAATGTGGATGTGGTCTTGGTTCAGTCGATGGAACATATCTGTGCCAGAAGTCCTGTAATATATGACAAGTTTTGGACCATCTGAATCAGAACAATGGAAATGAGAAATAATTAGTCATAGAAGTAGATTCAACCTGGTCAGAGAATAAGTAAAACTGACTGGAATTAAAAGCACTCAAATGTGTCCTTTCTGTAGTGTAAAATATTAGGACAAAGAACTCTTTAAAAGCAAAGTACTTGTGCAAGAATTGCTTGTTAAGTGGAATCTTATTCATATTCATTCTTAAGCAAAAGACAAGCAGACAACCACTCGCAAGAACACATTCAAATCAGTATTGAAAATGTACAAGAGAGAACGAAAGATTAACTTGGTCTTGAATTTCTACTTCCTTCCTTCTTGACAAGAATCATCGTCATCGCTCCAGTGAATGGTGTTGTGATAAAAAGCATGCAAAGTTTTCAATGTAAAACTACGTTCCATCATTCTCTCCCAGAAAATTGGTCTGTCTTTGACAAGATGTTTTGTGAATAGGGCAAAGCCCTAAAACCATTTTAAGGAGATAAATCTCAGTGTCTCAATATTTCCCTCAATCTACATATTTTCAAAAACCCATCTAATAAGTTTGTTAGTGAAAGAAATGTCTCCTTGTTTCTCCTTTTATCATTATTTTCCTCAGTTTAAACATGGATCCATTGGTATTGAAACCATTAACTTTAGGAAGGAGTAAGCATAGATCAGATTTATCACTTCGATGAACAAATTTTACAATGTTACAGAATTTTGGGGCACATATTTGGCCCATGAGCTGTGCAAGTTTTCAAAGGAACTCTTCAATTTACTCCTACAAAGCAACTCTTTCCCCAGTGTTTGTCCAGTTGGTTTACTTCAAGGACTTTGCAACTCCAGTTACCAAATGGCATTTCCCAAATCTAGCCACGAGTGTCCAGATTCAAAGTTGAACTCTTTCTGCACTGTGAAATGATAAGCTAAAAACAAAACTCCATTTACAGGGCCAGGTTCATTGGGATTCCCTATTAATGTAAGACAATTACACCCAGAATGTCTTCATCCCAACCATCTGAGATGGATTTTTGCTCCATATAGAAAAGTTGAAAGAACAATGTGTTATCTTGGACATTCCAACTCAGCCCGTCATCATATGTACACTCAAGGCTAATATTGCATAATCATCTTGCAAAGCTTCAGGAAAGCAATCAGCATTTAGGCCCCTTCAGGCTTACATTAGGAGTATGCCACAAATTAAAGGCTAAAAACATCAGTCCATCAGAAAAATACATTAAGGTCACATACTTACAGTTCACATTTAGCCTTATCTGCTTTATCATTTGCTTTTCACTTGTTGAATGATGGACGTGACAAGTATAGATTAATCCATGGTCTTGTGAAGTGGGAACAAATGTCAATTGACTAGTAGTGTTAAATGTGCCATCAATGTTCCTGAAAGTGGACTCTTGAGTCATATATCTCATTTCAGCATCCGCTGGTGAAGATTGAGAATTGTCCAGGATGGCTGGCAGCCACTTAATGGAGACATTCTGAGGATAAAAACCCCCTGCAAGGCAGTACAATGAAGATGCCTTTTCTGCTACTAAAATTTCCTGGGTAACAGAAATTGCTGGAGGAGATGGAGGAACTGTAACACAAAATGTGAACTAAATCAAGCTGAATGCAAATTCTAAAGAAGACCATAACAAGCTAATGTCAAGCAGGTTCTACACACTTGGCAACTTCATTTCAATAAATGAATCATGTAGAGGTTACACAAAGCTTATAATTTTATTTCAGTCTTGGAAGATTGCCTAATCCATTGAGTACCAGTCATATAAAAGTTGTTTTCTATATTTTGACAAATTGTCTTTCATCCTTAAGATTTTGTCTAAAATATATTCGTCTGCATGAAGCCTAATGTTGTTTTCAATGGGAACTTCAGAATGTTACATCTTTAAGCCCAAACTGTTCAATTGCATTTCAAAGTGGAACTCACCTCTTCCTATGTCATGGATCACTGTTATCATAATAAATCTGCAGTATATATCCTTTTTATATTGTTATGATGGTTTATGATTACATTGTTGTTTAAAGATGCCAATAGGTTCCAGAAATTGTGTGGGACTTGTGGAAAATACCTTATGTAAGAGACTGCACATACAAGGAATGAGTGATCTAAGAAATGGATTTTTTTGCAAGATGTTAAGTTAAGTTGAAATATTATACATGAGTGAGACAAAAAAAGCATGAATTAGAATGGAAAATATTGAATTATAGTATGCCAGCATGATACATATTTGAAAATAAGAAGCCTAATTTGAGCTATTGCAGCTAAGTGATTACACAATATCCAAAAGCAAATTTTCCAGTCTCCCAGTGAGAATTCTCAATTAATCAATTCAATCTTACTTCTTTAACTAATTATCTTGCAAGTAATTACATGAGACTCAGTTTTCTGTCAAATTGGGTGAGAAGTCTGGAGGCAGTGAGTGACTACATGTTTCCACACCAATGCATGCCAGTTTACCAATATCATCCTACCATCAGGCCACAAGTGACTCATAGCCAATTCAAGTGAATGGAAAGTCATTTGCGGCCAATTTTCAATGGCTAACTGGAATTTCCAGAGCAAGCCAACTTTCTGAAGGTGATTTCCAGGTGGCAGACATGGTGGCTGGTGTAATAGACTACAGGCTCTCCCTGCCTACTCAATCACAGCCATGGCTGCAGGCCACCCTGTATTGTGGCTCCCCCTTCCACAGTGGTGGCCTGACAGTCAGAACTATATTTTACTTCTCATGTTTCAAAAGTGCGCAGAAAATATCTAAAGATGGAGGCACCATCTCTCTCCTTCACCTGCAACAGTGGACTGTTGGAGAAAGTCTTGTTGACTTTCCAGCTTTGCGGGCCTATCCCACCAGCTTTAATTTGGCAGGATGCACAATGTCTGGCCAAAAATCATGACGATGTGACCGCACTGATAGAGTGAAGGGTTGGAACCTCAATTTGACCTCAACACTGGGATACTAAAATGCAAAATCCTGTTCATTGTTTCAGCAATTCATTAATGAAATCAAAGGACATGATATTCCATTAATTTTAAATTTCTGATGCTTTTTGAAAAAGTAGTTATGCCATATATGCAAACATTTATAATAGAATATGCACTTTACCATCAACATGCAATTGTGTTCCTGGTCCTTTTTCCTCAATTGGTGGGTAGATAGTTGGTACCTTCACCACACATGTATAATTCGAATCAGACATTCTAAAAGAAACATTTTTGATCATCAGAGTTGCAGCACAGTGGCTAAAAGTGCGTGGAGCAATGTCAGGGATGCAGGTCAGATTATTCCCTGAATATTCTCTGGTTATTCTCTCAGTAATCCCCTGTGAGGTCTTGTACCAGAATACGTAGATCCAATTACTGTCATTTGCAATATAATTAAATGTGCAGTTTAATGTGGCTGGCTTTCCTCTCAGGATGTTGACCAGACTTGGCTGAGACACATCCCCAACCACTGGATTACCTAATGGAACAAAATATATCAATTATCAGTAATCTTAGACCTAATCAGACTGACCGACAAATAATGGATAATATTTATTATCTGTTTATCTATGGTTATAATTGACATACAGTCATAGAGTCATAGAGCACAGAAACATACCCTTCGGTCTAACCAGTGCATGCCGAACATGTTTAGCTTTTTGCTGTAAGGAAAGTAGTGACCCCATAATGAAGGAAATTACAGCATTTACCATTTGCCTGACGGTAGACAGGCAATATCTGGGACCCACACTTGCAGTTGCTATGCTCCTAATTATTGACTCATACATGACTGTTGCATTTCAAATCTTTCTGATCTTTCTGGTGTTCTAGCAATTTTCTATCTGGTCGGTTTTGATTATTGCTGCATTTCTTCAAGGAGTCCTGACTGTCTGCACTTATCCAAAACAATAATCTAGTTTGTAAGTCTATTGCCATGGTGAATTTCTACACTGCCTGTGCCTTTCCCATCCCCTCATTTTGTTACCGCACATTGTCTTCGGAGGTCACCACATCAGTCAAGTACTCAGTCTTTGATTCTCAACTGCATTGCAGTGACTCCAGTCACTTATCACATGTTGATTGTGGCTTGAGCTCAAACAACTGGCAGCAATTCCTGCACATGAGGTTATCCAGAATGCAGGGAATACCCCTGGAGTTTCCAAATAGAAACAAGGTCCATGTGCAATTTGTCCCAGATAGTCTGTCTTTAAGTCAATCTACTGACCAATCAAACACCTAAGAATGAAACCTGTAAGCCTGAGAAACTAGCATTTAAGACACTGACTTTTTAAAAAAAATTTGAACATAATGTAAAAGGTCAGCATTACTGTCTATCTCGAACAAATTGTTGCCTTTTTGAACCTCTGCAATCCATGGAGTGTAAATACACTCACAGTGCCATTTTTATGCAGCAGCTTGACTCAGCTGAGTGCGTGCACTGGCATTTTAGTGGCCGTTAAAACTCAACCACATTGCCCTACACGATATTTTAAAATATCTAAGAAACTGACCACTGCAAGAGTGAGAGACTAAAAGTGATAAAACGTTAACAATAGACACTTGAGTTTATATCTAACCATCTCAAATGCAATGGAAACTACAATCACGTAAACTTTAACAGTGAGAAATGAACAATTTAATTAAATAGATAAAATAGAAACATACATATATGCATACATAAAGTAATCAGGGAGTTTCAAATAATTGCTTTTACAGAATTAGAATGCTAAAAAAAGACCAATGTCACAGAGTGTGATTTCAAAATAGTGTCTTTTTTTATGAAACCAACAATTATTTCATAAGATATGAACTTTATTAAGTAATTACATTTGAGTTTTAGGCAAATAAAGACCCACAATTTCCATACAATTCCAAGGGTTGTCCAAGTTTCCGGCTTTATCTCTGATTGGACACTGGTGCAATTCCAAAGAAAAAGGAATACATGTAGATTTTCTCAAATACTTACATTGATCTCTGAAGTTTATTCACAATTAGAGCAGCAGATCTTTTGAAATCTCAAGACCAAAGTATATATATTGTTACCTTACTGATTCTGCATTAGCTGAGTGATCTAATTCCATATTTTCTTTAAGCTGAGCCTTATAACCCTTCTAAAGGTTTAAGTTGTATGTTACAACATTTTAAATATAATATTTGGAGTGGTAAATTGCCACAGATGTTAATCATAAATTGTGATGTTGCAAAAGTTTGTTTAAATGTTAACACTGATGATAGATTGAGGTATTGTTGATCCCTATTTTTAGAATTTGGTTAGAAAAAGATATCAAATTATGAGGAGAAAAGGCAAAAACGTGGAGTAAAGCTGAGGTTCAGCTATGACTGAATATGATAACATAGAGTTTCAAAAGGCTGAATGGCCTACTCCTATTTCAGTGTTAATATATACTTACATTACTACTTTTATGTTAAAAGAGAAGAGATATTAGGGTGTTACATAAAGTCAAGAATCTAATTCCCCAACAAATTAAAGGAAGAAATGAATCAGCTGCAGTCAGTAATTATTGTCCTTTTGGAGCTTACCTGGAGGACAACTCTAGCCAGGTGCAAAGACTATTTTAAAGATTCTCAGCTCTTTAATTGAAACTCAAGAATTTAAGAACTTGGGAGCAGGAACAGGCAATTCAGTACCTTGAACCTTTCCTTCATTTAATATGATCGCAGCTGATTTCATCTTGACCTTTACTTTCCTGCCCGCTTTCCATAACCCTTCAACCCATTAATAATCAAATATCTGTCAATCTCCTCTTTATGTTGACCGAATGTCCCTACATCAACCACAAACTAGGAATTCCACAGATTCATGACCCTTTGAGAGAAGTAATCTTTTCTCATCTCTGTGATACATCAGCCACCCCTTATCCTAAAACTGTGACTTCATTCTAAAGTTCTCCATAAGGAAACACCCTTGCTACATCTACTCTGTCATACCCCTTTAGCATCTTATATATGTCAATTAGATCGCCTCTCATTCTTCTAAATTCTGGAGACAATATGTCTAAACTGCTTAATCTCTCTTCTCATCTCTGGAGTCAATCTAGTATACCTCCTTTGAACTGCGTCCATCCCCACATCAACTGCATCCCTCCTCAATTAAGGGGACTAAAATTGTAACATTACTTCAAGTGCAGTCTCACTAATGCCTTGTGCAGTTGTACCAACAGTTTGCTCCTTTCACACTCTATTGCTTAAGCAATAAATGCCAAAATTCCATTTGCTTTCCTTATTCCCTGCTGTGCCTGCACACTGCCAGTACTACTGCAGACTCATGGGAAGTTTGGAAACATCTTTGCATTTGTGTTTTGAGGACGTTAGCCAGTATGTCCGTGCTTAAGACCACCAATGAACTTAGTGAGTGATATGTAAAGGATTGACCACAGAATGTTCTTGAGTAGACTTGTAGCTTGGGTTGTGGATGCTGTGGTTGGATCTCTCGCTGAGCTGGTTCGTTAGTTTGCAGACGTTTTATTACCCTGCTGGGTAACATCATCAGTGTAGCCTCCGATGAAGTGCTGTTGTGTTTTCCTGCCTGGTTTTTAAACAGTGGGGGCCGTTGGACTAGATTACCTCACTTCCAGTTTTTCTTTGCAGTGGTGTGTATATAAGGTCTAATTCTATGTGTTTATTGATTGCCTTCTTGGTGGAGAATCAGGCCTCTAGAAATTCCCATGCTTGTCTCTGTTTGGCTTGTCCTAGGATCCTAACGTTGTCCCAATTGAACTGGTAGTTCTCCTTATCCCTGTGAATGGCGACGAATGAGTATTGGTCATGTCTTTTTGTTGCTAGTTGGTGTTCATGTGTTCCCATAGCCAGTTTTCTTCCTGTCAGTCCAATGTAATGTTTGTCGCAGTCCTTGCATGGAACCTTTTATATTACGTTGGCTCTGTCCATAGCGGGTAAGGGGTCTTTGGTTCTTATTAGCAGTTGACGTAGGGTTGATGTAGGTTTGTGTGCTACTCTGATGCCCAGTGGCTGTAGGAGTTTTGTGGTCAGTTCAGATAAGTTCTTGATGTATGGTAACGTGACGATGTACACCCCAACATACTTCCTCAGTCACCAGACCTGAAACATTAACTCTGATTTTTTTCTTCACAGATGCTGCCAGACCTGCTAAACTTTTCCAGCAACTTCTTAATTGGGGTATATATAAATCCCTGAATTCATTTCAAGTCACTGCCCTGAGAGAACTAAAGGCTTTAGCATTGTAAAGAAGAGGTTACATTTTAGGTCAGACAATGCTTGAACACTATAAAGTTGCTTAGCCACACTGACACCCCCATAGCCTCCGTATCCACAGGTAGGATGCCCAGTGGGATTAAAGTGTCTCATCTGCTAAATATCACTTGAGCCCTGATCTCACACACCTATATTTCCAAGAAAATCATGTTGACAGAATGAAATTAAAAAAAAAAAGGACAGCATGAATACACAGGACTTTTTTGTTAAAACCTGGAAGAGCAGGTGGTTTTGGGCGCAGGTGAAGCAATAAACCAGAAACAATGCATGCATAAGCCAGGTCCAAACTGTCATCGTCCACATTTAACTCAAACACATTAGGTTGCTTACACATTACATATGTGGGAGTTTTGGGTTACTTATTAACATTTAATACTTAACTCAATAGTTCTACAATTTCAACTCACTGTGAAACTTAATGATACATGAGTATTTTTGTTTCCTGAAATTCATCATTGAAAGCAAGTGAGAATGCAACAGGAATTGAGGGTGGGGTTTGCTGATTATAACTCATAGACATCCTGTGGTAAACATTCAGTATTCACAAATGTTTTCTTACCAATTAGCCAGGGAGTGTTCATTCATAGTATTCCTGCTGGGAGTTTTCTTTCTACTTTTTGGAATTTTTCTGAATCACATCAGGATGGCACCTCTGTTAATTTCAGATCTCAGCTAACAGGCTGCCTGCTGTTCAGAGACTGTATCTGATCGACAGCAAAGAGACCAAGAGAAGGTTACAGTTCGCAAGAAGCATCAGCCACAACAAAGGCAGAGGCTGAGTTTTCTTGACAGCTCAAAACAGCAGGGTCTGTCGGGATTCAGGTTCTCATGTCAGGTGGTCTTGGATAACTGCAGAAGGGGAAACGTTTCTGCTGGAGCAAGTAGTCACATCTTACTGGTCACTGCTACAGTTATCATGGTCCTGGATACCTCTGTCTATGGCCTGCCAGCCAGTAATCCACAAGTACTTAGTGGGTTGTTTGCAAAGGTTGTGAGCTTCACCTCTAATGATACTGGTCAGTTGGAGTGAGTGCTTGGGTTTATAACTCTCAGGCTTTCCATAGGTATCATTGACTATATGTATATGTAGCAATCCTGATATTGCCAGATCAACAAGGAGTGTTTGTGACCCTCAAAACCTTCCACTTCCCCAATTCATGGGCAGATGCTAGAAATGATTTCTCTAGCAGAGGCATCAGTTCTCAGGAAACTTCCACAATGCTTTCATCCTGTGGCATTCTTTGATGTTTTTGGAGCTAGGAGCAGGTTTAAGGAAATGGTTATGGAAAAGGATAAGCCTTCCACAAAAGTTAAAATTTTTAATTGGAGTAAGGCAAATTTTAATGATATGAGACATGAACTTTGAAAAGGTGATGGGAGTAGACTGTTCACAGGTAAAAGGACATCTGACAAGAGGGAGGTGTTCAAGAGGGTGATAACGAGAGTTCAGATGCATTTTGTTCCTGTTACAGTGAAGGGTAGGCCTGGTAAGATTAAGGAACAATGGATGAATAAAAATATTGAGGTTCCAGTCAAGAATAAAAGAGAATCTGATTTTAGAATCAAACAATTTTGGTTCAAGTGAATCTCTTAATCAATATAAAGAGTGTAGGGGCATTCTTAAGAGAGAAATCTGGAAGGCAAAGATGGGATATGAATAGCATTGACATATAAATTTAAGGATAATCCAAAGAGATTCTACAAATAGATTAACTGCAAGAAGGTAAATAGAGAGAATGTAGGGCTTCTTAAAGATCAAAGAGGTTGTCTTTGTGTTGAACCCCAGGAGATGGGAGAGATATTAAATGAATATTTTGCATCAGTTTTTTTTATTGTGGAGAAAGAAATGGAGCCTCAAGAATGCAGAAAAATAAATTTTGATGTTTGAAAAACAGTTCACACAATAGAAAAGGAAGTTTGGGAGGTCTTAGAGAATATAAAGGTGGATAAATCTCTGGGAGCTGATCTAATGTATCCGGGAATGTTGTGGGAAGTAAGGGAGGAAATTACAAGACCTCTTGCAGAAATATTTGCATCATCTATAACTATGTGTGAGGTGCCTGATGACTGGAGGGTGGCTAATGTTGTACCTTTGTTTAAAAAAGATTGTAAGGAGAAATTGAGGAACTATAGACCTGTGAGTCTGACTTCGGTTGTGGGTAAATTGTTGGAGGTGATTATAAAAAGCTAGGATTTATGGATATTTATAGAGGCAAAAGTTGATTAGGGATATTCAGCATGGTTTTGTGCAAGGAAAATCATGTCTCACAAACTTGATTGAGTTTTTTGAGGAAGTTATCAAAAAGATTGATGACGGCAGAGCAGTAGACGTTGGATTTTAGCGAAGACTTTGACAAGGTTCTGCATGGTAGACTAATTAGTAAAGTTAGGTCACATGGGATTCAGGGTGAGCTTGCCAATTGCACACATAATTGGCTTAATGACTGGAGACAGAGATTAATAGTGGAGGGTTGCTTTTTGGATTGGAGTCCTGTGAGCAGTGGTGTTCCACTTGAATCAGTTCTGGGTCCTCTTTTGTGTCATTTATGTAAATGATCTGAATGAGAATATAGAAGGCAGGGTTAGTAAATTTGCAGATGACACCAAAATTGGTGGCATATTAGAAGTGAAGAAGCTTTTCTAAGATTACAAAGGGATCTTGACCAAATGGGTCAATAGGCTGAAATACAGCAGATGGAGTTCAATCTGGATAAATGCAAGGTATTGCATTTTGGTACAACAAGGGTAGGGCTTGTACAATTAATGGTAAGGCCTTGGGTAGTGTTGTAGAACAGAGGGACCTAGGCTTTCAGGTACATAATTCTTTGAAGTTTGCTTCATACATAGACAGGATGGTTAAAAAGGCATTTGCTCATTGCTCAGTCCTTTGAGTGTAGGGGTTGAGAAGTCACGATGATGTTGTATGGGACATTGGTGAGGCCTCTTCTGGAATATTGTATCCAGTTCTGGTCACCCAGTTATAGG
This sequence comes from Rhincodon typus, assembly GCF_021869965.1. Classification (NCBI taxonomy): domain Eukaryota; kingdom Metazoa; phylum Chordata; class Chondrichthyes; order Orectolobiformes; family Rhincodontidae; genus Rhincodon; species Rhincodon typus. The sequence continues at coordinate 23,209,474 of NC_063363.1, read as the reverse complement.
AAAGAATATTATCAATCTAGAGAGAGTTCAGGAGAGACTTAACAGGATGTTGCCAGGTATGGAAAGTTTAATTTATAAAGAAAGGCTGAATAGGCTGGGACATTTTTCACTGAAGCAGAGGAGGTTGAGAGGCGACCTAAGAGAAGTTTATAAAATAATGAGAGATATAGATAGAGTTATTGGTAATTGTCTTTTCCCAAGGATGGAGGATTTCAAGACTAGGAAGCATATTTTTAAGGTGAGAGGAGAAAGATTTCAAAAAGACATAAGAAGCAACTTTTTTTTACACAGAGGATGTCTCGCGTGTGGAATGACATTCCTGAGGAAGTGGTGGATGCAGGTAGAATTGCAATGTTTAAAAGACATATGGATAAGTACATGAATAGGAAAGGTTTGGAGGGATATGGGCCAGGAGCAGGCAGGTGGGACTTGTTTAGTGTGGGATTGTGTTTGGCATGGACTGGTTAGATTGAAGAGTCTGCTTCCATGCTGAATTACTTTATAACTCTATCAGAAACCCAGTCAAGGAAGGCCAACAGCACTGCAGTGAATGCCTATCAGTTTTGTGACTGAGAATGCTGTGAATTTGCTGAGTTTTAGCTCCAGGTGCCAATATAGATCTGGACGCACCCTTCAGTACTCTCAGTAAGTAGATTTATATCTCCACGCATGATACTAAGATAGCACTATCCTACATACAACAAAACATGCCTTGTTTATCTCCCTCTCAATCCCTATCAATTCAAGACTTCCAATTAATTCTGAAGAAGTTGAAAGGTGACTTGATACGCAACAGTTAGGAATTTACAGGAGAAAACATCTCACAAAATAATAATAATTATTGAATTGTAAGAACAAACGCCTGCTTACATATCCAAGAACAGACCATTGACCAACTGTAGGCTTTTCTGTTCTTCTTGCCACTGTTCTTACATGATGCAAACTTGTGGTTTCAGCAGACAGACTGCTCAGATTAACTACAGATTGTCAAGGTGCTCCTGTCTTGGTTTTGGAACCTGTGATGGTCTTGCTAAAGACTGCATCAGCTACTCTTCTATAGGGGCAGACGTGGCCATCAGGACACAAGGCAGCATGTTAGAATTAGAATTAGGATTCGGATTTGCTGTATTGTCATATGTACTCACATTAGTACAATGAAAATTTACAAATCGCCACTTGCAGCGCCATCTTAGTACAAAGATACCTAGTATAGATTCTTAAGTATGGATTCTTAGAAATAAATTAGAAAAATACAAAATCATAGGAATAAACCAGAAAAATAAAGGAATAAAGACATAAATGTCAGGTGCTGACTGGAGGAAAGTGACGGGCAAGACGTGAAAATGCCTTCTGTGGATTCCCCTTTTCCATGATGTTTTCACTATCATCCTTCTCATAGCTGGGGGGGCTGGCTGCATTTTATTGTCAACACACTGGTGCTAATCAATGTGGCATTATAAGGCCGATGTTAAGGTATCTGGTCCCCGATTTAAGGAAATTGTAATGTTTAGCCTTGCTGGGCATTCTTGCCCTGTGGAAAAAGTGTTAGAAAATATCATGGACAGTGCTGACAAGTGACAATTGCTTCACAGTAACCTGCTGATTGATGCTTAGCTTGAGTTCCCATCAGGGTCATTCAGCCACTGATCACATTACAACCTTGGTCCAAGCATGGAATTGAAATCCAGAGGTGACAGCAGCATGGCTGCCATTAATATCAAGACTACTTTAACTGAGTGTGGTATCAAGGAGCCCAAGCAAAATTGGAATCAATGGAACCAGGATGTCTAACCCTCCAGTGATTAACGATACACCTAGCACAAAGGAAGATGGTTGCTATGACCAGAAAGGAAGCATTACATTGGTATGAATATAGTAGACAAGACCACCTAATTTATGCTACATTCCTAGATGAGAATGCTCATTTTTAAAAAACACATACATGGAATGTGGATGTCGCTGGCTGGCCCAGCATTTATTGCCCATTCCTTGCTGTCCTTGAGAAGGTTGTGGTGAGTGGCCTTCTTGAACTGCGGTAGTCCATGTGCTATAGGTAGACCCACATAGCCATAGGGAGGGAGTTCCAGGATTTTGAGCCAGCAATAATGAAGGAGAAATTCCATACTTCCAAATCAGGATGGTGAGTGGATCTTATGTTGAAGGTGTTCCCTTGTATCTTCTGCCTTTGTCCCTCTGAATGGAAGTGGTTTTGGTTTGGAAGGTGCTGGTGAATTTCTGCAGTGTATCCTGTAGATGGTACACATTGTTACATGAGTGTCAGTGGTGAAGGAGTGGTTATTTGTGGATGTAGTGCCAATCATGTTGGCTGCCTTGTCCAGGATAGTGTCAAGATTCTTGAGTGTTGTTGGAGTAGAACTCATTCTTATCGATGGTGGACAAGTACTGGGAAGTCAGAAAATGAGTTACTCGCTGCAGGCTTCCTGGAGTTTGACCTCTTCTTTTAGTCATTGTATTTACATGGCTAGTCCAGTTCAGTTTCGTTTCTGGACAATTGTAACCTCCAGGATATGAATAATGAGGGTTTCAATGATGATAATTCTAATGAATGTCAAGGGATGACGATTAGATTCTGACTTGTTGAAGATGGTCTTTACCTAGCATTTGTGATACGTGAATGTTACTTGCCAATTTTGAACCCAAAAACTCACAACCACCTTCCTATGTGCCAGGTATGACTCCAACTAGTGGAGAGTTTTCCCTTGACTCCCATTGACTCTAGGTTTGTTAGGTCTCCTCGACTTAATCAAATGTGGCCTTGATATGAGGGGCAGTCACACTTCTGGAAATCAGCTCTTTTGTTCATGTTTAGACCTAGAGTCTACTGAATGATGCTGTTGGGACCCAAACTGGGTATCGGTTATGATTTGGTTAGGGACCAGTAACCAAATATTTTTAAGAGAACAAAGACACAAAATTCCATCATGTTAGAAAATGAATGTTACCATAGGTTAGAAAAGTAAATCTACTTGCTGTTTACATGTAACTTACACTGGAGAATTAACATTAGATTAACATTGATCATCAGATATGCTGTAACTGAATGTCTCACAGAACATATCAAATAATTAATGGGGGCAAGACAGTTCTCACAGATTTCTCAGCAACCCACCTAGTGACACTGTGGATCACAGAATCCCGCTGGAACTTTGTCATCTCCACAATAGATGTCAATTTTTTATTCTTGTAGATCTAGCTTCATACTCTCTATGAAGGCCAGTATTCTGTCACTCAGTCACCCTTTATTTACAATGGATAGTACATGACACTGATCTAGCTAGCACGGAGTCAGCTCCTAGACTGACCAGAAGCCCTTATACTCTTGTTTATATCTGTCAGCCAGGGCTCCCTGATTGGACAAGATTAACAACCCCAATCAGGGAACTCATACTCCATGGATCCACCTGGCTGACATCATTCCAATCACTAGATCCCTGTGAAACCATTTTCGGCCCATTGCCATCTTCTCTGACAGCTAAATCCAAAAACTGACTGACTTTGAGATGCAACTCACCGACACTTGAACTATCTTGAGTGACCTACCTAAACACTCCCCTGAGCATTTTGCCTTATTGTTAGGCAGTACCAAATGTAACTAACAGTGGAACATCCTATGATTGAATGTTACTTTCTTAAAATATTTAGCTAACTAATTCTGCCGCTGACAACTTCAAACACAGAGAATGGATTTTATGACTTTGTGCTTGTTGGACATCAATCATCTCAGTATCAGGACTTCAGGAGCAACTCAGGGTAATACCCTTGGCCCGATCATCTTTGTATGCTTTATCGCTGACCTTCGTTCCTTCATAAGAGCAGATGTGGAGACAGTCACTAATGATTGCACAGTGTTTAACATCATTCATTACTCCTCAGACACTGAAACAGCATATGTCCATAACAAGGGTCACCGGACCCGAAACGTTAACTCTGTTTCTTCCTTCACAGATGCTGCCAGACC